>NC_136943.1:38283-130783 GCF_949987615.1 Pollachius pollachius
TTGACGGTTTAAACCAACATCCCACGTTTGTTGATATTCACAGCCGAAAATCATCGACCATTCAGACCCCATCAGAGTGGACTACTTGAATGCGCTCCGCCGTAGCGTTTCCGTCTACACTACCAAGGCGCAAAACAAACTCTGCTAAGATCTTCTCACGTCGCGTACGCGTTTACGTCACATACAGCCCCAGTACAGGGAAATAAACAAACATGGTGGATTATTTCCATGCGTCGGACCGTCAAGCTGCTCTGGCAGCTCTAATAAACTTACAGGAGTCTTTCCACGAAATGTACAGGATATGTACAGATAGCATTACTGAACAGAGAAGGATCTGTAATTATGTTTTGGCTTTCGCGTTGCAGATAAGAGAAGGGAGATTCTACGCATGCGCTCAGACATGGCGGTGTTGTGTGATGGTGTATCACAGCACCACCTGGCCGCCTGACATGCATACCCAACCGAAATCCACACACTTTTGCGTCACCGTATGCATGCAGATTTCCTCCCGAAAACGCTTGTCTAAACGCGGAATAAAAAGTGAAGACGTGACGCCACTTTTGCGTCTTCTGTTCAGACCGTCATCTTGTAAACGTAGTCTCAGACCATGAAATTTGCCGTCAACAATCGCTCTTTAAAGGATGGGGACATTTCCACATGAATGTTTGTTTGTATTTTATTTCTGTTTATGTTTAGAGGTTATTTAAGAACCAGTGGGCCCTGGAGGCTGAGGGTCAAACACACACACACACACACACACACACACACACACACACACACACACACACACACACCTGTGGCTTGTCCAGCGGGTCCGAGAAGCAGCCCTGGTTGCGGCCCCACATCTGGGCCCCCAGCTCGGGGTAGCGCAGGTCGGTGCAGAGCGCCACGGGCCGCGCCGCGTCCGTCACGTAGACCGGCGGCCAGTAGCGAGACGACACCAGCAGGTCCACGTGGTCCCGGGCGGTCTCGCCCCGGACCAGGTACTTGGAGCCGCACACCACCTGGGGGGGGGGGGGGGGTTAGGGTGGTACTACAGCGCCAGGCCACCAAACGGTGAGAAGCCAAACGTGGGGGGGGGCATGGTGAAGGACTTTAGAGAGGGCTTTCATCTACATCAATGTCCTAATTCCATTAATAATTCAGATGCTTTTTAATGTGAGGCCAAATTCTGTTCCTCTTAGCCTCGTTTTATTAGCCAGCACAGCGTTAGCCTTACCTTGTGGGGGCACACTTTGGACAGCTTCCCCGCGGTGAGGTGGGGGGGTGGCTGGGTGGCCGTGGAGAGGCCGTTCTGGACGTGAGCGTACAGGGAGAGCAGGGAGCCAAGCAGGTCCTCCTGATGCACACGCACACACACACACACGCACACACACACACACATGTTAGATTCTATATAAACACCCAGTTTGTTCTTCAGGATCAGCAGAATGAAACCAGAGAACTAAAGGATGTACACACACACACACACACACACCCTGGTGCCCTGGGCGGGGGGGGTCTCTCCGCAGCAGCGCAGCATGGCCTGGAGCTCCTCCTCCTGGTGGTCCTCCAGCGCGTCCAGCCTCAGCTGGCCCTCGTGGATCAGCCGCACCAGCCTCGCCCCGCCCCCTGGAGAGAGCAGCACAGATCAACACCCCCACCAGCCCCGCCCCCTGGAGAGAGCAGCACAGATCAACACCCCCACCAGTACATCTCTGTCGGTACAGTAACAATGTTCATAGAACCAAGCACCAACAATCACTAGGTTAGCCCACTCCTGTATACGCAGACAGCTAGGATAAGATGCTACATAACGGAGCACTATAACTAAATACAATGAGTCACATGACCATACCATGACTCTCACCACGGCCCTAGTGACCCGACATGTTGACGGCTCCCTAACGTCGCCGGACACGTCTGAGTCAGAGAGTGGAAGCAAGCAGCAGTCAGACAGAAGATGCCTGTGGCTTAGAGATAAGAACTACAATGCGGAGACACTTCCCGACTGCTGATCAAGTGTTAAACAGTCACTTTCGTACTGCACTGCTGGTTAACCGAGATGGGTTCCGGATCAGCTGTTCTGGTCTGGCATGATCTCAGTTCTGCAGTGACCAGAAACGACAGCCTAGTCTGAGTCCCTTTAGTTGAGGTTACAAATCGCATTTCAATTACATTTAATAATTGACATCCGTACAAGTGAAGTATTCCACGTGTAAGCTCCTGGACCCCCGGTACATCGCCGGTCTTCTACCGACCCGGCGTGTGGGTTGATCGGGTGTGGCTGGTCGCGTGTTACAGCCCTCCCTACCTGAGGGGCGTGTTACAGCCCTCCCTACCTGAGGGGCCGTGTTACAGCCCTCCCTACCTGAGGGGCCGTGTTACAGCCCTCCCTACCTGGGGGCCGTGTTACAGCCCTCCCTACCTGGGGCGCCGTGTTACAGCCCTCCCTACCTGAGGGGCCGTGTTACAGTCCTCCCTACCTGAGGGGCCGTGTTACAGCCCTCCCTACCTGGGGGGCGTGTTACAGCCCTCCCTACCTGAGGGGGCCGTGTTACAGCCCTCCCTACCTGCGGGGGCCGTGTTACAGCCCTCCCTACCTGCGGGGGCCGTGTTACAGCCCTCCCTACCTGAGGGGCCGTGTTACAGCCCTCCCTACCTGGGGGCCGTGTTACAGCCCTCCCTACCTGAGGGGCCGTGTTACAGCCCTCCCTACCTGGGGGCCGTGTTACAGCCCTCCCTACCTGCGGGGGGCGCCGTGTTACAGCCCTCCCTACCTGCGGGGGGCGCCGTGTTACAGCCCTCCCTACCTGAGGGGGCCGTGTTACAGCCTTCCCTACCTGCGGGGGCCGTGTTACAGCCCTCCCTACCTGCGGGGCCGTGTGACAGCCCTCCCTACCTGCGGGGGGCGCCGTGTTACAGCCCTCCCTACCTGAGGGGCCGTGTTACAGCCCTCCCTACCTGCGGGGGCCGTGTTACAGCCCTCCCTACCTGAGGGGCCATGTTACAGCCCTCCCTACCTGAGGGGCCGTGTTACAGCCCTCCCTACCTGAGGGGCCGTGTTACAGCCCTCCCTACCTGAGGGGGCCGTGTTACAGCCCTCCCTACCTGGGGGGCCGTGTTACAGCCCTCCCTACCTGAGGGGCCGTGTTACAGCCCTCCCTACCTGCGGGGGGCGCCGTGTCGGAGGGGACCTTGTCCTTCTCTGTGTTGATGACGGCCGGGCTCCGCATCAGCGGGGGGATGAAGGGAGCGACGATGGAGGCGTCCACCTGCGTGACGGGGATGTCCGAGGGGAAGGCCGCCTGCTCGATGGCCTCGCTCTCCATGGTCAGCCAGAAGTCGTCCACGTGGACCTCGTCCGGACCGGGGGTCTCCGGCCACGTGAACTGAGGGCGGGGATCACGGGCTTATGGTACATCCTGGCACTTAATGTACACACTTATGGTATGGTGTACGTCCTGGCACTTAATGTACACACTTATGGTATGGTGTACGTCCTGGCACTTAATGTACACACTTATGGTATGGTGTACGTCCTGGCACTTAATGTACACACTTATTGTGTGTTGTACGTCCCAGCACTTAAAAACAGTACTTGAATTTAAGAGAGAAGAGAGAAGCCCAAAGGCTCTGTGAATCTGAAATGTGCCTCTGCCAGTGGCTTGGTGTTGTTTTTCGTTGGATGGCACTTCAGGGCATTACTGTGATTTGGTAAGAACGGTTCATGGCAGCGATGACGATAAGCATGAGGCCCGGTCCCTTGGCTCAGGAGGTAGAGCGGGTTGCCTTGTAACCGGTTGCTGGTTGGATGGCTCATCGAGGTGTGGAGGTGTCCCTGAGCGAGACGTTTCCCCCTGACTGACCAGCTGGCTGTCGGGGGGCTGACTCAGCCGACGGTGGCCGAATGTGTGTATGAACCGGTGTAAGCCGCTTTGGATAAGAGCGTCTGCTAAACGCCGTAAATGGAAATGGACACCACTTCGAATTAAACTCCCTATAAATATGATTCTAGGTCATTGTCATTACTTTCTTGTTATCCTATTTGACCTGAGACTGTAAAAGGTGGAGACGTCCGGAGCGGGCAGGTGGGGGTCTCCGGGGGTCCGGCCTGCTACCTGCACGTTGTGGAGCTCCAGGACGTTGTGGGGGAAGCGCTGGGCCACCTCCACCTTGGGGGCCACGCCACACACCCCGCAGATCATGTCGTTGTAGTCCCGGACCGTCAGGCTCTCGAAGGCCCAGTAGCCACTCAGCAGGAGGGCCTGGACCCGGGACGCCTCCGCCGGGACCAGAGCGTGGACTGGGGAGGACGGAGAGACAGTAGGACGGGTTAACCCCATCAGGACAGGTGGAGGGACGGTATCACGACCGGAAGAGAGAGAGAGACAGTAGGACGGGTTAACCCCATCAGGACAGGTGGAGGGACGGTATCAGGACCGGAAGAGAGAGAGAGACAGTAGGACGGGTTAACCCCATCAGGACAGGTGGAGGGACGGTATCACGACAGGAAGAGAGAGAGAGACAGTAGGACGGGTTAACCCCATCAGGACAGGTGGAGGGACGGTATCACGACAGAGGAAGAGAGAGAGACAGTAGGGTGGGTTAACCCCATCAAGACAGGTGGAGGGACGGTATCACGACAGGAAGAGAGAGAGACAGTAGGGTGGGTTAACCCCATCAGGACAGGTGGAAGGACGGTATCACGACAGAGGAAGAGAGAGAGACAGTAGGACGGGTTAACCCCATCAGGACAGGTGGAGGGACGGTATCACGACAGGAAGAGAGAGAGACAGTAGGGCGGGTTAACCCCATCAGGACAGGTGGAAGGACGGTATCACGACAGGAAGAGAGAGAGACAGTAGGAAGGCATCAGGACCAAGGTCAAAACAAACCAATGGGCAAATAAAAAGGGAGAAAGGGAGACGAGAGGATGGAAACCAACGCTGCATTAATGTAGATGGAGATTAATGGAGATTAGGGAGATTAGATATGTAAACACTTATTTTAACTAATAATTATGGGGAATTCTCCACGATATCAATATGCATCACGATCTGCCAAATAATTCTAAATACCATTCTAAACACTCCAATTCAGGGTCATTACAAGTATATGGACATTTGAAGTATCAATGGAGTTTCAAACCTAACATTTGATCATTTTAGTGGCATGTCAACTAACATAATTCATTTAGACTAGAAGACAGGGGATCAGAATAAGTCCATATCCACATTTCATAACGAAACAAAACCATTCAAAGGATGAATATTGGCCCCGCCCCACTAGAGGTCAAGGAGAGGAAATGCTCCGACATTAATGACCCATTAATGACGGGGATCTGGGAGCGGAGCTCCCGGCCGTTACCAGGGTGACGGTGGATGTGGTCCAGGACGGTGCCAGCAGCGTCTGACGGGTGATGACCCAGGCGGATCTCATCCCTCATCTTCAGGAACAGATCCAGGCTCACCAGGAGTGTGTTGCCGATGTTGAACAAACCTGTCGTTGAGGACACAAAACACACACTCGTGATGAAACATGTTGATTGGTGACATTCCAAACTTTAGTTTCACTCAGATAGTGAAGAGGTTGAAACACATTTATTGTCTTGCATGATCATAAATAGGTCTCAATGTGGCCTGCTAGATGTATAGATACTTAATTATCTCGGATCCAGCATGCATACTATGTTACAGCAGCACATCTGGGGCCGACGGGGGCGGTACAGAGGCTCGGCAGCTATGGACCTGTACCTGGGGTTCAGGAGGCAGCTATGGACCTGTACCTGGGGTTCAGGAGGCAGCTATGGACCTGTACCTGGGGTTCAGGAGGCAGCTATGGACCTGTACCTGGGGTTCAGGAGGCAGCTATGGACCTGTACCTGGGGTTCAGGAGGCAGCTATGGACCTGTACCTGGGGTTCAGGAGGCAGCTATGGACCTGTACCTGGGGTTCAGGAGGCAGCAATGGACCTGTACCTGGGGTTCAGGAGGCAGCTATGGACCTGTACCTGGGGTTCAGGAGGCAGCTATGGACCTGTACCTGGGGTTCAGGAGGTAGCTATGGACCGGTACCTTGGGTTCAGAAGGTCTGTACTATGGTAGGAACTATGGACCTGTACCTGGGGTTCAGGAGGTAGCTATGGACCTGTACCTGGGGTTCAGGAGGCAGCTATGGACCTGTACCTGGGGTTCAGGAGGCAGCTATGGACCTGTACCTGGGGTTCAGGAGGTCTGTACTATGGTAGGTACTATGGACCGGTACCTTGGGTTCAGAAGGTCTGTACTATGGTAGGTACTATGGACCTGTACCTGGGGTTCAGGAGGTAGCTATGGTAGGTACTATGGACCGGTACCTGGGTGGATGTCTGTGAAGCTGTGCAGCGCCAGACACTGCGTGTTCAGACAGACTTTGAGCTGCAGAGACGCCGTCTGGATCAACGTCCCGGTGAGCAGCCAGCAGTCCTCCTGTCCTGCAACGGTACTGCACACACACACACACACACACACACACACACACACACACACACACACACCGAACACACACACACACACACACACACACACACACAAACTGTCAAGGAAGTAATGACCTTAGACGTGGTCCTTAGCAGAACCGCAGAAACCCTAGTAAGAGAAAGCAACAGAGTGCATTCCTATATCTCCTTAATGGACCCCCTGCACCGCCTCAAGAGCTCCTCAGTCAGAGTGTCCTGACTGAGGGGCGGTGCCGCCCTGCAAGACACCGCCCCTCAGTCAGGACACTCTGACTGAGGGGCGGTGCCGCCCTGCAGGACACCGCCCTGCAGGCCACCGCCGCATTGTGGATGAGGTTAGCTGTCTTGCTAACGGAGGGTTAGCATCAGGGACGCCTGAAGTGGGCGACCAATCTCCGACCAAAAGACAAATCAATCCACGGCTCCAACGGTGGAGACGACCTGCTCGACCTCCTGACCTGCAGCCGACCAAGCTGCTAGGAAACAAGGCAGACGGACAGCGAGGTGGACCCCAGAGTCTCTCCCTCAGTGCCCCCCCCAGAGTGACGCTCACCTCTGGCCGCCCTTGAAGAGCGGGTACTGGCAGAGGCCGCAGTGGGCGGCGGCCGACTCGAAGTAGCGCGGCCAGCCGGAGCGCCCCGGGGTGCCTCCCTGCCCCGACGGGGGCAGCTCCACCTGGGCCCCGTTCAGGTCCTGGATGAGGGCCAGCGCGTCCTGGAGCTCCGCCTCGCCCTCGGGGATCTGCAGGGCGCGGCGCAGCAGCAGCAGAGTGGACTGGCGCTGGAGCTCCCGCTGGGCGGGGCTCAGGGGCCGGTAGGGGTCCAGCAGGGGGGCCGCCTGGGGGGGAAAGAGCCATCAGGGCGGGGCTCAGGGGCCGCCTGGGGGGCACAGAGCCATCAGGGCGGGGCTCAGGGGCCGCCTGGGGGGCACAGAGCCATCAGGGCGGGGCTCAGGGGCCGCCTGGGGGGCACAGAGCCATCAGGGCGGGGCTCAGGGGCCGCCTGGGGGCACAGAGCCATCAGGGCGGGGCGCTACGAGGGGGGGAGGGGGGGGGGTCGACCCACTAAGGCCTCACTGTGGGGGGGGTCGACCCACTAAGGCCTCACTGTGGGGGGGGTCGACCCACTAAGGCCTCACTGTGGGGGGGGTCGACCCACTAAGGCCTCACTGTGGGGGGGGTCGACCCACTAAGGCCTCACTGTGGGGGGGTCGACCCACTAAGGGCTCACTGTGGGGGGGTCGACCCACTAAGGGCTCACTGTGGGGGGGGTCGACCCACTAAGGGCTCACTGTGGGGGGGGTCGACCCACTAAGGCCTCACTGTGGGGGGCCTCTCGTAGCGACCCAGGTTGACCCCCACCCTCCCATTAGATTCTGTCTTGGGGTTAAGGTTAAGGTTAGAGTTAGGGTTAGGGTTAAGGCATTCAGCAGCCGCTTTGATCCAGTCCCTCAGGCTCTGTTTCATCATTCAGTTCATTCCGTCATCATGTAAACGTACATCTCTGCACTCTCCTGTCCATAAAGGCATGAAAAGACGATACTTTTTCTTTTATAAATATGCAAAAGCAAAAATACCTCAATCCCGGCTGATTGAGCACTTAATTAAATATATATGTATATTTTAAAAAGGGGGATTTCTGGATGCTTCTTTTTTATGGAAAAATTGGCCTACATTTGCAGCTGCTCCCACATTGACAATATGCTAAATGTTTCAACCCTCACAGTAAATCAACTTGGAAATGTATGACAACTACAGATGTTATCTTGCACAGCCCGACCTCTCACGCAAGAATTCAGAAGATGTCTGAAACAACATGTCCTGAGGCAGCTGTTTAATTAACTGGGAGTTGGAGAAACTGGAGAAACTTGCTTTTATAATTTTAGTTAAAAGGTTAAAAGGTTAAAATGTATGGTGAAAATTGGATTTTTGAATATAGAAGGGAGTTCATGCCATGTGACCCCGGGTTACAAATTGCAGCAATAAACAAGAGAAGCTCATCAGTAATAATGATGGTAACCCTCCCCACAGCAAAGGGTTGGCAGGAGGTATGAGCCTCCAGCGAGGCCCTCCTACCTTGGCCCCCTTGGTGCTCTTGAGGGACAGCTCCCAGCCACACGTGGGGCACTCGGCTGGCTTGTGCCGGTTCTTGTACACGTAGTCGCAGGCGGGGTTCTTACAGCGGCCGCGCCCCCGCGCCGTCGACAGACCCAGGTCCTGGGGAGGGAATCGAACGCACAGCACACGTCTACGTCATGTTCTACCGTGTACCCCTTCAGCAGACGCCTTCACCCCATGGGACTTGTGTAGTGTAGGAGGGTACAAATAATGGATGAGGAAAGACTATATCGGTGGGTTGTAGGGGTCAGGCGTCTTAGACTACAGCTTGGCTGCGTTCAAACCCAGATCCTTTCAGCTGGGGGTCGACCCCACCAGCCATGGTGTATCTAACCACATGTGATCTCATCTGATCCTTTCAACAAAGACCAAGTCATAGAAACCCTGTTCAAAGGAGCCCAATGAGACTGGGTTAAGGTGTTCCATGATGAGGATGAGGATGATAAGAGTGGTACTGACGAAGCTGGAGACAGAGTTCTGCTTGAAGGGCACGACTGACAGGATGTTGGAGTTCAGCGAGGCGACGTACTGCCTCCCTGGGCGGGGCGCGTCGGGGCTCTGGGGGGGCAGAGGCAGGGAGGGGGTCAGCAGGAGGAGAGGGGTGCGACGGCTGTCTCGGCTGTACCGTGTATTCAGGGGTCCTGGAGGGCCTACCTGCACTGGGGCTCCGGCTGCTGTTGCCGGGACGATGTGGCCCAGCTGCTTCAGGGTACTGGGTTTGAGACCGGACATGCTCTGACCGGGTACTAGCAAGAACAGGGGATGTTGAGTTATTTGAGGACAGAGACTTTGGAAGTCCTCCCGCTACCAAAGTATTGATTAATCCTTACTGTGACATGTGACGACTGTAACGGTTGGCCCAACCACCAATCACAACAAATAAACATTGCTAACCGTCCCAGGTTGCTATGGCTACTCTGCACTCTCGCCAGTAGTTTCTAAGCTGTGTAGGAACCGTGTGATATGTATCAGTACAAAAGCAGATATAAAATATAATAAAAACAGATACACAGTACCTGTCAGGACAGATTTGGGGTTGTTGCAGGTGACTTTTCCCTTGTCTGGAGGAACAGTTATGAACTGGAGCACAGCGCGGCCTACATACGGAATAACAAGGGCAAATGGAACATGGGTTTAATGGACTTTTCTCAGGAGGGTTAGGTACACTGGGTTGAGTTATGTTGTGGCAGGGCTCACCACTGGTGCAGTAGGCTGGCAAGATGGGCCTGACTGGTCTCTTCTTTATGGTCACCTGACTTTTATCGTGACCTTTGACCGTAATGCCTTTGGCAGTTGGTTTCAATTGTCTACTCATTGACAAGAAGACAAAAAAGGATACGTTTAAAGGTCACTGATAAATCCTTTTAAATCGGTTACTCTAACTGATAGGCCATTAAAAGCAAATGCTTTAACCAAACAATAATACAGTTCGGCCTTCCAAATTTAGATCAAAACCGAGAAATGTCAGCATTCGAATTTGCTGAATTTGGACTAAGAAGCAAATGGAGTCAAGTTTCCATACAGTCACAAGTGATGCAAAAATAGCATGGAGGCCAAATACAAAGTAATAGTAAACTGAGTACAAGGCCCTACAGAGTAGGAAACACTGACCTTGCTCGCGGCTGTGCTTTGGTGATGCTGCCCTCTAGTGGTTCTCCCTTAACGGCTGCACGCTGCTGGCTGAGGCCCAGCCTACTCTGGCCTCCAGTCTGGCCCTGGGTGGCGTCCTCAGGGCCGCTGGTCGAGCTCCCCTCGTCAGCAGCAGACAGCTTGGATTGACAGCCGTCACTAGAGCTGATCTCAGCTTTCTGGTTGAACTGCTTCGATTGCTTCGCGGTCTTCTTAGCCTGTTCACCACAAAGGGAAATGGATGCAAACGGATTAATAAAACGTGTAGTTTATTAAAAGGAGATGCTGCACAGCTGATTCATGTTTCCATTTGATTCGAGCAAAGTGTTTATGGATGGATATTAATATAGACGTACAGCAGGTACCCATTTGCCCCCCAGATGGTTGCCACACTCTGGGCAGAAGGGCGGTTTGTGGCGTGTCACGTAGACGAACGCACAACCAGGCGCCAGGCACCGGCCACGCCCTCTCCTTGTGTAGGTTTTCACCGCCTGCACAGAGACAGTAAACCTTCAATTCAGCCCCACACGGTGTAGTAAAACATCAATAATGAAAAGGGAATTATTTACTTCAACAAATTTCTCCTTGTTATTCATTTAACCGGCTGGTATTTCCGATAGAAACTTCTACACCTGTGAGCACAATGTAATATTGGAGTCGATGTGATGTCAATGTTACCATTTTATACGAAGGCTTTGAGTTAGGGTCGAGCCCGGCGCCCACTGACACCATCATCACGTGGCTGACGGAGTTGACAGCGGCCGCAGACTTGGGCTCCACCCGGTTCTAGAGACAGAGGGACCAAATGGTAAGGGCGTCCACCATGGTGAGGTGCCTTGCTCAGGGACACCTCGACACCTCGAGCTGGGGATCGACCTAGCAACCTTCCGGTTACCAGCCAACCCGCTCTACCTCCTGGGCAACATGCTTCCCAGTGAGTGTGAGAACATCAGGACATGGCTGGAACATTCCGCCTCATGGGAGAAACACCTAACCCACTAAACGTTAGTGATAAGGCAGGTACCATAAGAAGTCGTTCATTTTCCCAGATGGGGAATTTGGGAGTAAGCAGAAGGCAATTACTCTGCTCGAAAGTGTCAACAACAGACTTGAGGATGAACAGACAAATGTCCGGTCTCACCTGGGCAGGTAAGATGGAGACCACCTGCGGTATGTCCTGCCTCATCGGCTGCACCACAGCCCCGCCCGCAGGGTTCACGATGCTGTAGACGCTGCTGCCGATGACGGCGGGGTCGCCTGCGTCCGGCAGCACCCCACAGCGGTCCAGACACAGGGAGGGGGTGGCCCGGGACTCCAGGGGCTCCGGGGCCGGGGCTTTGGCCCAGGGGGTGCAGGAGGTGGACGGCGGGAGGATGCCCTGGAGGGCCGCGGTGGTTTCAGACATGGAGGCCGCCTCCTCCGCCAGCCCCCCGATGGCGATGCACTGCTCGGAAAACTCCCCCTCGCTGTCCAGAGCCAGGGCGGGGTACTGGGTGTCTGGGGGAAGGGGTACGGAGGACGTCCCCTCGGGGACCGGGGGGTCCAGAGACTCCAGGGGGCCGGGTTCTGGGGGGAGGGACCCCCCCACTGCCTGGGGACCAGAGGGGGATCCTTTGGACATGAGGACGTAGTTGGCCCTGGGGAGGATCTTGCGGAATCCGGAGAGGTCCTGGGTGGAGGTGACTGGGGACTGTGGGAGATGAACAAACATGCAAGAGTGGAGTAACAATCACAGTAGTAGTTTCACTGTTACAACACGCTGCAAATACGAGGTTTTGAAACCATGCAGGACGGTCTGCCATTTCTGAAAAGACTATTTACCAACCATTGACCACCAAGACATTTACGTTTAGGGGATATTGCTTTTATCCAAAGCAACCTACAACCATTCATTTCCACATTCACACACCAACAGTGGAGTCGACCACGCAGGGCGACAGCCAGCTCGTCGGGAGCAGTCAGGGTGAGACGTCTCGCTCAGGGACACCTCCCAACTCAGAGCTAGGAGGAGCTGGGGATCATACCAGCAACCTAATGGTTCCAAGTCAACCCGCTCTGCCTCCTGAGCTACTGCCACTGTCACCAGACCAGAGGAATAGGTTCCTGCTGAGAGTGAAGCGCCCCGCGGCGCCTGGCCCTAACTCACTGTGTCAACGCCGTCTCTCTCCAGCTTGGCCTTCTCCAGGTAGTAGCCCTTCTCCGCCACGTTCAGCCTCTTCCAGCTCTCACTGATGCGCTTGTTAATCTCCGACTGGGGCAGGTTGGGGCTCTCCAGCTGGATCACCTGGTGGAAGTCAAAGTAGTAGAGCAGGTAGGCAGACCTGGATGCAGAGGAGAAGGAGGAAAACAACATAAATCATCAAGTGGGTTGTCTTTCACCTTTTTTCAATCATTACGTATTAATTTGGTGTCTGCCACATTCTGCTGCCAGACATTCATTCTTAATGGCATCCATAATTCAATTTTAGAATGTGTTTTTGCGATTTTGTCTTGCTGTAAAGTGTCTGAATTTTCTTTTAAAGCACAATACAAATATAAAAGTATAATTATTGTTATATAGGGTAATAGTAAGACTGTCAGGGGGGAGACTACCTTGGCTTCTTGGGTTTATCATGAATGTCTTCCTGTGCTTTACTTTTTCTCTTTTTGGGGGATGCAACTTCCTGCAGAGTGTAACAGCTCTCCACCACCTCCGTGTTGACATCCTCGTACAGCTGCACCGTCTCCGAGGAGTCCATGTCCTCCATCACCGGCAGGTCCGCTTTAGAAGATGGGCATCATTTTATTTAGGTGTGTTTGGTTCAGGTTACATATTGTACTTTTAATTAATGCAAGCAAGCAATATATTTAATGCAATAATCAAACACAGAGCAGGTATCACATTTGCATTGGGATTTCTTATGCATTTTAAGTCCATTTTATAAAGACATGCAATGTGTTTAAAGGCTGTGCAGAAAGGCTGCAGGTGCAGCAACCTATCCAAACTTTTAAGTCCTTCCCTGTTAGTCAAATTTAGGCGTATTGGTGAGCTTTTATACTCACTCATACTCGGTTATTATCCAATGAGGAGTCTTCTTATTGCAGCCTTACCTCTGTTTACCCAACGATTTGCAAACGGCCCTCAACAACATGCGATCGCCACCACGGCGGTGTTGCATTGCATCGACCACATGCGTTATTACGATTCATCGATAATCGCCGTTAAATCGCGAACATTTGATTCATAAGTACCCAATAAATTAGCTTAGTTTATCCTCCCCTTGAGGGAAACATGGCGCTTTGTTGCTATGGCCTTCAACCAACCAGGAATTGAAATAAACCAGAGCAAGACCAATGGCAGCGGACGTTTTTGACACGTGAAAAGTAACATAGTTCCCGACTCACGACAGAACGCCTAGGTGGGGATGCCCCGAATGTGCGTTATTGGCGAGAGAGAGGGCGGGACATTCAGTTACATGGGTTCAGTGAAGAAAGAGAGGGTGGGACTTTTGATCGAAGGATATCCGTTTCTGTTACATGTTACAGATAAAGCTTTGTCAAGTTATACATAAAGAAACATAATCCATATTTATTTTCATAATAATTTTTTGCAGTTGTTATTGTAATATTCTTATTCTTCTCGCTCCGGGGATTGTTAACTGTACGGCTCATAGGAAGTAAGGGAAGTCTACCGCAATCGGAAGTCTGCGGTAGACTTGAATAACGGTACAATTCAGGATACGCTCTCCGCCTACGTGAACATTTTTGAATGGACGGAAGTTATTGTGTTTACCTCGGCGAAGCCTATACCATTCGGCAAACCAAGGGAATTGTATTTTTTTTATGTACTCATAATACAACATAGAATCGAGTTACTTCAGATATTATTGAACATTTGAGGTCTTTCTCTGCCAAGGCAAAAGTAGTCGATCAGAACACAGTCCATTCCAGGATATCAAGTCGAGCCAAGATATCATCACTGTGAGCAAAATGGCGGGTGACAAGGTGAGCAAAGTTTGCGATCATGTTGAGTTAAAAGTTAGGTTTTGTGTGCAATGCCTAACACATACGGTACCATCAGTAAGAATAATGGATCTGTTCTAAATGTTAAAGTAAATTTAGTTCAACAACACTGTAACCCTTGCAGACAGATGGCCTCGGTGCTTTATGAAGAACCGGAAATCATAATTCGGTGGAAAATTAATTTCTGCCCAATTTATTTCAGGACCCCCTGTCCCAGTTAAAGGATCTGAACCACCTGAAGAACCAGCTGGAGGAGATCCAGAGGCGTGTGGAGGACGAGGTGTCCGTAGGGATCCCTCAGGTAAGTTCATTTCATTATGCTCTTTAGTCCTCAAGTCAGTCCTATTTCATTAAGGTCTTTAATCCTAAAGTCAGTCCTATATCATTATACTCTTTAGTCCTCAGGTCAGTCCTATTTCATAATGCTCTTGGGCTCACACATGTTATGATGTGAGATCCGCTGACCTGAAGTAATACATACAAAAAAAGGCATTTTGTGTGTATTACTGTGTATTGCTTTGACATCATATTCAATAGATGGGTTGAAGTCTTAATGCTATGTTGTGTTGTGTGTGTCTGTTCCAGGGCGGCTCTCTGTTGGGTTCCCCCTTCCTGAAGGGCTTCCTGGCGGGTTACGTGGTGGCCAAGCTACGGTCCTCGGCTATCTTGGGAGTAGTGCTGGGAACCATGACTGGCATTTTCGCAGCACAGAGCTATCAAGTGCCAAACATTGAGCAGACTGTCAAAGACTATTTAAACAATCTGAAGAAAGGACCCAAGTAAACAGGATTGACAGCTGTCCGACTGTGGGATCGGGGCACGGGATTGGTCCCAGCTGCTGCTGGCTTTCCAGTGACTCGTGGGACAGAAAATAGAATTCCAACGTTACTGGTTAAACTGGGAAATGGATATTATGTCACTGAATCTGGGAATCAAAGCAAATGACCTTACTTTTTGTCTGTTTTCTTCTCTGTTTTGATCATCTCATTATTTATACGCTCGTTAAATGTTTTTAAGACACCAAAGCTTGGGACTCAGGATTACTTTCCTTGCTTTAGTATCGCAACCTTTTAAAGGTCATTGAAGCTCTTGACTTCAAATATAGATAAAACGCACAAAAGGTTTATTCAAAGAATCAAAGTATATTATATATGTGATGTTATAGTTGTTACAACGTATAGCTCTACTCAAGGTACACGGATCAACCCCCTCTGAATATTTACTTGAACCTTCATCTCCTGGCAGTAGTGCTGTATTGAGGATGATTGCAATGCCCGATGTGGGGTCCCGGACCCCCTCCCGGAGGTGGAGGCTCCAGTGGGGGGTCCTCCTCACGCTGATGACCCTCATCTATGGCTCCCACGCGCCGCTCATCGCCCTCACCAAGGAGGACGGCCGGGTCCCCTTCAGCCCCTCATCCTGCGTCGTCCTGATGGAGGGAGCCAAGCTCCTGGTCTCTCTGGCCGCGCTGCTCCTGAACGGGGACGCGGCAGCCCTGTCGACGGCCCCGGGGCTGGTGGCTACCTACGCTGTCCCCGCCCTGCTCTACGCGCTCAACAACAACCTGGTGGTTCTCATGCAAGCCTACATGGACCCAAGCTCGTTCCAGGTCCTCAGCAACCTTAAGATCGCCTCCACCGCCCTGCTGTACTCCTTCTGCCTGGGCAGGAGGCTCCGTCCCGTCCAGTGGTCGGCCCTGGGCCTTCTCATGGGAGCCGGGGTGTGCCACAGCTACAGCAGCCTGCGTTCAGGGGACCTCGAGCAGGCTGCGGCCGACTCGAGTACCAGGCTTCACATCACGGCCTGGGGCCTTTTCCTTGTGCTGCTGTACTGCTTTGTCTCCGGGCTGGCAGCCGTCTACACAGAGAGGGTGCTGAAGAGCCAGCGGCTGCCCCTCAGCCTGCAGAACCTTTATTTGTATGCGTTTGGTGTGGCTATCAATGGGGTTACCTATCTCTCCAGTGATACGGGGGAGAAGGGCTTTCTGCAGGGCTACTCGGGGGCTGTGTGGGCCATCATCGCGGGCCAGGCAGCCAACGGCCTGCTGATGTCCGTGGTGCTAAAGCACGGCAGTGGGATCACCAGACTGTTTGTCATCTCCAGCTCCATGCTGGTCAACGCACTGCTGTCGTGGGCCCTCTTGGGGCTGGAGGTCACTCCTCTGTTCCTCCTTCCTGTTACCATGACAGCTGTGGCGGCTTACTTGTATTACAAATAGTGGGTTAGCTTCATGAAGTACCCCTAAGGCCTAAGGCTCGGTTTCATTTTTCCTTGCTTCACTCGGTTAAGATTCAAATTGGTGTGTGATCGTGTGTGTTTCTTTTTTTTGTGCCTCTGAAATGTTGGTTTTGTTATTGTTGGGTTTCAGCAAACTTTGAACATCCTGGTTGAGCTGATCATTGCGGTAGACTTGATTCTACTAAAATGAAACACCCAAGTTGTGTTTTTTGAAAGCAAAAATAAATATCCTATTTCATGTATGTCTATGCTTGGTTATAATAATTGCAGTCATTGCCTCACAAGAGTTCAAGCAATGATAACCAAGTTGCCAATATTTACAATTTTTGCCATTTCACTATTTTGTCACCTTTGCCATGTTGTCAAACATGCAGTGCAATTTGTCACTGAAAATGTAATTTTAAGGTATCAATGACTCAATAAAATTATTTTGCGCTTTTATCTGTCATTCTTTATTGCGGTGGAGATGCAAACTCAGCCATTGGGTCACCTCTTGTTGCCAGGGAATCCTTAAGTTCACCTAGAGCTAGGGAACAAAACAATACCCATGAGGGCAGAGTGGATGTCAGGTGGACTCTGAAGAAGTATTTCAAGTCCTCTACAATATGAACAACAGGACAGGCCGGTCCTACACTAGCCCCGGCCTGTTTTAAGAGAGTCCCTCTAGCTTACCCACGCGTTGCATCTTGTTCTCCTCTTGGAGCTGCTGGTTCTGAGCAGAGAGGTAGACTGCATCCTGGACGGCCTCCACCAGGAGGGACTGATACCTATCCTTCATGGTCCTCTTCTGCTCCTCGCTCACCTGATGGAACACCTGAAACACCTGGACAGGAAGTAGCAAATGGTGGGTAGGACTCCAAGATGAAAACAAGCTAGAAATGATTCATTCATGTTACAAGTGTTTAGTCATTTAGCAGTAGTTGTACTGTGCAAAGTGACAGACAGTGATCCAGATACATGGGGTTAAGGAGCAGTTGGGGGGCTGCCTGCATTAGGGATCAAACCCAGAACCTTTGCCCTGGGAGTCAAACACCCTAACCCCTATACTATCCGGCCCCAGAATGTAAATGAGTGACTTCACTTGGACTTCTTGTATTGATATCCGTAGATGAAGAGATCTGCCCCCGTCTCGTCCCACCTTGAGGCTCTCCTCTCTGAAGCGCTGCATGTCCTGCAGGTGAAGGCGGTGCTGGTCCTCCAGGTCAACCTGGGCCTGCAGGCCCTCAGCCCGCAGGGCCTCTACCTGCAGCGTGAGGACCCGTCTCTCGCCCGCCATCACCAGCAGCTCCTGCTGGACGCCTTCTGCCTGAAGGTAAGGGGACCAAGGTTCAGCGGCCACAGTCAGCCCGCTGGAGGACCCTGTGTCTACAGCGTGGCCCACAGCAGGCTACGTGTACCACTATACGTCAGGATCAAGGGGGATGTTTTCAGGTTCATTTATGATGGAGATATTTGCATATACAATATGCAATTGAATTTGTATAGCTCTTAATCACAGGTACAGGCTCATAGGGCCTGTACCCCCCCCCCGATTTATTTTTTACCATTGTTGTTTTATAGGGATAAACATTATCAAATTTCTCCTACAGGGGATTGATAAAGTTCTATCTATTGAACAGAAAGAAACACTTGGTCATACTTTACACACTTTACCACAGCATTGGCCTATTGAATGTGACAGATATATTTTAAGCATTGGACTGAATGCCACATAAATATAGATTTTTGCACGTTAGCAACGTTTAAAATGTCAGTATGCCTCTACTGGTGTTGCTTAGGCCAATAGCCTTTTGAGGCAGTGTTGTTTCTGACCAAAGTGTTATCTTCATTAGCCACCATGTGGAGACATTTGTATGCAGTCACATGTTAATATACCCGCCCCCCACTGGATTGAAATGGGTGATGGGGTGCTGGCCGGTTAACCATAAGGCGAGTCCAGACATTCAGTAACTCAGAACCATAAATGGCAGCACCAGCGTAGAGACCCGCAGTGATAATTGGACACAGAAGTATGATTTGGCCATAAGAGTTGTAGAGATGTTGCTATGAATGCAGTGCTATCCTCTCCCAAGCTATCAACATTTGATATATTTGTGGAGCAGTTTCCCTGCAGGGTGGATTCCTCCGGTGTAAAGATACCAGCATGATGGATCGTGCTGTTCATGCTGCCCATACCTTTTCCTGCTTCAGTTCTTCTTCCATCTTCTCCAGCTCCTCCTGGATTAATTTTTCATGGTCCTCTTGGGTTTGTCTCCGTCGTTCCACTACACGGCCGTATTCCAGCTGAAACATTCAGGGCAGTTGGCTAAACAAAAGTCTTCAAAAGACAAGGGTGGGAAACAGTATCTATACCGAAATACAAAACAGCGTTGGTAAAACCAAACAAGAGCTTTGTGTTGGATAATACATTTTGTGTGTAGAGTAAAACAATATTATATTGAAATATTGATTTGATGTTTGACTCTGTTATGCACCGGTTGAGAGGAATCCTTTTTTTCCACGGATGCTGATCCGCTCTTCTTCATCTCATCGTCGAGGGATTCTCTCAGCTGTTGGATACGAGTCACCCTCTCCTGCACTTTTTCCACGCTCCCTTTGCCCTCTGCAAGGAAGAACAACACATACTAGTCATATCATTCAGTCTCCATAGCCGTACTTTAATCAGATCTTCATAGCATGCTACCTGTGGTATGTGCCTTCATTTCCTGCCTCAACTGGTCCTGTAGATATTTAATTTGTTCCGTGGTCTCTTGGTAATCTGCACCGCGATCACCAGATGGGCGCCATTTGTTTTTTGCAGATTGCCATTCCTGCAGCCACAAGCCACTCCAGTGAGTCAATATGCTAGTTGTGTTGTGGTAGCAAACAGGGAGTAACCACAATAACTCTCGGACAAACACCTTGATTTTGTTCTTTAACTTCTCAGACATTTCCAGCCTCTTCTCCCATGACTGACCCTTCACCATCTGACAGAGATGAGACATTGCCTATGTTGGGGTGGTGAAGTCAAACTAGGACAGGTACAAGAACGAGTCATAATACTCATTACGATACACCCGATCAGAACAAACCTGTAGGATCTTGGTGAGCTCTGCGAGCCTGTAGGCGTTGTCCCCCCCTTGTTCCTCTGGTGACATCATTGTTTTCCTCAGCCCCTTCATCTGAATTCGTAACTCTTGCTCCGTAACCTTCGGACACCAGCGGCCATAGGTTGCCGTGGTCTCCAGACCCTGCACCCGTTGTGCCAGAGCTAAGGCTGAAGGAACCTCATTATCCAGAAGAGCTGGTGGGCATAGTAAAGGTATGAAAAAGAAGAAAGAAATTGATACGTATGTGCTCATTTTGGTCTTCAGAGAGTATATGGGTGGGGGGGGGTGTATGACCTGATCATTGACCTCTGACCTTGCGGAGGGATGCAGTACAGAAGGCATGTCATGCCGCTCTCTCTGAGGGCGTCCGTTAAGAGAAAGGGGAGGAGATGGTTGCTGGTTCGCATTCCAAGCTCAATCTGCTCCACAGTCTTTACCAGTGGGCTGACTCTAATGGGAGCAGTGGTTAGTTAGCCGCGGTAAACAATGAACAACTTAGTTATTGAGAGACAGAACACCAGGGGGTCCGGACCAACCCTCTGAGGTCCTTCTTGCTCGCTCCCCCTGCCAGGCCAACCAGCTGCAGGCGGCCCCGGCAGAACTCCGGCTCCGCCCCGTCCAGGCTCAGCTTGTGCTCCGATTGGACCGAGAACATGAAGCTACACCTGCACACACACACACACACACACACACACACACACACACACACACACACACACACACACACACACACACACAGATAGACACACACACACACACACACACACACACACACACACACACACACACACACACACACACACACAGATAGACACACACACACACACACACACAGCAACACAGACACACACACACACACACAGATAGACACACAGACACACACACACACACACAGACACACACACACACACACAGACACACACACACACAGACACACAGACACACACACAGATAGATAGACACACAGACACACACAGTAACACAGACACACACACACACACACGCACAGATAGACACAAAGATACACAGCAACACACACACACACACACACACACACACAGATAGACACACAGACACACAGACACACACACACACACACACACTTGGTTGAACGTATTCCACGTGCACTGCTACACTGAACAATGACATTGGATTACTGAATCCACATCAAACATTACTCTGTGATCAAGCTCTCTTAGAAATCAGCTGAAGGACAGCAGACCATTTTTTAAGTGCTGTCATCGTAGGACAAACCCAAGCGCCACTCAACACACTAATTATCTGTCTGCTGCTGAGTGGTAGACTAATACTCACTAGTTTAGTCTTCTTCCTGTGCACTGGTTCATAACACTAGCTGACCAATAAGGAGTGGCCCCTGTGTTTATCCTACGCATCACGGGGTCTGTGTTAATGAACAGATTCATGGTTGGATAACCCAGAGCTTGTTTGGCTCTGTGGTAATAACGGACTGAGCACTCTGACCTGCTGGAGACGGGGGCGGCCGTGTCCGCCAGCCTCCTCCTGCCCGTCTCGTACAGAGCGTACGCCTCCTCGGCTGAGCCCACTGTCACCTCACACGCCCCATCCACCAGGCTGACACCAAGAGCAGCAGCGGAACAAGAACACAACGACCGGACGGTGAAAAAGGGACCCATTTACATTCTCATCACCCTCCACAATGTGTGTTGCATCAAGGTGGCGTTGTATTGCGATCTGTGTGTGTGTGTGCGACACCACAGTCCTTCAGACCTACCATCCGAGGACAGGGTGATAAAAGGGTTTTAGATCGTGTCTTTCAGGGTTCAGGAGATCCAGAGTGCTGTCATCTGGATAGAACTATCCACAAAGTGTTAGACGTCTGAAAGCCATCTGCAGTGGATTGTTACCTGGTGTGTTGCTGGCAGACGCACCTGAACGAAGGATACTGCGTTGAAAGTTGTTGATTTCACCTTTGAAATGTGGCTGAACAACATCTTCAGAACCTATGATGAAGTATGGTATTAATTAGTAATTCAGTTAGAGTATGTTCAGGCCTTTTGAATATTTATAAATTTGCACCATTTGTTTCTGACCTTTTTGATGATGTCATCGTCAATCGATACGCCGGATTTGCCAGTCCTGTGGATTCCACCAATCAGCAGCGTTCCATTGTAACCGCAGGAGACGAGCTCGGCAAGAGGCTGCAAGTTCTCTGGCTCAACTTGCTGCAGAACAAAAGAACAACAGTGAGAACCCCCTCCAGTACACCAGCAACCAGTCAGAACAACAGTGAGAACCCCCTCCAGTACACCAGCAACCAGTCAGAACAACAGTGAGAACCCCCTCCAGTACACCAGCAACCAGTCAGAACAACAGTGAGAAACCCCTCTGATACACCAGCAACCAGTCAGAACAACAGTGAGAAACCCCTCTGATACACCAGCAACCAGTCAGAACAACAGTGAGAAACCCCTCTGATACACCAGCAACCAGTCAGAACAACAGTGAGAAACCCCTCTGATACACCAGCAACCAGTCAGAACAACAGTGAGAACCCCCTCCAGTACACCAGCAACCAGTCAGGAAGACTCTTAAGAGCTGTTCATATGGAGCATGTGGCCAAGTATAATCATTGCTGTCCATGTATTATACATACCTCTAAGGTTTCCAGAGTCACAGCCTGATCAAACGAAAAAGACGATTCCTAATTTCAAAGAAGTCCAAAAAAAACATTTGAGCAATGAAGCTTTTCAGTGAACAAACAGCTATTGATTGGAGGGGCTGGGCTGAACGGTGTACCTCTTTCCCCCCCAACATGTAGTCCACTGTACGGCCGTCCTCTCTGATGACACAACTGCTTCCAGCTGTGTCTGTTAACAACACAGGGAAATGGTGCACATTATAAAAGATTAAAGCTGAAATCCCGGAGGGGTAATGGCTCAAAGTTTCACAGATTTAACAGGAGATAAACGTACCTGGGAATCGCATGAGCACAACTCCCACTCTAACCGTTGCAACACGAACAGATCCCCGCTGTAGGGAGGGGGAAAAAAGCTATCAAAAAATGCTTCAGACAAATCGACTTGAATTGCAAGATATGTCATCACACACTTCTACGTATCATATGGTGCGAATGACTGTTTTCTGTTGGTACTTACAGGTATATCCATGTTCATAACGGATAAGAGCTGTTGCCATTGCTCTGCACAGTACTGCCCGTGGCTCTGGGGTTGATTACAAAGGTCTGAATCATTAATGACCTGGAGTTCACTTTCTGAGTAATGGGGATACAGTTACCAAAGTACGTTTTAAACCGACCCCAGCACTGCATTGGACTCTTTTTAAAAATACTCAGTATGTTTTCCTTAAAATGTTCCTAATGTCCTATCGATGCACAACATGTGATGTAGGGTTAGTTATGGTAGCAAGTTATGATGTGCATTGTAATCACTTCATGATCCTTGAAAGACGACCACAGCCATAAGAGTACAATGATCTGAGACAGAGTGCTGGGAATGGCCTTGTCAGCGCGTTTCATGTGGAGGTCAACTCTTGCATTCTCTCGCCGATGCATATTCAAAAATGAACAGCACTGAATCATCAGATGATCACAGTGGTATTGTAGCCTTGGGAACTTCCCCAGAGAGATAGCTGTGAATGTATATGATATATCTATATAATATGGAGAAATGTACCTGTGTTACATCATACTAGAAAACCCTCAAAATAGCAATGCAAGATATCCAAACACTTCTTTATTTTCTTAATTAATATCATAACATATCACACTAGTTATATTTCAGTAAAAAGCTAGAGATATTTTGATTAAACTCCATTACACCGTTCCACACGTACAACAACTTCTTTACTCATTCATTTATTTATTTAAAAGCTGATAAACAGGTTCCAGTTTAGTTTAACTCTTCTCTGTTTGGCTGGAAATATTTGGGCCCAAAGGGTTCAACAACTCAAGAGCAAACACACCGATGCGAGCAGGAAAATCCAGAAATAACAGACTAGAAACAACAAGAACGGCCCACGTCATCAAGAGCGTTCTTCTGACGGGCCCAGTGTTGAAGGCAGTGAGTCACATGGACCATGCAGCAGCCATCTTGGGGGCGAGCCCTCCTAGAACCATGAGCGGGCTAACCACTTTCCATTGACCTTCTCAGATTACACACCGGCTGCATACATGTATTGACACTGAGCGCGTTCGTGCGTCATGGTGCCTCACTGTGGGGCCGCTCTCGTCTACACTGCTCCTCATCCGGGGGCTCAGACAGGCCAGGGCTCTGGGGCCCGGGGCCTTCTGCCACCTGGTCCAGGGGTCCGGGGCTCTGGGGGTACGCCATGTGGGGGCTGGGAGGGAGCAGGGGGAGGCAGAGCAGTGTTTCTCCGGTGGGGGTCCTGTGAGATGCTGCAGGGGTTACTGTGAATACTTTACACCAAACGGGTGGTTGGTGATATTGGGTATGATCAATTGTAAATCTTTCCAATAAGAGGATACCGCTTTAACTTTAGAGGGGGTTTACAACAATAGGAACCACTGAGGTAGAGGAATTTAAGGAAACGTTATTGTCTGCTGTGACCGACTGGGAGCTCTTCAGAGAATAGTGTAAATTCCCTTCATTATCCTCCAACAGAGGAGCCATATGTGAACGAGGGCGAGTGTCTGCTTGGTTGGATGAAGAGCACAGCAGCTTCTTCTTCATTCTGATAGTGACATGGTGACCTTGAGTGAAGGAGAGCTTCTGTGCACTGCATGTCTCCAGGGTAAAGTTAACATGAAACCATTCATTATATTGATTGCACCATCGACACTGTCCTCTAAACACTCCCACCACTATTGCAAATCAAATCCGGAAGGTCGGGTGAATCCACATCCCTACACCCGATCCCTCCCATTTAGCAACACGGTGCTATCCTGTTACATGGACTGCTCAGTCACTCCCCTCTGAAGAAGAGGAGAAGAAGAAGGCATTAGCTGAAAGATATACTGGAGGGGAAGGTAGCCTTGAGAAGGATGCCCCTGGCACCCATCTCTCTGGTTCGGGAATGGGGGAATGGTCATCGGGAAGCTCAGCAAATCAACACATCCGGCATTCCAACTCCTGAGGCAGAAACGGGTTGGAGTTAAGGTTAACCCTTACCCTAAACCAGGGTTAACCCCCTAACTAAGGGTGAACCCTAACCCTAACCCTATAGCTCATCAGCTGCCCAGGTGTGGCGTCTTTGTGGGTTAAAGTTAGGGTTATAGGGCTGGGGTTAACCCTAGCCCTATAGCTCATCAGCTGACCCTGTGGCGTCTCTGTGGGTTAAGGTTAGGGTTATAGGGTTGGGGTTAACCCTAGCCCTATAGCTCATCAGCTGACCCTGTGGCGTCTCTGTGGGTTAAGGTTAGGGTTATAGGGTTGGGGTTAACCCTAGCCCTATAGCTCATCAGCTGACCCTGTGGCGTCTCTGTGGGTTAAAGTTAGGGTTATAGGGTTGGGGTTAACCCTAGCCCTATAGCTCATCAGCTGCCCAGGTGTGGCGTCTCTGTGGGTTAAAGTTAGGGTTATAGGGTTGGGGTTAACCCTAGCCCTGTAGCTCATCTGCTGACCCTGTAGCGTGTCTGTGGGTTAAGGTTAGGGTTATGGGGTTGGGGTTAACCCTAGCCCTATAGCTCATCAGCTGACCCTGTGGCGTCTCTGTGGGTTAAAGTTAGGGTTATGGGGTTGGGGTTAACCCTAGCCCTATAGCTCGGTACCTCCCACTCGCTCGCTCTCCTCCATCTGTTCCTTCAGGCTCCGCAGGTCGGGCTCTGAAGGACTGATTGAACGGGGGAAACTGGGAATACTGCTGAAGGAACGGAAATTAACTGTGATTTACTTAGCACACGTCAGCATCCATTTATTAATGAGTTTCATGGCCCAAATACCCCAGCCCCACCAGCGGTGTGTCCTGGCATTCGGACAGGCTGTTGACGCTTCTGTACAGAAGGAGCTTTTCCATGTGCTTTTACTCACTGACATCCGCAACGTCTTCCCGTTTGGGAAACCTGTCATTACAAGTAATGATAAATGACATTATAAGAAGATATGATAAATTATATAAACGACATCACTTTGAAGACACTGTGAATCAGGGTACACGTTCCCATGTTGTGACATTTACACGAAGCGTCGAGGATGTCTTGACAGTGTTACTGTTTTCATCAGTCATTGAGAAGTGACATGCCGTTCATTCATACAGATCTACCAGTTCCCTTAGTTAAAAAACGAATCGTTCAAAGAGAAGCGATCTTGTCCACAAGATGTACATGAACATGGATTGGCAGCACTGCAAAGTATCAAAGCCTAGTATACAAATCCCTCATAGCTAGCCTGATAAGATGTGTTTCATTTCACTCCTACTACCTGAAAACGGGTTGCCTCCTGTTCTTAAGTCCCTCTGATACTTATTCTCCTTCATGGTTTGTTCATCACAGCCACAGGCAGGCCAGGGTTGCCCGTGCATCAAAAGCACGACTGTTGGAGCTTATTGTCAGACAGACAACGACAACGGGGGGAAAGAGGAAGCATCCACACCCTCACCCCTAAACAATGGTAACGAGGAAAACAAACAATTGTTGGGGGAAGCAAATTAGAAGGGGAAGTAGTCCTATCGCGTTATTACAATTAATTATAGTGATTTGTTTCCTGTTCATCGGGCCTCTTGAAAAACAATGACAGAGTGCAGTGTTTTCATTTGTCATGGACGGATTTGAAAAGGTCATTGGGTTTAATGAGATACTCTAAATGAATATCCTAATTGGATTTAACCACAATATCATTTCCAGACCAAATAGGCCTGCATTGTTAGAGTGAAACCACAGGAACCCCTTTAAGAACGATCAACAGTTAATTTTATCACAGAGTTTTATCTCTGAATATGAATTTGCATCATAGTTCATCCAATTAAAGGGATGAACTAGGCAGTATGGTCTACAACAAGTGGTCAATTCCTTTTTTGATAGACAACACCGGTCAGACTAACATTACCCAATACTATTTAAAATGATAAACATCCAACAATGCAATAACAGAACTAGAATTCACTGTAGGTTAAATATAAATTGATTAATAATTGTCTGTTTTTCACCCTCGTTGACCCACTCAAAGAAAGGACCTCCTGACTGGTACATTTTATTTTAAAGTTCATCTGCTTTGTTTGTTTGGGTGCAAACAAGTGCACATAATCTAACGGAGTCTAAATAAGTAACCTATCAAATTACTGTTGCAACATGAAATTACATTGAAACAAAGTAGGAGAAAGGACAGACCTACAATTTTTATGGAAGTTCATCCAAAAAATGCTGCACTGCTATTGGCCGACTGGGCAACGGGTTGCTAGAGGCCGACTCCAACCGAATAGATTATATATCAGCAGTGTAGGTATGGCGCCAAGTGTACAAGACACACACAGGCTGTGAAAAACAAGGCTGCTCTTGGTTGAAGCCACAGGGGAGCCAAGCACCAGCTTGGACCAGCTTCAGAGGGCAGCGTTTGGGGGTTCAGGGAAGAAGCAGCACTCTAAGCACGCTATGAAGAGTTCTGCACAACGCTGGCCTGTATCCCTCGAAGAGGAGAGCTGGAACGCAGTCAGGCACCATGTCACAGCCCTCCCTGAAGCCTGATGGGGTGCTTTTGATTTAAAAAAGAGGAAAGAGAAAAGAAGAGGTAACGTGTTTGAGTGTGGGGGGAAGCTAACAACATGCTGGATGAATCACAAGAAGCCCGGTTTAGAAACTCTAGAGAAAGTTCACTTCTCTGCAATTTGATGAACCAGAAGCAGCACCCGCCTACAGCAAGGGAGGGGAACTACAACAGACAGACAGGCAGTACGGTCTAAAACAACAGACAGGCAGTACGGTCTACAACAGACAGACAGGCAGTACGGTCGACAACAGACAGACAGGTAGTACAGTCTACAACAGACAGGCAGTACGTCTACGACAGATAGACAGGCAGTACTTCTACGACAGACAGACAGGCAGTACGGTTTGCAACAGACAGACAGGCAGTACGGTCTAAAACAGCAGACAGGCAGTACGGTCTAAAACAACAGACAGGCAGTACGGTCTAAAACAACAGACAGACAGTACGGTCTGCAACAGACAGACAAGCAGTACGGTCTAAAACAGACAGGCAGTACGGTCTGCAAAAGACAGGCAGTACGGTCTGCAACAGACAGACAGGCAATACGGTCATCACCAGACAGGCAGTATGTCTACGACAGACAGACAGGCAGTACGGTCTTCAACAGACAGACAGGCAGTACGGTCTACAACAGACAGACAGGCAGTACGGTCATCAACAGACAGGCCGTAGTCTGCAACAGACAGACAGGCAGAAAGGTCTACAACAGACAGGCAGTACGGTCTGCAACAGACAGACAGGCAGTAAGGTCTGCAACAGACAGACAGGCAGTACGGTCGACAACAAACAGACAGGCAGTACGGTCGACAACAAACAGACAGGCCGTACGGTCTACGACAGATAGACAGGCAGTACTTCTACGACAGACAGACAGGCAGTACGGTTTGCAACAGACAGACAGGCAGTACGGTCTAAAACAGCAGACAGGCAGTACGGTCTGCAACAGACAGACAGGCAGTACGGTCTGCAACAGACAGGCAGTACGGTCTAAAACAGACAGGCAGTACGTCTACGACAGACAGACAGGCAGTACGGTCTTCAACAGACAGACAGGCAGTATGGTCTACAACAGACAGGCAGTACGGTCTTGAACATACAGACAGGCAGTATGGCCTACAACAGACAGACAGGCAGTACGGTCATCAACAGACAGACAGGCAGTATGGTCTGCAACAGACAGACAGGCAGTACGGTCTGCAACAGACAGGCAGTACGGTCTAAAACAGACAGACAGGCAGTACGGTCTACAACAGACAGACAGGCAGTACAGTCTACAACAGACAGGCAGTACGGTCTAAAACAGCGGACAGGCAGTACGGTCTGCAACAGACAGGCAGTACGGTCTAAAACAACAGACAGGCAGTACGGTCTGCAACAGACAGACAGGCAGTACGGTCTGCAACAGACAGACAGGCAGTACGGTCTACAACAGACAGGCAGTACGGTCTACAACAGACAGACAGGCAGTACAGTCTGCAACAGACAGACAGGCAGTACGGTCTGGAACAGACAGGCAGTACGTCTACGACAGACAGACAGGCAGTATGGCCTACAACAGACAGACAGGCAGTACAGTCATCAACAGACAGGCAGTACGGTCTTCAAGAGACAAACAGGCAGTACAGTCTACAACAGACAGGCAGTACGGTCTAAAACAACATACAGGCAGTACGGTCTGCAACAGACAGACAGGCAGTACGGTCTGCAACACAGACAGGCAGTACGGTCTGCAACAGACAGGCAGTACGGTCTACAACAGACAGACAGGCAGTACGGTCTACAACAGACAGACAGGCAGTACGGTCTGCAACAACAGACAGGCAGTACGGTCTACAACAGACAGACAGGCAGTACGGTCTGCAACAGACAGACAGGTAGTACAGTCTGCAACATAAGGTAAGGTGTCCATGGCAAGCTCAGATCTTAGTCACGTGATAAGATATGGCACCATTTGGAAACGATTAGTCATTGCAGCATTGGTACAACTTTAGGATTTGTTTTATAAAACTTAATGAGGTAATATTTAATTTTAATTTGTTAGCCATGAATACCTCAATACATTTGCAAGGCCCCATTTGCTGTGCTCAAACAGCAATGATCAGTGACAGTGTGTGTATAATTGCAAGACGAAGGCATCCAAAAAAAGAAGGAAAAAGCAATTACTGAAAAATACAGTGGTGTTTTATTTGCAAATTAAAAAGCACCGACAATATTAGTTACACTGTAAAAATTATCGACAACAATTACAAATCTGTATCATACAGTCCATACTGGGATTAGTACCATCGTTGCTGTTATGCATTTTTATCACTTTAATACTTTATATGGAGAGATTCGGTAGCACTGTACAACAGTTGGCAGTGAGTGGATGTGAGTTGGGGATGAGTCATTTCAACGCACGCGGTAATGGACCCAACGCACCCTCGCCCTTTAATACAGCGCTGACACTTCACACCGGGGAGTTGATAGGGCACGGCGGCCCACAGAACACATTCATTAACTCGGGATACCAACCATTGCATATTATGTACAATACAAAGGAAGGAAATGAAAGGACAAATGTGTGCATTGTTATTCCGTCGGGTACGCTGTACAAAACTATTGCGGTGAGAGCAGCTCCTTTACGTCTAGGCTTGGCATCTACTTGTTTGAGGCGGAACCTCCGCGCTGACTTTCATACTGTTGGTTCGCCTCGCAGCGCCTTCACTTCTGGCCCTCCTGAAAAAATTGAATAATAAAATCTCAATTTGTTGAAATTAACCAGGGGCTGTTGGGGGCAAAATGTATGCGTTTCCTAAATTAAACCTTGGTATGGACAGCATGGAGTATGTACATCCCATTTCATCTCTCCCAGACCGTTAACATAGCTAGCTAGGGTTATCTTCACAGACAGCAGGATCGTCCACTCGAGTGTGCTTCCCGTTACCAGAGAGCTTTAAATATTGTGCTTTCGTCGTTTTGTCAGTTACCGTCTTTAGCCAATTCCGTGGTCATGAAAATGACTAAAGGGAAAGTCAAAGCAACAGTTTAACCCATCGAGGCCAGGACACACCTAGTCCCTTGTTCGCTGAATCATGTATGGTACATTCTATAACAATGTGTCACCAACATCATAGAAAAGTTATTACAAATAAACTCTGAGTAAAAAAAAGAAGAAAATCTATCATAAAAAATAAAAACAAAAGCAAAAAAAAAAACAACAACGACCAAACAAACTATAGTTTTATCTGATGTCCACGTGGTAATATTCTATTCAAGGTTCCGTCGTCCTGGCACTTGTATTCGCAATAACTAGAGTTCTACCAAGGCAAAGAATCCCAGCCAATCGCCAGCTGTCTCGGGCTCCTCCCACAGGTCCTCAACCAACCAGAAGGCATCTTCAACTCCTGCCCCGCCCCCTCTCCTCTGCTCCAATCACAGCCTACACCCATGTCTGTACTTTATGCGTTGCTCGCATCTGTTCAAAATGGGACCCTAAACCCAACGGAGAGAGAGCGGGGGGCATCTGTTGGTCGTTCAGGGGTCAGGGGTCAGGGGTCACGACGCCGACCTCTCCATGCTGCCCCCCCACACCCGTTCAGTCCGGCTCCTCCTTGCTTTGAATCCTTGAGACAGAGAGCAGGAGAAGGCCTGACGCACCATGAGATGGTCAGGTTAGTGGTTTTACGTGTACGTGTGTGTACGTGTGTGTGTGTGTGTGTGTGCGTGTGTGTGTGTGTGTGTGTGTGTGTGTGTGTGTTGGGGGAAGTTCCCATGATTCACTGTCTTCCTCTGAGTGTCTCGGGAACTTTTCAGAGTCGTGGAGGTACAGTCCTGCTCCAGGTCCAGGTCCTCCTCCAGGTCCTGCTCCAGCTCCAGGTCCTGCTCCAGGTCCTGCTCCAGGTCCTGCTCCAGGTCCTGCTCCAGGTCCTGCTCCAGGTCTAGGTCCTGCTCCAGTTCCTGCTCCAGCTCCAGGTCCTGCTCCTGCTCCAGCTCCAGGTCCTGCTCCAGCTCCAGGTCCTGCTCCAGGTCTAGGTCCTGCTCCAGGTCCTGCTCCAGGTCTAGGTCCTGCTCCAGGTCCTGCTCCAGGTCTAGGTCCTGCTCCAGCTCCAGGTCCTGCTCCAGGTCCTTCTCCAGGTCCAGCTCCAGGTCCAGGTCCTGCTCCAGGTCCAGGTCCTGCTCCAGACCCTGTCCCCCCTCATCCCAGAACAGGGTCCTCGCTGCTGAACTCAACAGCTGTCAGCTGTAGCTCTCCCCCCGCTGCCGTCGCTCCGATCTCAACCACGGGGGGGGGGGCTTATGGCTGGGCGCTGGTCCATCTCCATCCCCACGGCCCCCCTTGGTCCCCTGCTTCCAACAGCTACTCCATTCCCCCCGAATCCATCCTCTTCAGGACCACCTCCTCCATGGGGAGGTGGGGCTTCAAGAGGGGAGGGAAGGGGCCGTCCCCCCCTCCGAGGTGGGCACCGCAGCGAGGCCACCGGCATGGAGCGAGGGGGTGGAGAGAGAGCGAGGGGGGGCTGCTACCTGCTGTGAACCAGCTCCTCCCTGAGCCAGCTGGGCAGCGGCTGGCCCATCCGGTACAGCAGCTTGGACAGCTCTATGTTGTGGTCCCGGTAGTACTCCCTGAGGAACGCCTGGGACTGAGACACACAGGCAATTACCCCCATTACAGTGGAACGCCTCCTTTGTGCCCGAATTAAAATGTGTATGTTACATTAATGACACACACACACACACAGTGATCAGGAGTGGTGAGCGTACCTCGGGGTTCATGTCGGGGTACCGCCGCCCCTTGCTCTTCCCCAGACACTTGGTCTTCCCTCCCTCCAGCAGCTGACACCAGAAGCCCTTCTTGGGGTCAAACCTGTTGCACACAGAAACACGTTCCAGACGTTTGTAGCATTCAACCAGCATCACCTAACCCATCACCTAACCCCAACCCCAGCATTCAACCAGCATTATCTAACCCTAACCCTAACCTAACCCCAACCCAACCAGCATCACCTAACCTTAACCCTGTATTGAGGCAGAGTGCTGTTCATCCCTGGAAGGAGGGATTCCCTACTTTGCGCTTCTTCTCAAGATATCTTCCTTTCTGATTTAAGGGAGTTTTTTCGTGCCCTTGTGGGGTCTTGGGTCAGGGGGGTGTCATAAGTATCTGGCCTGTTAAGCCCTTTGAGACTGGAATGGTGATTAAGGGTCATGCCCGATTTCCTTGAGCTGATATTTGGAGCTGATACTACCCTGGAAATCCAGAGTTCTCGCGAGAGCAGAATTTGAATCTGCTCAGCGAGTCACTCTGGGAACGAGAAATATACTGGTGTATATTCTGGGCCCAGAACATTAATCAATCACACCGATGTATCAATATAGGCCATTGGGCCATTTTCATTACCCGTTGCCAGACCCTGCAGCTTTCTGGAAGGGGGTCTGGATTCCCAGGCTAAGCCGATACTGCTTTTGCTCCCTCAATTTACATCATGAAAATGACAGAATGATGATAACAAATGTTACAATGTCTAATTTAAAAAATGAACATTTATCGAACTGTCGGTAAATCATGCCGGAAAAAATAAATAAATAAATAAAAAATCGGCCTATACCGATACATGTAAAAAACGCAAATATCGGCCGATTATATCGGCCTACCGATATATCGGTCGATCACTAATGCAAATAAAATGAATTGAATTGAATTGTTCAAAGGCATTTGCGCTAGAGAGCGTGGCTTTCACTCGGCTAGGGTTGGGGGTTCCATTCCCACTGGGGCCTGCCCTGCCGAGGATGTGTGCACTCGCGGTATCGATTCAAGGAGACTACTTGTTCTTTCCAGCCGACTAAACGGTCTGGAAACAGATCGGAGAGACGATGCAAGACAAGGATGAAGCGTGGGTCAACGTCGACTCGTCAGCGGGACTCACGCCAGGATCTTGTGATAGTTCACCACGTTGCTCAGGCTCAGGAACTTCTGGATCTTATCCATGATGGAGGCTGGCTCGCTCTTCAGCATCTGCCCATCCAGGACCAGCAGCTAGAGGAAGAGGAGGGGACGGAGGAGGAGAGGTTTTAAAGAAAACACACCTTTTATTAATGTTTATATCAGCCATCCTATATCCCACTAATGACGTCACCTTTCATCATGTGACGTCACATGATGAAACATTCCTACACCCTACTCATGATGTCACCTTGATGATAAACATTCCTACACCCTACTCATGATGTCACCTTGATGATGTCACATTGATGAAGAACATTCCTACACCCTACTCCTGATGTCACCTTGATGATGTCACATTGATGAAGAACATTCCTACACCCTACTCCTGATGTCACCTTGATGATGTCACATTGATGAAGAACATTCCTACATCCATCTCATTAAGCATACAGTCTTTTTCAAATTGTGTTCAATGTTTCATTAATTGTGCTTGATCCATCATCCTAGAACTATTGATCCGTACTGGTTGGACCCTGATTTCCAACACACATCCTTCCCAGTGCGCCCCTGCCGTACCTGGCTGGCGTGGTAGTGGGAGAGCCAGCGCTCCAGGTGCATGGCGTACCAGCCCGGCACCAGGCAGCGCTTCTGCAGCCCGCGGAGCCGCAGGGGGCCCTCGTGGCTCGCCGTGATCACGTCCTGGAACGAGTACTTCAGCGCCACCGGGTCCTCGTGGGCCCGCTGGTGCTGGGGGGGGAACACACGCGCACACACACACACACACACACACATATTCCTTTATTTCATTGTACTCTTGTTCAGTGTCTCCCACATGTGAAGCGCCTTGGGTCCGATGCAAAAAAATAAAAAAAATAAAGCTTCTTACGATAATCATTGCACAGAATCACTCAAATCAATGAGTCGAGTCTTCCACTACAGACACCCACAATGTGGATGGAGGTGAGGGCTGTATGGTGAGGGCTCTATGGTGAGGGCTCTATGGCTCTATGCTGAGGGCTCTATGGTGAGGACCCTATGGCTCTATGGTGAGGGCTCTATGGCTCTATGCTGAGGGCTCTATGGTAGGGACCCTATGGCTCTATGGTGAGGGCTCTATGGCTCTATGGTGAGGGCTCTATGGCTCTATGGTGAGGGCTCTATGGCTCTATGGTGAGGGCTCTATGGTGAGGGCTCTATGGCTCTATGGTGAGGGCTCTATGGCTCTATGCTGAGGGCTCTATGGTGAGGGCTCTATGGCTCTATGCTGAGGGCTCTATGGTGAGGGCTCTATGGTGAGGGCTCTATGGCTCTATGGTGAGGGCTCTATGGCTCTATGCTGAGGGCTCTATGGTGAGGGCTCTATGGCTCTATGCTGAGGGCTCTATGCTGAGGGCTCTATGGTGAGGGCTCTATGGCTCTATGCTGAGGGCTCTATGCTGAGGGCTCTATGGTGAGGGCTCTATGGTGAGGGCTCTATGCTGAGGGCTCTATGGTGAGGACTCTATGGCTCTATGCTGAGGGCTCTATGGTGAGGGCTCTATGGTGAGGGCTCTATGGCTCTATGCTGAGGGCTCTATGGTGAGGGCTCTATGGCTCTATGCTGAGGGCTCTATGGTGAGGGCTCTATGGCTCTATGCTGAGGGCTCTATGGTGAGGGCTCTATGGTGAGGGCTCTATGGCTCCATGCTGAGGGCTCTATGCTGAGGGCTCTATGGTGAGGACTCTATGGTGAGGGCTCTATGGCTCTATGCTGAGGGCTCTATGGTGAGGGCTCTATGGCTCCATGCTGAGGGCTCTATGCTGAGGGCTCTATGGTGAGGGCTCTATGGTGAGGGCTCTATGGCTCTATGCTGAGGGCTCTATGGTGAGGGCTCTATGGCTCTATGCTGAGGGCTCTATGCTGAGGGCTCTATGGCTCTATGCTGAGGGCTCTATGGTGAGGGCTCTATGGCTCTATGCTGAGGGCTCTATGGTGAGGGCTCTATGGCTCAATGCTGAGGGCTCTATGGTGAGGGCTCTATGGCTCAATGCTGAGGGCTCTATGGTGAGGGCTCTATGGTGAGGGCTCTATGGCTCTATGGTGAGGGCTCTATGGTGAGGGCTCTATGGTGAGGGCTCTATGGCTCTATGGTGAGGGCTCTATGGTGAGGGCTCTATGGCTCTATGCTGAGGGCTCTATGGTGAGGGCTCTATGGCTCTATGCTGAGGGCTCTATGGTGAGGGCTCTATGGCTCAATGCTGAGGGCTCTATGGTGAGGGCTCTATGGCTCAATGCTGAGGGCTCTATGGTGAGGGCTCTATGGTGAGGGCTCTATGGCTCTATGGTGAGGGCTCTATGGTGAGGGCTCTATGCTGAGGGCTCTATGGTGAGGGCTCTATGGTGAGGGCTCTATGGTGAGGGCTCTATGGCTCTATGCTGAGGGCTCTATGGTGAGGGCTCTATGGCTCTATGCTGAGGGCTCTATGGTGAGGGTTCTGAGTGGTGCGGGCTCTGCTGCCGGTGGCGGTGATGCCCCCAGCTGTCCCCCGGTCTACTGACCTGGTACCAGGAGTAGGCTCTGTCGGCGGGGTTGATCAGGATGGTGACGATCTTGGCCTTGGGCAGCAGTGCCGCTGCCCGCTGGGCCGCCACCTCCGAGTCAAAGTAGTTGGCGCTCTTCTCAAAGTAGTAGTCTGAGCTGGTGTTGGAGGGGAGGGGGAAGTACTCCATGTACCTGGGGGGGAGTGGTGTTAGTAGGGGTGACTGCAGGCGGTCTACCCCGTGTTTGGACCGTCTTACATTCAGGCCGTTTATCAGACGCCTTTCTCCAAAGCGACTCACAATAAGTACATTAGTCATAAGAAAGAGAAACAACAATATACCTCTGTCGGTACGATAAGGATGATCATAGAACCAAGTGCCAAGCACTAACTATCACTAGGTTAACCCATTCCCCATATACAACAAAGATAGCTAGGATAAGACCACAACACCATGGAATAGCCATTATTTCCACCTAGTTTGATCTCTAAACACCAGCATACATTATACACCTCCTAAGTTATATTAAGTGGGTTTAAGAAAGGAAAAATGCAATCCCATATTCAAATGTGCATGAATTGCACTAAGCGATCAGTAACTATTTTTACATTTCACTTGTTTATCCCCTCCATACATTCTTCTGAATTATGGTTTTGGGGAGATAGCGGAGCCAGAGGCATTAATCATTGGCATTGTGAAAAATGAAAGAACTATAGAGGCAGTGGATAGCTGCATCTAGATCCAGACACGGGCATCCCTGCTATATATATATTTGTATTGTTCAGTAAGAGTTACACCGATAGCGCGGGCAGGGAATGCATGAGCCTACACAAGGACTTCATCAGGACTGAAACCATCAGGACTGAAACCATCAGGACTCAAACCATCAGGACTCAAACCATCAGGACTGAAACCATCAGGACTGAAACCATCAGGACTGGAACCATCAGGACTGAAACCATCAGGACTGAAACCATCAGGACTGAAACCATCAGGACTGGAACCATCAGGACTCAAACCATCAGGACTGGAACCATCAGGACTGAAACCATCAGGACTGGAACCATCAGGACTCAAACCATCAGGACTCAAACCATCAGGACTCAAACCATCAGGACTCACTGGAACCAGAGCGATGGTCTCAATTTAGGCGTTGAAGGGGATGAGTGAAGTTACATTAAATAAGTATTGCTCTTGCTTTAAAAAGCTTTCTTAATTGCCCCATTGTATTATTTCTATGTATTGTAATGTTCTTCTGGTTGAATCCATTGTACATTTGCATTCCCGTTTTGATGTGTATGTTGTTGTAATCAGGGCGTCACTGAAAAAGAGACCCTGATCTCAACGGCCTTCCCTGAATAATAAAGGTTGAATAATGAATAACTACAGTGCAGTGGGGTGGAGGCTGTGGGAGGGTTGCTCACCAGTCGATGCCCCGGTGGTAGTTGTGTCCGTTAAAGAACTGGATCTCCTCGAAGGTCTCCTTGCTGGGGTAGTTACTGGTCAGGTCTGGATGCATGCCCAGGAACAGGTAGAGCGCGGTGGTTCCTGGGGGCGGACAAGGTGGGAGGACGTTCAGCACCCAGCAAAGAAACGTTGTTGAACGAGGAGCGAATAGAGTCGGCCGGCAGCAGAAAGAGAGAGAATTTAAAAAGTATTTGGTACAGATTTTGTTCATGTCAAATTTATTCAAATTTATTCTAATTCTTAATGACATTAAGAATTTATGATCATTTAGAATGATAATCGAGAACAAAAGAACGTTGTAAAAAAAACGTTTTATAGTAAAGGGTGGTTTTGCGTAACCCAACATGACCTGCAGGGGGCGGTAAATGCCGGTGGTTACCTGTCTTCTGAGGGCCAATGACAAGCAGCTTGGGGAAGCGGTCGCACGTTTTCTCCTTCGACCAAATGTCTTTGTGCCTTTTGTCCTCGCAGGGGTCCTGTAGCGACAGAAAAAGATCAACAATCACAATTTTGCTTTTTGGAGCAACCGTCAGCGGCCTCGAGGAACCTCTATGACAGAGTGGCCAATCAGCTCTGGCCCGTGGCCATCGCCACGGTGATGCTTCCTCACGAGGGAAGCAGCTCAGCTCTTTGTCCGAGCCCCCGTCATCTCCCCTTCGACTAGCGCTACTCGCTCCTGTCTGGACTCCCTGCCTCCGCTGTCAAAGCTCTGCAGCGCACCCAGAACGCGTCGGCGCGCCTCGAGCTCAGCGCAGGAGTCTCCCATGTGACCCCCCCTCTTCAGGGACCTCCACTGGCTCCTCGAGGTAGCTCGCATCGGCTTCAAGACAATGGGACTGGCCTACAAGGCGGTCAAAGGAACTGCCCCTGCCTACCTCCAATCGTTGGTCAGACCGCACACCCCAGCTCGATGCCTTTGCTCATCTACCCCAGCGGGCGGCCTGCCCCCGTAAGAGCAGGCTGAGGTCGCACACAAAGTCACAACTCTTCTGCTTTGGCACCGCAGTGGTGGAACGAGCTTCCTGCACAAGAACGAGAGCTTGGCCCTTGAAACATCCTTACTGTACCGACAGCGAGATATTATTGTTTCTCTTTCTTCTGACAAATGTACTTATTGTAAGTCTCTTTGGGTAAAACCTTCTGCTAAATGCCCTAAATGTAAATGTAAAAGGACAAGAACTACCCACGATAAACATTATAAAAAGATGAGAATGAATTAACAGCCCAGTCTTTCTCCAAACCTCCTCCTGTAAGTAAATATCCAATCGGGCGAGATACAGAAAGGTCAATAAGTCCCTCTATCTCCTCTTTACAGCCTCTTATCCTCAAACATACTGCTGGGCTCCGGCCATCTTTAATCAATACAAGCACCAGATAAGCAATAGCATTTACGACGCAAATAAAGTAAACCGTCGCCCTGCCGCTAAACTCACACCCACAGCACAAATTACCCCCCCTCAAACCACATCTCCCATCTCTTTTATTGCTTTTGAACGCTTGCTTGTTAATAATTCGGCGTTGACATTCTCTTCCTCCGTGGATCCGGCTCTGGGGGGGGTCTGGGGGGGATCCGGCTCCGTGTGTCAGAGTCAATAACCCCCCCAGGCCAAAGGGCTGGGTCAGATGCCGCTCACCTGCCACAGGGGGTCTCTCTCCGAGGGGAAGAGGCTGAAGTACTTCTGGGCCAGCTGGATGGGGGGCAGCGTCATCATCTTCAGGTTGGTCCAGGTCTCCACGAAGCGCACCAGGCTCTTGAAGGTGTACAGGCCCAGCCGGTCGTTGCCGTAGTTGGACAGGTGGGTCATGAAAATACTGATCTGTTGGGGGGGGACACGTAGAGGTGAGGAGGTGTGAATAAGGCAGGGAAGCTGTGTGTGTGCTGCCTGAAGGTCTGTGCTGGTGTGTGTGTGTCTGTGTGTCCGTCTGTGCTGGTGTCTCTCTGTGCTGGTGTCTCTCTGTGCTGGTGTCTCTCTGTGCTGGTGTCTCTGTGCTGGTGTCTCTCTGTGCTGGTATGTCTCTGTGCTGGTATGTCTCTGTGCTGGTGTCTCTCTGTGCTGGCGTCTCTGTGCTGGTGTCTCTCTGTGCTGGTATGTCTCTGTGCTGGTGTCTCTCTGTGCTGGTGTCTCTCTGTGCTGGCGTCTCTGTGCTGGTGTCTCTCTGTGCTGGTATGTCTCTGTGCTGGTGTCTCTCTGTGCTGGTGTCTCTCTGTGCTGGTATGTCTCTGTGCTGGTATGTATCTGTGCTGATGTCTCTCTGTGCTGGTGTCTCTGTGCTGGTGTCTCTGTGCTGGTGTCTCTGTGCTGGTGTCTCTGTGCTGATATCTCTCTGTGCTGGTATCTCTCTGTGCTGGTGTCTCTCTGTCCTGTTGTCTCTCTGTGTTGGTGTCTCTCTGTGTGTGTGACTAACAGGGTTCAGTAGCACGGTGAGGAACAGCTCGCCCCCGTTGATGAGCTTGTCCAGCTCGTCCGGGCTGACCGGATAGTCTTTGTAGAAGATGGTGTGAGTGAACAGACCACACGTCTGTCTGGGAAGCACCTGAAAGGTAAGAAATAAAAGGTAATAAAACATTGATAAATAAAGGACACACACACACACACACACACACACACGTAACAAGCGTTCACGTTAGCAGCCACGGCCACATGCAAACGCACACGCTCTGCCTTTCTCCCATTCCTCCGATTACTCTGAGGAATTTATGTAGCGCTGCGTCTGGGAGGCGGGATATCAACGGTGGAAGTGAGGCGCAACAGGCGCCGCCCGTCCATTCTGCACGCTCTGTCACTCAAGGACAAGGGGGGGCTCAAGGGGGGGGGGGGGTGTCGAGGGCTGATTTGTGAATGCACGCGCCCACAAAAGGCGCGCCACACTCAGGGCATTGCATTGTTTCCCCGTCTGCAATGAAGGTCACACCGCGCGGCGGCTCGCAGCGGAAGTGGAGACGGAAATAAATAAATAAAGAGTGAGGATACCGAGCCGAGGCTTTGATGATCGACGCTCGGAAAACAGACAAAGCTTTCGTGGCCCCGACGCACGGCTGCAGTCTTCAGCAGCCATCAAAGAGCCGCCCAGCCCGGTGCATTAAGCGCACGCATTCCTGATTTGCACAGAATGGTTGACATTTCAGCGTTCCTGGCGAGCGCTTTATGTACGGGCGTCTGCGGCGGGGCCAGCATCAATGGCGGGCGGGCATCAAGGCGAGGCTGATGAAGGAGAATGATGTCACCGGTGGAACCGTCACCTGAACGCTGATGAAATGACTCCCGGGCAATTAAGAGTTCAAATAGGGCCGTCCCCTCCTCGCCGTCCAGGTACAGACGCATGAGTCCGAACCCAGGAAAACAGAGAGCATCAGAGGAAGTACAACTCAGAAGGAAGGGTTGGGAGAGGCGGACGTCTGAGGGAACCGACAAGGAGGATTAGAGCGAGAGAAAGATGGAACAAACACAAACAAGGGTTAACCAACGGAAGGGAGACGGCTTGGAGAAAGTGGATTTGACAAACAAACTTTAAAAAGGGGAACAGAGGATAAAGCCAGGGCAGCAGACTCCTCCGCAGTAAGACCACTGCCTCAGAGCCGGCTCCACCACTATTTCTTTGCATGAGCAGGTTTTCCACCCCCCCCAAAGCCCCCGACCCCCCCCCCTCTCATTAAGACTCTGATTTGTGCCGTTCTACAGTTTCCTAAACTGGGTTTTCTTTTTTACTTGTATCCCGCCTGACGCAGCAGAACGCTGTAGTTTTCCCTGAGTGAAAAGACTTTGAAAAGTGACAGAAGTGATTTATCCCGGGAACGCGCTAGACTCAGCTCCACTGCGAGCTTTACAGGTCCTCAGAACACGCGTTCAGCCTGGATCCACCGTCTAAAAACAGCCTTTGGTAGGCAGCGTCGTGCTTCATAAAAACAAAGGGGCCAAAAACAAGTGGATTGCAAAAGCGATACACTAGTAGAACCTTTCTTCACATACATCAACGTCTCGCGCATCACTTGACCACCGTTTTCTTGTGGGCAAAGCGGAATTTCACAGACTTAATTAAATCAATTTGCAAACTTAGCAACTAATAATACCCCCATCTCCCGAGCGCGAGCCCTAAGAGGCACGTCCTCCGCCCGGTGGGTCTGAGGCACAGACTCACAGAACCTCAGCCTGTGGGGGGCTTGACACCACGCCCCCCTAACAGAACCACGCCCCCTAACAGAACCACGCCCCCCTAACAGAACCACGCCCCCTAACAGAACCACACCCCCTAACAGAACCACACCCCCTAACAGAACCACGCCTCCTAACAGAACCACGCCCCCCTAACAGAACCACGCCCCCTAACAGAACCACGCCCCCCTAACAGAACCACGCCCCCTAACAGAACCACACCCCCCTAACAGAAACACACCCCCCTAACAGAACCACACCCCCCTAACAGAACCACGCCCCCCTAACAGAACCACACCCCCCTAACAGAACCACACCCCCCTAACAGAACCACACCCCCCTAACAGAACCACACCCCCTAACAGAACCACGCCTCCCAACAGAACCACGCCCCCCCTAACAGAACCACACCCCCTAACAGAACCATGCCTCCCAACAGAACCACACCCCCCTAACAGAACCACACCCCCCTAACAGAACCACACCCCCCTAACAGAACCACACCCCCCTAACAGAACCACACCCCCTAACAGAACCACGCCCCCCTAACAGAACCATGCCTCCCAACAGAACCACGCCCCCCTAACAGAACCACACCCCCCTAACAGAACCACGCCCCCCTAACAGAACCACACCCCCTCCAGGGAGACAGGCTGGAGGGATGGAGGGAGACAGGGAGACAGGCTGGAGGGAGACAGACTGGAGGGAGACAGGGAGACAGGCTGGAGGGAGACAGGCTGGAGGGAGACAGGGAGACAGACTGGAGGGAGACAGGGAGACAGGCTGGAGGGAGACAGGGAGACAGGCTGGAGGGAGACAGGGAGACAGGCTGGAGGGAGACAGGGAGACAGGCTGGAGGGAGACAGGGAGACAGGCTGGAGGGATGGAGGGAGACAGGGAGACAGGCTGGAGGGAGACAGGGTGGAGGGAGACAGGCTGGAGGGAAACAGGGAGACAGGCTGGAGGGAGACAGGGAGACAGGCTGGAGGGAGACAGGGAGACAGGCTGGAGGGATGGAGGGAGACAGGGAGACAGGCTGGAGGGAGACAGGCTGGAGGGAGACAGGCTGGAGGGATGGAGGGAGACAGGCTGGAGGGAGACAGGCTGGAGGGATGGAGGGAGACAGGCTGGAGGGACTGAGGGAGACAGGCTGGAGGGAGACAGGGAGACAGGCTGGAGGGAGACAGGGAGACAGGCTGGAGGGAGACAGGCTGGAGGGAGACAGGCTGGAGGGATGGAGGGAGACAGGCTGGAGGGAGACAGGCTGGAGGGAGACAGACAGCCGTGTTGGCGGGGTGTGAGCGTACGCTGATGCCGCTGTGGGTGAAGCCGCGGCGGAAGCGGGCGGGCTTGAGGTGGGGGTACTCCTCCGTGCTGGTCACCCGGATCCCCCAAACCTTCTTCCAGGCGTCGTAGAGCTGGATGTGCACGGGGTACACCCCCGAGTGGTGGGGCGCTACCGCGTAGCCCATGGTGGTGGGGACGCCGTGCTCCTGGGGAGGAGAGAGAGGTACTAAACATTCAGATAAGCAAACACACAGTGAATCCACCGGTTCAAAGGACAAACTCCTTCCACAGACTTTATTTGAATTCATTCTCTGCAACGTAGACACAGAATGTGACCTGAGAATCCATCCAGATTCTATCAACAGGACAACATGAGTTATCGGCAGGCGTCCAAAACATGCCTAATGATGAACCAAGAAAAACTACATTGATGCTTGGCTTTGAGGGACGAGTTGAAACATCTTCAAAACTAAGTGATAGACATAGATAGATATATATATATATATCAAAGCGACACCAGTAATAAGTTGTGGGAAGCGCACTAGACCCCAGCTGTTACATTACAACACATTTCAGAGCTTTGACGCGATCGTCTGGCAGTTTGTAACATGGCACAGCAGGCATAAACATGCAACGACAGCTCATCTCATTAGCCAGCGCTGGTACTGTTAATGCATCAGGACACACACACACACACACTTTAATATTTAGTCCTTAAGCAGACAAATGCACCCGAGGCGACTGGGGGAAGAGTGTCATCAGATACCTGTCGATAAAGACCGGGTAAGGGGGGTTCATCTGCTGACACTGGGCCCACCCCACTGATATCACAGCCCGTTACTACATTCAATAGTATTCAGGTTCCAAATTAACTTCTGCCACTAGATAGGCCGGACCATTTGGCGTATTGAAACAATTGGCTGCTAATACCTCCACTAAAACAGTTAATTATGAAGCTAACCTATATATAGCGCGGTAGGGGTTGCTGCTACACTGGGGACTGGTACCTAGCCCTCGGCAGTCACTCACCATGGCAAACTTCTTGTTGAGCAGCATCTGCTCAGCCAGCACCGACTGGTTGTGGAAGAGGTGCGGCTGCATGTGGCTCCACATGTGGGGGAACCACCAGAACTCCTTGACGTAGGAGAGCAGCAGGTCGTCGCCCAGGTCCTCCTCGTCAGAACCTGGAGGGGAGAGGGCGGCGAGGAGTAGAGTAGATTAGGTAGGGATGGGAAAGCAGAGAAGGTACAAATGGAGGGAACAACAAACAGAGAGAAAGAGAGAGAGGGAGGGAGAGGGAGACAGAAAGAGAGAGAGAAAGAGAGACATAGGGGATAAGAAGGTCAAAAATGATCTCAAATGAGGGAGAAGAAGAAGAGAGAATAGTAAAAAAAAATCATTGGAAAGCAGAGAAAGAGGAAAAAAGGGATTTGTGAGATTGGCTGTTCCTTCTGGGACCGTTATCACATTCTGTTTGCTAGGAGTTGTTATCAGCCCAGTGGCTGGGTAAACAAGCCGCTCTGAGCACAGCCCCCCGCCTCCCCCCCCTCCCCAGGAGGCTTCATCCTCTCACCGGCGTGAAAGAATTTCCCGGAGAAGCCCAGGTTGAAGGTGAAGTTGGGCACGTGGGTGCGCAGCTCCCGCTGTGTCTCCAACAGCGCCTGGAAGGAGAGAGGAGAGAGGAGGGGGGAGGAGAGAGGAGGAGGGAGGAGAGAGGAGGAGGGGGGAGAGAGGAGGAGGGAGGAGAGAGGAGAGAGGAGGGGGGAGGAGAGAGGAGGAGGGAGGAGAGAGGAGGAGGGGGGAGAGAGGAGGAGAGAGGAGAGAGGAGGGGGGAGGAGAGAGGAGGAGGGAGGAGAGAGGAGGAGGGAGGAGAGAGGAGAGAGGAGGGGGAGGAGAGAGGAGGAGGGAGGAGAGAGGAGGAGGGGCGAGGAGAGAAGAGGAGGGGCGAGGAGAGAAGAGGAAGGGGGAGGAGAGAGGAGGAGGGAGGAGAGAGGAGGAGGGAGGAGAGAGGAGGAGGGAGGAGAGAGGAGGGGGGAGGAGAGAGGAGGAGGGAGGAGAGAGGAGGAGGGAGGAGGGGGGAGGAGAGAGGAGGAGGGAGGAGAGAGGAGGAGAGAGGAGAGAGGAGGGGGGAGGAGAGAGGAGGAGGGAGGAGAGAGGAGGGGGGAGGAGAGAGGAGGAGGGAGGAGAGAGGAGGAGAGAGGAGAGAGGAGAGAGGAGGGGGGAGGAGAGAGGAGGAGGGAGGAGAGAGGAGGAGGGAGGAGAGAGGAGAGAGGAGAGAGGAGGGGGGAGGAGAGAGGAGGAGGGAGCAGAGAGGAGGAGGGGGGAGAGAGGAGAGATGAGGGGGGGAGGAGATAGGAGAGAGGAGGGGGGAGGAGAGAGGAGGAGGGAGGAGAGAGGAGAGGTGAAGCACACGCCGCTGCTGCACCGCCAGTGCTGCCGTGGCGTGCACGCCAACACACACGCACAGAGAGATAGCTTTTTTTCCCCCACTTTCTTTCAGAAGCCATCCAGCGTCTAACCCGAGGTCTCCGCTATTCTGTTTGATACTTGGCTCTCCTCTGATTTGGCTGTTTGTTTTATTTGATCTCCGCGCTGGATGGGAATCTCACTGTGTGTGTGTGTGTGTGTGTGTGTGTGTGTGTGTGTGTGTGTGTGTGTGTGTGTGTGTGTGTGTGTGTGTGTGTGTGTGTGTGTGTGTGTGTGTGTGTGTGTGTGTGTGTGTGTGTGTGTGATGCTGATTTGCAGTCAGCCACTGAGGTTTCAAGCTTCTTCTCCACACCCCCTACTTCTGCCTCCTGCACACATAAAGACGGGTGTGTGTCTGCGTGTGTGTGTTGCGGTGTGTGCGTTTGTTGTGTGTAGTGTGTGTGTGGTGTGTGTCTGTTGTGTCTGTGTGTGTGTCTGTTGTGGTTGCGTGTGGTGTGTGTGCGAGCATTCCGAATAAGAAGCCCTTCAATATTCTTGGTGCGTCCCCCTCTCGCGCCGTGCTGAAGTACTGCTGGCAGCAGGTAGTGTCTGATGGGGGGGGCTGGCCCACCGGGACAAGGCCCCGCTGGGAACCGTTCAGCGGGGGGGGGGGGGGAGGACTTTCAAAGGGATACACACACACACACACACACACGGCATCATCCACACTGCTGTGTGTTGGCGTATCCTCGTGTGTGCGGCGTTCTGAGACCGTGGGGACACAGCGGGGACAGGGGGGCTGCGTTACACAGACAGGAGACACAGGGGGGACAGGGGGCTGCGTTACACAGACAGGAGACACAGCGGGGACAGGGGGCTGCGTTACACAGACAGGAGACACAGGGGGGACAGGGGGCTGCGTTACACAGACAGGAGACACAGCGGGGACAGGGGGCTGCGTTACACAGACAGGAGACACAGGGGGGACAGGGGGCTGCGTTACACAGACAGGAGACACAGGGGGGACAGGGGGCTGCGTTACACAGACAGGAGACACAGCGGGGACAGGGGGCTGCGTTACACAGACAGGAGACAGGAGCTCTCAGCCCCTCACGAGGGAACTTTGACCCGTACAAAGCCACCAAAGGAAAATACAGCCATGCTGGCTACGACGCGCTCCAAGTGCTACAGGGTTCACACACACACACACACACACACACACACACACACACACCGTCAAGCTCACCTTGACGTCGGGCACTTTCATGCGGGTGCCCTCCTTGCCCACGAAGATGTCGTCGATGTCCACCAGCAGGTGGCGCTCCAGCGACAGCGAGAGCCGTTTGCCCGTCAGGAAGGCCACGGCGTCCACGAACACCAGCTTGTGCAGCCAGAAGGCCAGGTTGTTCCCGAAGAGCACGCGCTGGATGCCGTCGTGCAGCCCCAGGTCCTGCACCACCGAGGGCAGCAGCGCGGCGTTCTGCCCCAGCAGCGCGGCGCTCTCCGCCGACTGCGTCTTGGCCAGCAGCACTGGCTCGTAGGTGGAGTGGTTGGACTGGAAGACGGTCCAGTCGTCGCCAGGCAGCGGGCCGGCGATGGGCTGGCCGGCCCGCGTGATGAAGAGCAGCGGGGACTTGGGGTTGACGGTGCAATCCTTCAGCCCCAGGTTGGAGTGCAGGAAGAGGGGGAAGCCCTTGAGCTGCGCGCTCAGAAGGCTGTTCTCGTTGGCCTGCAGGATGGAGAGAGGGGGAGGGAGGGAGGGAGGGAGAGGGATGGGATGGGATGGGGGGGCGTTTGGACAGATAGAGCAGGGGGAGGGAGGAGGAAAGACAAAAAGAGAAGGGAGTGAAGATCCTAACGGAGAGAGCGACACACAAGGGGTTGGAAGGAAGGAAAACATTTCTATCACAAGAGGCTCATTGTGTGGCGGCGGTGCACAGGGAGGCGTGCGGTTGCCCCTCCGCCCACCTACTCCTCCCCACCCTCCTCCGGCCTCAGTCGGGCGGGGGCACAGTGCGTAAGATGTGAAGGCACGCTACACTGCCTGTGTGGCCCCACGAAGACCACCACCACGGCTAATGAACAGGCCTCTCTCTCTCCCTCTCCCTCCCTCCCTCCCTCTCTCTCTCTCCCTCTCTCCCTCTCTCTCCCTCTCCCTCCCTCCCTCCCTCCCCCCCCTGAAGAAGGCTCTGAGTCTCAGCAGCATGACGGCGTGGGCGGATGTGAGAGAACGCTGTGTGAGTTAACACTTGCCCACGCGCCCGAGCGTCTGCGCGATGAAACGCTATTGATCAGGAGATGCTGATAAAGAACAAGTTCTTTGAGCAGGTGTGCGTAACTGCACCGCGGTGGGAAAACGTTTAATCTGTCGTACAGAGTATTTACTGGGATTAGGAAGCCACGATGTGCACGACACTAAGTAAGACGGACCCTTTAATGTATTAACACGGCGCTGGAGCACAGCGGGGCGTAGGACACAGGGTGGCCGACTAGCAGCTCTTCTCCCTGACGGAAGCAACGTTGTTCTGATGGCGTTTGTCGCCCTTGTTCTGAGAGCCAGCTCCTCAAAAACAATTCCAAATGTCACAGTGGTCACCTGGTGAGGCTGAGGAATCCATTGTGCCGAAACAGGGGAATGTTGTTTACCTCCTAGTCCCGTGGCTTTTGAACGCTACACTCTGCATTTCGTCACACAGCCCTGATGGGGTTACCCTCGCAGGAATACCGCTACACATTATACATACACCTGCTGTGTGTCATTCTCAGGCATTTTGCCTGAGAAGAGCAGCCTTCATACCTCCATATCCAATTATTGCACGCCTTTTAGTGATTGGGGGGGGAATGGTGATTCATCTGTGAGACGTGCGAGCTGGGGGAGGGGACTGAAGAAATCAGACAGCAGAGAGGCCCAGAAAAACAACAACAACACACACACACACACACACAAACACACACAGAGAGACAGACAGACAGACAGACAGACAGACAGACAGACAGACAGACAGACAGACAGACAGACAGACAGACAGACAGACAGACAGAGAGAGACGCCAGCAGGGGAGGGACAAGTCCTATTGAACCAGGCAGGTCTTTCCAACCCTGTGAATTCTATCTCCACAGAGACAGCCGAGCCAGATGGACAGGGCAGAAGGTGTGAAAGAATAAGAGGGAAGGAGGGAGGGAGGGAGGGAGAGAGGGAGGGAGAGAGGGAGGGAGAGAGGGAGGGAGAGAGGGAGGGAGAGAGGGAGGGAGTGTGGCGGTGCGCTGTGTCGTACTCACCTTGAAGAAGCCGATGATCCCCACCCCGTACTCCACGCAGTACTTGTCCAGCAGCTCGCGGTTCCAGGCGTCCAGGTTGACGTACTTGAGGATGTTCTCGTAGATGACCAGCGTGAAGCGGCCGCGCTCCTTGTCCGTCAGCGTGGGCATGTCCCCCTTGCCCGGCGAGATCTCTGTCCGGTAGCGGTAGCGCGCCGACTCCAGGATGGCCACGATCTCCTGGCCCAGCTGGGAGTACTGGGACTCCACGAACACCAGCACCACGGGGTCCGTGCGGGCGCCGGGCTCCCCGCCCGGGCCCCGGGACACGCCCCCCGGGGGAAGCAGCCGCGAGGGGGTGACCCGGGGGTCGTAGGGGTCGGCCGACGCCCCCTCCTCCCCGGTCGCGACCCCCCGGGAGGGCTCCAGCTCACGCTTGGCGCCATACAGGAAGTAGGCGGAGATGAAGAAGCTGACGGCGCAGAAGAGGAAGAGAAGCAGCAGGGAGGTCTGCAGCGGGAGCAGGCGGACCAGCCGACGGAGACGCGCCACGCATCCCAGCATCGTCCCACGCCGTCGGCCCGGCAACGCACCGCCACTCGCCGGCTCTGGCCTCCGGGGCTCAGCGGCGGGGTTTCATTAAAGGAGACAGGAAACAGGAAGTGGACGACAGGAGGGGGGGGGCTCACAGCAGAGCGGGTCTCGTTATCGAGGTCGAGCCACGCGGCGTGAAGGCGGCAGCAGTGGGAGGAGCCACTGGAGAGAGGAAGACGGTTTCACGTTGGGTCGCCGTCATAGTGCCCGCGCTTATGTCACCATGGCAGAGGAGGGCGGGACTGCCGACCGATGGGACACGCTCACGCCCGGGCAGCGAGAAGGCGCGGTCAGGTGGGGTGGGGGTCGGGGTGAGGTCCAAGGGCTGTGGAGATCGCCCCACTTCGTGGTTAGAAAGATGGCAGAGGTAACCTCCAACCTATGATCGAAACCGGCCTATGGCGGCCCGACTGGCTTTCGATGGGCTCTCCTGATTGGCGGATGATCCTCTTGGGGCGGTCACCCGAGTCATGTCAGCCGCTCCATTGGCTCGTCTTTCCCTGGGCACTGCTGACCTAGAACAACACAAGGAGGGAAACAAACACGTTAGGACCAGAGAACAGAGCAGGAAACGTGATGCGGCCACAAAGAAACTGAAGGATCATGTTAACCCTAACCCTGTTCGCAGAGCAAAGAGCGATGACACGTCTGTCTCTCTGTGGTGCGGGGGGGCTGTTCTGCGTACATTACCGCTGCCAACACTTCAGTGGAGTTCGGATCAACCTGTTCCCCGCGTTCACCTACACACAGCCGAACCCCACCCCCACCCACACACAGCCGAACCCCACCCCCACCCCCACACAGCCGAACCCCACCCCCACCTACACACAGCCGAACCCCACCCCCACCCACACACAGCCGAACCCCACCCCCCGTCTGCAGACACCTCGACCGCCTCTGCACATATGTACACAAACACACATGAACACATGCAAGCACCGGCACACACATACAAACAAAAGACACAAACGGGCACACAGACACACAAACCAACAAGCACAAACAGACACACACACACTTCAAACACAATCAATGTGCACAACGAGAGTCCACCTAGCCCAGGGGACCAGCGACGCCCTGATTGGGTGAGGGACCAGCGACGCCCTGATTGGGTGAGGGACCAGCGACGCCCTGATTGGGTGAGGGACCAGCGACGCCCTGATTGGGTGAGGGACCAGCGACGCCCTGATTGGGTGAGGGACCAGCGACGCCCTGATTGGGTGAGGGACCAGCGACGGCCTGATTGGGTGAGGGACCAGCGACGCCCTGATTGGGTGAGGGACCAGCGACGCCCTGATTGGGTGAGGGACCAGCGACGCCCTGATTGGGTCGGGCAGCGGGGGAGACAGTAGAGCCCCCCCCCCCCCCCCCCCCCCCCCCCCAGCAGCTAAAGGGGTGCGGCCGAAGGGGGGAGGCGGCCCCACGGAGACACAGGTCCCAGTGCCGCGGATGGAGGGTGGGGGTGTGTTGGGTGAATATGTGATTAGCCAGCAGCGAGGGGAGAGTGTAGGGATGAGGGATGGGGGTGGGAGGGAGCGAGGTGGGAAAACATAATTTCTCCATTTGTCTTCAGAGTGAGAGGAGAGAGAGAGAGAGAAAGAACGAGAGAGAGAGAGAGAGAGAGAGAGCGAGAGAGAGAGAGAGAGAGAGAGAGAGAGAGAGAGAGAGAACGAGAGAACGAGAGAGAAACGAGAGCGGCCACCATTTATTTATTTTTCCAAGGCAGTGTGTTCCCGTTTTGTGCGGGGGGCGTTATGAAGCCGCTCTGCCACCCTCCTGACCCCTCTAAACAATGCCCTGCCTGGACGAGGCATTAGCCTGAGACAGAACCCTTTGCTGCCACCGAATAACCACCAGCACATCCATCAGGGCCAGGGAGCGCCGTTACAACGGCTCATAACGCCATTAAAAGCTTTCTAAGGAAGACGATAAACCAAAGTTTAATTAAGGGCGGGATGAAAAGCAGAAATAAATGTAGGGAGCGTTCCAGTCTTGTCATTGTGCATTCAATGATATTTCCTCTTGATGGACAGCTAATGTATTAACGACTTATTGATTTCATATTTCTCCTCTGGCCGTGACTTTGGTGGGTAACACACAAAGAAAAAACAGGAATTCCATCAGAATTCCATGGAGAAAACATTGCTTTCAATGTCATACGGTGACGTACACAACGGCCCGCCCCTAATCAGCCTCCCCTGTTGAGATGACTGTTGACCAATAGTAACCCTGATGGCCATATGATGCCCCCTGTCCAACGCACAGCTTGCTGCTCGCCGCCAGCGTCCTGGAGGTCGCGGTTTCACAGGACGGCCGCCGCTAATGTAGCGAGCCTCTGTGAAACAGTGGTAGGCGTTGGGAGAATGTGAAAGGCCAGAGCATGCACACGTACCACCTTGACCATCATGAGCAAACACACACTCGGTTTGCTTGAGGTCATCAACAAGCACGCGCACACACCAAGGAATTCACATGAGCTGGCACACACGCAAACATATTTGCACGCACACACACACACACACACACACACACACACACACACACACACACACACACAGTTCCACATGCAGAGACACAGCCGCGCGTACGCTTGCTTTCTGGAGGAGGGGAAGTCGTGCCGTAGCATAACAAAGCGTGATTAGCCGGAGGAAGCGGCGCGGGATGCCTGGTCAGGGGCGGCGGAGCCAAACAACCACAAGATCTCTCAGCCTCTCTCTGCACACAAACAGCCAGCGAACAACACCAACAGACGGAGCAGCTCGCGTCTTTACCAAAGGATCAACTCTACTAACACCCCGCAAAGAGAGGTGGAGGCAGGTTGCAACCTCCTCCCTCTCTCTCTCTCTCTCTCCATGTCTCTCTCTCAGTGTCTCTCTGTCTCTCTCTCTCCATGTCTCTCTCTCAGTGTCTCTCTCTCCATGTCTCTCTCTCTCTCTCCCTCTCTCTCTCTCTCTCTATGTCTCTCTCTCAGTTTCTCTCTCTCTCTCGCTTTTAGGGTGGCGTAATTTCAAAGTAATTTGGGGGTTGATGATTAATCAGCGAGGGAGCTCGTCTTATCTTCAGCCAAGGTCTGCGGGAGACAAAAGGCTGAGCGGGTCTCTAATGGAGCCGCTGAGAGGGCTTAGAGGACAGATTAAAGGGCTGCGCAAACAACACACGGCTCCAATATGGCCGCACGCTCGGGCCTCACTCCCACCACTGATAACAACCCCCTCATCAATGGCACACAGACTTCTGGGCTGGCCTTGAAGCCCCAACAAAACTGGTTCACACTCAGGGAGGGGGGGACGCAAAGGGGGGCGATGTCATCGTGGAGCGAGGCTCTAATGCACTGGGATGAGGTCCTTAATGGAGGCGTGTGGTGCAGAGGATGGTATAGCAGCCGTCGGGATAAAGGATATGGGCTCAGAGCAGCGCCGGACCACCTCCTCCTCCTGGGCCCACGGGGCCGAGGGCCTCCCCACGGGGCCGGGGGCCGACCCACAGGGCCGGGGGCCGAGGGCCGCCCCACGGGGCCGAGGGCCGAGGGCCTCCCCACGGGTACGAGGGCGACCCACGGGGCCGAGGGCCGACCCACAGGGCCGAGGGCCGAGGGCCTCCCCACGGGGCCGGGGGCCGACCCACAGGGCCGAGGGCCGCCCCACGGGGCCGAGGGCCGAGGGCCTCCCCACGGGGCCGAGGCCCTCCCCACGGGGCCGAGGGCCGCCCCACGGGTACGAGGGCCTCCCCACAGGGCCGGGGGCCGAGGGCCGACCCACAGGGCCGAGGGCCGAGGGCCTCCCCACGGGGCGGAGGGCCGACCCACAGGGCCGAGGGCCTCCCCACGGGGCCGAGGGGCCTCCCCACGGGGCCGAGGGGCCTCCCCACGGGGCCGGGGGCCGACCCACAGGGCCGAGGGCCGACCCACAGGGCCGGGGGCCGAGGGCCTCCCCACGGGGCCGAGGGCCGAGGGCCTCCCCACGGGGCCGAGGGCCGACCCACAGGGCCGGGGCCGAGGGCCGACCCACGGGACCGAGGGCCGAGGGCCTCCCCACGGGGCCGAGGGCCTCCCCACGGGGCCGAGGGCCGCCCCACGGGGCCAGGGGCCAGGGACCGCCCCACGGGGCCGAGGGCCGACCCACGGGGCCGGGGGCCGACCCACGGGGCGGCAGAGGGCCGAGGCAGAGGGGGGACCGCTGTGGCTCCGGGCCCTCGTAGCGTCTGCAGGCGCTGGCTGAGGCGGAGCTCACCTCACACACCCAGGATGGGGCCCCGCGGTCAGGGACGCCCCCCTCCTGAAACATGGAGGAGGAGCCCGGCGTGCTTTAAGACCAAAGCTGGAGATTAAATTGCAAATGCGAAGCAAATGACCGGCGCGGAAAAAACAGAGCGAGGAAAACACACCTCCCCGAGGCGGCCATCAATCTGATCCGACGGCTCTGGGAAAACATCAATTAACATATCCCCAATTAACATATCCCCAATTAACATATCCCCAATTAACATATCGCCCGGTGGCTGGACGGGCTGAGGGATGGGGACAGGGTGAAGCAGGCGCGCCGGGGGGGCCGTAAGCAAGGGCAGGTGACTCCGAGCCCCCGAGGCCAGAGTGCAAGGGGGGGGGGTCACACGCCCCCCCCCTTCCCACCACACGGCCCCCGAACCACACAGAGAAACAAGGGAGAGAGAGAGAGAACACGTCGGAGGGGCGAGTGTGGATCCCAGGCCTCAGCTGAAACAACCCCTGGATAAACACCCTAAAGTCGACCATCTGCAGAAGCCTCCCCCCCCCCCCAACATAATTCTCTCCATGTTCTTTCCGACAGGGTTGTTTGGCGGCTCCCCCTCTCCCCTAAACCCATGTCAGCGTTCAGAGTGTGACTGAGAGCGGAGTGTTCTCTCTGGCGTGATGAGTTGGTACATTAGCACCAGGGCCCAGTTTATCCTATTTTACAAATAAACTTTGGGAGTGAGAGAGAGGTGACCCTGGGCTGGCTGCCCCCCCTCCTGCTCTCCACTCCCAGGGCACCGGCTGACAGAAATAAATGATGTCCCTCCCGATTCACAGCTAAGTGATTTGGCAACGGCACATTCTCCATGAAACGTCTGGATTGCATCTGGTTTCGTGGAACACGGAGTAGAATCCAAGCTTAGAACGAACCACAACACACGATCGGCTCAGACTCGCCTCAGAGCGAAGCGGTTTGACAGCAGCACGGTGAGCATGTTCCTCATGGACGCTCTCATCTGACCCAATGGGAGGGCCTCGGCTCTGTGAAGGCAGGGCCGTGAAGGCCGACCCCTCTGACTGTGGGACCAACGCCGGCTCAGAGTCGTATTAGAAGGGCTACCACCGCTAGGCCACGCCTCTCATTCCCGACCCATTCAGGGAGAATCGTAGGACCCATTAAAAAGCGGTCACGGCTATTAAACGGTCCACATGATGGATCCTACAGCGAGGTAGAGCCGCAATTACTCAGCAACGTTTGCCGTTTTTCCATCGCCCGTGACATTATCATCATCGTCTTCTGCCTAGTTTATGGAGGGATGATGGTCGCCGCCATCCAGCCCTTCGGTGGCGCATATCAAATCCCAGACATCCGTGCACCCGCCTGCCGTTCGGCAGCGGGGAAGGTGGGTCAAGGTCTGCCGGGTGAGGAAGAGGCTGTTGTAATCTCTCCCCCCTAATCCGGTTAATCTGGACACTTTCAAAGGCAGCACATGTAGCGCTAATGGCCCCTGCTGTTGCATCGGAAGCCGCCCGGCTTTGAGTGGCGAGTGAAGGATGAAGTGTTTTAAAACACAAAAACAAGGAAGACAGAAGCTGAAGGAGATAGAGGGGGGGGGGGGGGGATGTGGCAATTTAAAAAAATGCAAAGTGGGGGGGGAAATGAAGGGTTCAAAGTAAACACAACCAAAAAAGTCTTCTTTATCTTTTAAAAACGTCTTTCCAAAGACGTTATGTGGAACTCACTTTAAAAGACATTCGCTTAAATGCAGAGGAGGCAACGAAGCGCGCCGAATGGACTGTTATTGTGAGCAGTGAGGATGACGACAAGGAAATGGTGTCAGATTCTGAAGGCATGCAAACAAGCAGCGAGAACCCCAGCGCACGGCAAAGCTTTCCATTTGCATTCCTGCTGCACCGCCGTTCCCTCACTGAAGATTAAACTTCAAAAAGAAAAAACTGAAAAATGGCTCCCTCGTGAAGCAAGGCATCAAACACACGCGCACGCGCGCTCCCGTGTGTGTGCGCGTGTGTTTGTGGAGGCACGACGCTTCGCTTTCTTAGACGGGTTCAATTTACGGAGCCGCCAGCGGCCTCGGGGTATCCCACCTCCTCGCTTGGCATCCATCAATACAGAAACAATCAATCTGAAATTCAAATTCCATTTCATGCTTCCATTGTGGTTGGCCGCGATTAAATTTGGAGGCCGTGAAATGGCGGCATGGCGTCCCTCCCCCCCATCTCTGCCTTCCATGGGGGGCCGGAACCCACGGGGCAGGCGGTCCTGCCTCGACCTCACCCAAGGAGAAGAAAACCATTCGCTCAGACTTTGTCTCCCCCTCTCTGCCTCCCCCTCTCCCCCTCTCTGTCTCCCCACCAGCACCACTCGCTCTGTCTCCATCCTTCCCCCGAGTTATGAATTCATTTCACGCCTCTGTGTGGACACTGGACGCCCTACGGGAGGAACAGTACCTCCGACTCCTCATTCTCTCTAAAGAAAATACAAATTGAGTATTACGGACGGACCACCGCTAACCCCCGATCCCACCCCCAACCCGGGCATAACGCACCACATCGTTTCTCTCCCACCACCTCGGTTTAATGCCCCCAACGGTTGAGACAATTTCACAGAGGGGAGGCATGTCTCCCTCCATCTCTCTACCTAAATAAGCCCCTGCCCCGGCAATTAGGACTGATGGCCCCGCTCTCGGCCTCCCATCGGTGTAATTAGAAATGATTGCAACATTATTCGTTGACGCGGTAATGGCACAAAGTGGCGCAGGCTCATCTTTTAGTTTAGACAAGAGCAAGTGCAATCTTTTTCTAAAGACCAATTATGACTGGAACGAGAAGATGGCAAATGTGCATTCAATCAGAATTACTGACGAGACGTTCTGTCTATTTCTGGACGTGGGCAAATTCAGAGAGAGACCGAGAGAGACGCTGGAAGAGACAGTGGGAGAGAGAGGGTGAGGAATGGAGAGAGAGAGAGGGTGAGGGATAGAGAGAGAGAGGGTGAGGGATGGAGAGAGAGAGAGAGGGTGAGGGATGGAGAGAGAGAGAGAGAGAGAGAGAGAGGGTGAGGGATGGAGAGAGAGAGAGAGGGTGAGGGATGGAGAGAGAGAGAGGGTGAGGGATGGAGAGAGAGAGAGGGTGAGGGATGGAGAGAGAGAGAGGGTGAGGGATGGAGAGAGAGAGAGGGTGAGGGATGGAGAGAGAGAGAGGGTGAGGGATGAAGAGAGAGGGTGAGGGATGGAGAGAGAGAGAGGGTGAGGGATGGAGAGAGAGAGAGGGTGAGGGATGGAGAGAGAGAGAGGGTGAGGGATGAAGAGAGAGAGGGTGAGGGATGGAGAGAGAGAGAGGGTGAGGGATGGAGAGAGAGAGAGGGTGAGGGATGGAGAGAGAGAGAGAGGCAGAGCGGGAGATGGAGAGCGAGAGATTACATTCCAACAGACCCCGGCTACAGGATTAAATCAGCTCCCCCGTCAAAACAGATCCCGTCTCTCTGTGATGGAGGTTGAACTGGCATAATGACACGATTACACATTCACGTTCCGCCGAGATGAAAGCAAAGACGAGTGAAAACACTGAAGGTGGTGGAGTGGAAATATACATAGATATCTGAGTCCTTCCTCTTCCTCGCTCATTAAACAGTCGCATAACTCCTCAGGTCTGTCCTCTGATCCTGGTCATCTCAGCGCCGGTAACCAAGGGAACCTCAGAAGTAAGCGCCAGGAAGTGGATTACTTCCCTATAGGAGTGGGGGGGGGCACAGATGACCATGTGTGTGAGGATGAATGTCACGGAGGTATGGCGGAGCGGGATGTGAAATGAAGCCATGCCTGGTTGTACGATTATTCCCCCCCCACCCACCGGCTGGCTTCACAGTGTAAGGGAAGAGGAATATTCTGGATGGACCTCACACAGAATCCTTAAACGCACACACGCAGGTACACACACACACACACACACACACACACACACACACACACACACACAGGAAGGAGAAAAAAGAAAGAAATGGCGTAGATGATTCATGGGTTCCCTGTAGCAGGAGCAGCAGTGAGGACTGGAGCTGCTAAAACATGCAGTAGGTGTCATTAAGGAAGCAGAAGCTATTACGGAGCTCCTTGAGCACTGATAGCCTCCAGCAGGTAATCAGAGCCTGACCACAGCGCTGGGATCCTCTCTGTACCAGCAGGTGATGTCTGATTACACCCCTGATAGAGGGATTAATCAGGTCGATTAATTAAGGCCAAACAATCTGAGGACCGGCTGATGAGAGGATGCATGTGGGGGGAGACGACTTGACCTGGCTTTGAGCGTCTTTTGCGTGTGTATATCTGTGCAGGCCGCTGAGTGACAGCGCAGACTACTAGCCAGAAGCCGCGGGGGGGGACCTACAGCGGGATGCATCGTCCGGGCTCCACTTGACCGCGTGCAGCGTCATGCATATGGATGGCCCCCCCCGGTGTAATGACGGGGACATGTTTACGCTTGGAAATGAAAAGGATGACCTCAAGCCATGAATAACACACGCGCACACCAGGGCAGGCGCGCACACACAAACGGCAGGGGCACACACACGCACACACACACTTCGCTTGACACCCTCGGCAAACACACACACGCGCTTTGGAGGAAGGAGAAGTCGACTCTATTGGATTTCAGGGGGGGAGGAATGAGCTCACAGCGCCTCAGACATCCTCCATGTGGCGGGGGGGTAGAGATGTAGGGCGGGCCAGTCATTTATCATTTGGTGTCAGTGCGGTGTAGAGAGGGAGGGGGCGGGCTGCAGTAGGGCGTCTGCGGTCCAGGTTCATATAAATGGAGTGCAGGTAGAATCAGCTGGGGCTGAGCGAGAGAGAGATCAATGCTGGGGGAGGACTGTTTGTTCACGTTGTTTGTCCACCGTCACCTCGCTAGCCGCTGAAGGACAAGCGAGCGGGAGGACAGAGTATCCTTAATGACACACACACACACACACACACACACACACACACACACACACACACACACACACACACACACACACAGCGTTTATTGATCCAAGAATGTGTGTGTGTCCTCCACTCCAGTGGAAATGCATATAATATATAATAATATAGCATTTGTCACTGCGGGGGTCCTGCTGAAGGGCCTGTCAGGAGCTGATCCTGGGGCGAGGCTACGGCCCAGCGGCATCGTGGAGATCCCTTAATGCCCGCGGCTAGGAGGCAGAAGTGCTGACCTCAACCGAGCCGGAGAAACCCTCGCACGGCCCGGCTACCGCAATCTACAGCGACGATCGCACGGCGGGAAGCGGCAACAGAGGAACACACAACAATAACAAAGAGGGAGGAAGAGGAAACTCAGAGACAGAGCGCTCAGAACACGAGGCGAGGAAGAGCCCCCTCTGCCAGGCTCAGAACACGAGGAGAGGAAGAGCCCCCTCTGCCAGGCTCAGAACACGAGGAGAGGAAGAGCCCCCTCTGCCAGGCTCAGAACACGAGGAGAGGAGGGTTCAGAAAGCAGGCGGCCGGCAGAGCTCCTCCATCACTCGGGGACCATTGAGCGAAGAGGCAGCGAGGGCGGAGCAGGTTGATGTATCTGCCAGAGTAATACACGGCAGTACAATATCTTCCCATGAAATGATGATGAGATAGATTTAAGAGGCCGGCCACTGAATTTAAGGTAGCAGAGCTATATCACCCCCCCGGGATCCAAAGCCCCTGCACTCTGTTCCTCACCCCCCCGCCTCCCTCCTTCCTCCCTCTCTTTCCCTCTCTCCATCATCCTCCTCCTCCTCCTCCTCCCTTCATGTTCAGATAAGACTGAGACCCGCACTGATCGGACTGTGATACGAAAAGCACAAAACGCCTTCCCATGGGAATATCAACAGCGGGGAAGAATAGCTGACACAAGGAGAAATGGGATTCCATTGTGCTGCCCATATTTTTGCCCGTGCGATCAAACGGATAGGATTTCATACTCACCGCACGGAAATGCATTCAAAAATAGTCAAAGCGCTCTGAAGGCAAAACCAAACTGCTATGTTTGTGTGTGTGTCTAAATGTGTGCTTGTGTGTCATAGTGTGTGTGTGTGTGTGTGTGTGTGTCTAAGTCTGTTTGTGTCTAAGTATGTATTTGTGTGGGGGAATGAAAGAAGTAGTAATTTGACAACTGGGGCCGTAAGGGATTTATATCAACAAAGCAGCCGCAGCCACGTGCTCTCGTTAACCGTGATGCTATTCGCCATAGCTCTGAAATAACGTTACGAAATACCTCCGTTCCCACGAGGGCCATTAAACACCAGCACCAAGCAGACGCCAACCTGCACTCCCTCATGCATTCATTAGCCACCGGGCGCTATAGGCTGACAGCAGAACCTATGATGTCCGTATGGCCATGACTGCGCTCCTCTTCCCTACCCCGGCTCCTCTTCCCTACCCCGGGCTCCTCTTCCCGACCCCGGGCTCCTCTTCCCTACCCCGGGCTCCTCTTCCCGACTCCAGGCTCCTCTTCCCGACTCCAGGCTCCTCTTCCCTACCCCCGGCTCCTCTTCCCTACCCCCGGCTCCTCTTCCCTACCCCCGGCTCCTCTTCCCTACTCCGGGCTGTCGTCCCAGGCCCGGATTCCGCTCCCGGGCCGGGTCTGCCTTCTCCAGAACCACGGCCAGGCTCGCTCGGCACCTCTCCAGCGTGGCAGAGCCCGGCCTTACAACCGCCATCACCTCCCCCTGTCCTGGATCCTACCCTCAGGGTTTCAACTGGATCTCTTTTGGAGAACGGTTTAGCGGTTTGCTTTCTGTTTGTAATCAAACAGCTGCTCCAGCCCGGCGGAGAATCCACTGCCAGGATTTCCACCCAGCCCTGCTTCCGCCGTGGCGCTCTGCCTGCCTGGACACGCAGCTCTACCGACAGATTACCGCCCAGTAGAGCAACACGCTCAGAGAGAGCAACCAGAGGAACCCGGCCCACAAGAAGGGAATGCAGAAAACAATCATCTTAAATATTTGCTTTGGAATGGGAAGATAAACGTTTAGTATGTTAATGCAGATATGTATTCCGATACAAGACCGATATGTTTTTAGCATTAATTATGCATTTGAAAAGCAATTACTAGTAATGTGGATATGATGAGCGGGTAGGCCGTAATGGGTTGGGATAATTGGATCAATGTACTTTAATGACGCCTTTCAGACCTGGAACAGAGAACAATTAGCCTACACTTTACAGCAATATTGCATTAACCAAAGTCCCAGCAGCTTTCCATTCTCACCCCTTCCACAGCTCCCCTGCCCAGACTCCTTCCCCCCCAACCCCCCCTATATAAGCTCCTCTCAGCTCAGAACCCAAACACTCTCCTCCTCCCCCACCTCTCCTAACTCACATCCCCCACTTCTACAAAGCTCCATGCGGTCCTACAGGGAAGCATATGTGGATGACAGGTCTATCTGCAGCACCAACACACACACACACACACACACACACACACACACACACACACACACCACTGCGACGGCCCATACAGACGCAGACAGAGAGAGACACTCGCACACAAATTGCTTTACAGTAGGGGGGCAGCCGATCAACACTGATGAGCCGTCGCCGCGGCAACGACGACAGGATGCATGTGACTAGCGTTAAAGTCAAACATCGGGTTGTGTTCTGTTTTTACGGGCAGACACAGACTGAAGGAAAAGAAAAACAGCAAGCCAGTTTAAATGTAGACGCGCTGCTGAGGAATCACAGCGCCCCCCCCCCCGCCCAGAAGGAAGGCCTGTCACACACCAGTTGACAGTTTAATGGTGCATGCCTTAATAAGTGCGCGTGTGTGTGTTTGTGCCTTAATGTGTCACTGCACCCTTGTGCATGTGTGTGCGTGTGCGTGTGTGACTATACGTTTCCTCGCGGTGAACCCGTGCACGTGTAACTCGGGGAGCGCGGGGAGGGGGGGCCGTGCTGTAAGGCAGAATGTATCCCGTGTCCCCGGGGAGACCCGACAGCCATGAGCTGAGCAGCAGCTGGACGGGACGCCGCGCTCCCAGACACAGCCCGTCACCGGAAACCCCATGTAGCAGTCCCACTGGACACGCTGCTACCCAGCTCCACAGAGACACAGAGACAGAGACACAGAGACACAGAGACACAGAGACAGAGAGACACAGAGACACAGAGACAGAGACACAGAGACACAGAGACACAGAGACACAGAGAGACAGAGAGACACAGAGAGACACAGAGAGACAGAGACAGAGAGACAGAGAGACAGAGAGACACAGAGACACAGAGACACAGAGACACAGAGACACAGAGACACAGAGACACAGAGACACAGAGACACAGAGAGAGACACAGAGACAGAGAGACAGAGAGACAGAGAGACAGAGAGACAGAGAGACACAGAGACACAGAGACACACACACAGACACACACACAGACACACACACACACACACACACACACACAGACACACACAGACACACACAGACACACACAGACACACACACAGACAGACAGCGCGTGTGTGTGTCTGTGTGTGTGTCTGTGTGTGTGTGTGTGTCCCACGGACCGGAACAGGTGTCGGGCCGGAAGGGGGCAAATGATCCGATACCGTGGGGACCACAGCCGCTGACCTCAACACGCACACACACAGAGGGGGAAGCTTCCAATCAGCCCATTAGATCAATACCTGACGGCCTCGGGATATGGGCTCTGCAGCTAACGAGTAGCACTTAAGGAAGAGGGCAATCGCTATCGATTGTAAACGGGTTCAAGAGATCCCGTGTGCCGGTTAGCCTTTGGGTGGATTGGTTGTTGTCGTTTGGTGCGGTCGGCTAATTGATGACAAAACGTCTGGGGTGTGGGGATAAAGATTGAGGATAAGAATCGTGATCCATACGTGCATCTATTATTCAGATTTGACTCACAACTTTGAAAAATGCATTGGAAAATAAAAAAAGTGTCCTTTAGTCATGGGTTTTTGTTTGTGTGTTTAAGGTATTGCTATCAGTTCTTATAACATTTTTTTATCTTACAAACACTATACTCTGCTATTATGGAATAATTTACCAGGACCCCTATATACTGGAACAAGAATCAATTTGTGTCAAATCAAAAAATTGTTTGTTTTGTGGCCTGAACCTGGAAATCAAACCATAATCAGCTTCCATGACCCTCGTTGCTTGACAAACAGCCAGAACAACACCAATTAAGGCAAGGCTGAGCGCATAAACACCGGGACAACGTTGGAACCACGACAGGCAGGTAGCATGCACACCAGTCCTACTAAGCATCGGCCAAAGGCTAATTTGCAAACCGGGAGTCAAACAAACACGAAATGTTTCATGTGCAACACAAAACCAAAGTACTTGAGAGAGGCCTCTGGATGCCATGACACGTCTCCTTTGAAATCAATTATTCAGTGTTGCCTTTTCCCTGCCTTCAATTATACATCAATGTTTCACATAACAAAGGCCAAGGCCAAACCAACCCCGGATCCGGCCTCCACAGGCCCTTAGTGATGGAAGCGGATGGAGGCGTGTCGGCCTCGAGGAAGACCACGGAGGAAGGGCCCCCTGTGGGAGATCACCACCCGGCACCACCTCCTCCACCACCTCCGCCTCGCTTGGCGAGCTGCCTCGTGTGTTCCATGCTGTCATTTATGAAGTTGCCGCATGGCTGGCCGTGGCGATGGGGATCACAGGGTTAACTGCGACGGCGGCCCGTGGCCCTGGCCTGTACATTATTCAACAGATTGTTACAACAGGCTGCTCCCTGATCTCGCACACGCGGAGACCGGGCGGGAGTCTCCGGGATTAGCCGGAATGGGTAAGAAATGAGCGGATGGGGCGGGGGGCTGGCGTGGAGGCGGGAGATGAGAGAGTACCAAAGGGGAGAGGGATAAAGAACGGGCTGAATGGGATGAAAGAGGTATTGACAAAAGGGGAGGGATGAGAACGTGGTGACAGACAGCTCGAAGGAGCACAGGTGGATGGGATGAATAAGATCAAAAAAGACGGCCGTAACCATGTATAGGCACAGCAGGGTGGTCCGGGCGTCTTTCAGTCGTACCGTCAACAGTACAATGTCCCTCGTTGAGATCAGTACTACTGCTACAGTTGGGTAAAGGTAGGAGTGGCCCCAGGAGAAGCATTACACACCCTGTCTGCTCGTCCACAACCGATGTCTAACCAACGAAGACGTTTGCTGGGTAGAACCGCACGGCTGTGCGCCTGCCTTCAGCCCAACAGGCCATGTGAGGGCAATGGCCTTGCACAGCAACTCTTGGGTTGAGAAGGTCAACATATTTAAAGATCAGTCATTGATTGAGCATATGCCTGCGAACACGCCTTACGTTTATGTCCTATTTTCTTCCCCATCGCCCGAACAGCAATCGCGGTCATGAGCAAATACAACCAACTCCAGCCCTGAAGGAATTCACAAAGGATGTCTGGAGTGGGATCACTCCAATAAACCCTGAAAACCAAACACAGGGACGAATATGGAGAGCAGTTAAACAACCCGGGCCTTGCAATGGCTTCCAGTGAGAACCGCACGGTTCTAGTTTGTTTTATACACACAAACGGCTCCCTAGTGACCCAGCATTCATTAAAGTTGGGGAGGTATTCGTTGTTCACTTTGTACTCAGCTAAACCATTCTATAAAATAAGCCCACTTTGCAGTAATGGTAAATGTTTACAGTGAAGGGGAAAACCGATTAAGCCACATTGCGATATTATGATGAACAAAATCACGACGGCGCTGTGCCCGCCAGCGATGAGGGATGCGTTCTCTGTGCTCCTTGTTTCGGGAGCGGCCATGTTTAAAGTCCCCAGCCTTTGCGGTACCGAGGCTGGCTGATCTGGCCCCTTTGTTCATTAATTGATTGGTCTCCCCTGCTGGGCCTCTGCAACTAGGTTACCCACAGCCAGCCACAGAAGAGGATCTGGCCCCCTCTTCTTCCTCTCCCTCCCCTTCCACCACCACCTCCTCCACCACCACCACCACCACCACCACCACCACCTCCTCCACCACCACCTCCTCCTCCCTGGTGAAAGTAGGAGCGAAGATAGAGAGCCGCGGGGCAGGAATGCGGGTGTTAATATAACTAATGGAGTGTAGCAGACAGTAACTTTATTGAAATCACCCTCATCTAATTAGAGTGAGCGGCTGATGAAAGCTAGGGAGCAGAGGAATGGGAAGGGGGGTGGAGATGGAGGGGTGGGGGCGGGGGGGCATGGAAGGAGAGACGAGTGGGTGACATTACACGAGTGTGATGTCACTGTCATGTTGAGTGAGGAGCGGGGCTCTGCAGGGGAGAGGTGACGGCTCAGCGAGCGAGGGAAAAGGAAGGAGTAAAGATGGAGATAGATGGAGGGATGGATGGATGGAGGGCGATGCACAACAGGCTGATTCATTATCAGCCTGTCATGGGCGAGACGTCTCACACAGCACCCCCGACGGGGGGAATGTGCCCTCGTGCCGATATGTCAAGTCGGAGGCTAATGTTGCCGCATTGCTAATCCCTCCCGAGACGGATGGGGGCGAGGGGGTGTGCTAACTAGTAAGATATCACCAGGTTTTCCTGATAATATCGTACTAGGGTGTATCCAGAACATGCGGTTAGATCATCAAGACATCGCTGTAATTACAGAGGTCTTCCTCTGCCGTAGTGACGGCAGCCCACAGGGTGACGACCCCACAGGGAACACCTTTGACTATAATGAGAGCAAAGCTACTAAATGTGACGCGCAAGGCCCATCAAATCCACCCTCTTCGTTCCTTGGCCTGTGATAACGTTTTATGCATCTGGGTATCTCAATACCCCCCCATTGATTACGTAGCCATTGGAGACGGTTCCTACTGGAAACGGCCTGGCCGTGAAGTTAGCCGTGTCTGCCAACGTTGTGTTTGTGGTGTCTACGCAACAGAGGGGCTAGCAGTGTACCCTAACCCTGGGGCTAGAGGTGTGGGCTAACAGAGGGGCTAGCAGTGTACCCTAACCCTGGGGCTAGAGGTGTGGGCTAACAGAGGGGCTAGCAGTGTACCCTAACCCTGGGGCTAGAGGTGTGGGCTAACAGAGGGGCTAGCAGTGTACCCTAACCCTGGGTCTAGAGGTGTGGGCTAACAGAGGGGCTAGCAGTGTACCCTAACCCTGGGGCCAGAGGTGTGGGCTAACAAAGGGGCTAGCAGTGGACCCTAACCCTGGGGCTAGAGGTGTGAGCTAACAGAGGGGCTAGCAGTGTACCCTAACCCTGGGGCTAGAGGTGTGGGCTAACAGAGGGGCTAGCAGTGTACACTAACCCTGGGGCTAGAGGTGTGGGCTAACAGAGGGGCTAGCAGTTTCTGCTAAAAGTAGGGCTAGCAGTGTGTCCACTAGCAGTGGGGCTAGCAGTGTGTCCACTAGCAGTGGGGCTAGCAGTGGGGCTAGCAGTGTGTCCACTAGCAGTGGGGCTAGCAGTGGGGCTAGCAGTGTGTCCACTAGCAGTGGGGCTAGCAGTGGGGCTAGCAGTGGGGCTAGCAGTGTGTCCACTAGCAGTGGGGCTAGCAGCGTGTCCACTAGCAGTGGGGCTAGCAGCGTGTCCAAGGCAGTGAGCTAGTGGTGTCTGCTCAGGGCTGAACAGCTGAATCAACCCGAGAGGCTGCTGCCCTGCATACCTGAGAGGACATAAGTTTCCACCATATATCCGTCAGGTGCCCCCCCCCCCCCCCCCCCCCCCGGCTCTGAAGGGGACAGTGACAGACAGCACAGTGAGTAAAGGGGTTTGCTTTGCACTAATTCCGGTCAATAAAAGTGGGTGAGTGGTGTGTATGCCATGTCGCAAATACTAGCTATGTTGTGTTAGCGTTTATTCAGTCCGGCATTGGCTATTTCAAGGATTACTTAAACCTATAAGCACTTAATCAGATTGCCATTAGGTCTGAACAATATGAATATGAGCCTGCTTGATATATAACCTATGCGTCATCAGAATCTGCAGTGTGTCTCCGTCTACAGTAATAGGAACACCGGGGTTCCTTGTGTAACTGCAGAGTTCCTAAGCTCGACGTAGACAATATCCACATTCCAAAAGTCTCAATTTTATCGCTGTAATGCAGTGTCAATATAAAATCTGCCATGCCACATTTGCAAATTACCAACCACTGTAGTAAAATTGTCGTATTGGAAGTCAATCATATTGCAATATTAATATAAATGTCCCTGCTATGCAAATAGTGCTCCCCAACCTAGCACACAGGGATCAAACTAAATGCCAATTTCAAATACCCAACTAATCTAGTGCTGCGCAGAAAAGCACTATTTGGATTGCTTGCGTGTGGTCCTGTGTGGGCGTGTGGCAGTGCTGCCAAGTGCCACAGGCTTTTTGAAAAAGGCAGTCCGTTTCTGACATTTCAGAATAAGAATAACACCACGGAAAATATGAAACACTTTCTCACATCATGAATTTCTACCCCAGCACTCAAAGGTTGGCCTCTCTCTGACTTTTTGCCGTCTGTTTCTGCAGAAGAGATCCATATTAGTCATACATACCAACCTGTTACCTGGTTACCAAACGGGGATGGTGAGAGGGACACAGAGAGAACAACAATTGGTTACCTGGTGCACCTGCACTTGAAATGGCATCGATAATAACAAAAAGAAAACAATATCAAGTAGGATTTTGGTATAAAAACACATTCTATCCTATGTAGGCTAACCATATGTTGTGTTTATAGCAGCAGGATCGACCACACACACACACACACACACACACACACACACACACACCTTCTATCTATCTTGGGAGGGTTCCCCGACTTAAAAGAGCGGTGCTCGGCCCCCCTAACACCTCACCCTGTTACGGCCCACCCTGTGGCCTCTGCAGCCAAACAATCAGCCGGACCCCTGGTGTGTGTCCACACATCCTGGCGACAGTCTCCACAGGACCATCTGACAACAGGCAGGCAGCCGGCCCCCACTCCGAGGGCTACGACAGGTGCAGCAGGTGCCAGCGACCGTTAAGATCGGATTGGACACACTGCTACTACGGCCCTGCAACAACAAGGCTGGGTTAACGCCGGCTGGGAGACGCAAGAGGGGGGAAAAGAACTGCAGTCATTTAGGAGATTTTTTATTAGCACTTCAGGCGAGTAGCGGTGAAGTAGAGCTAGCCTTGAGCTGTCAATGCATTGCAGCTTAGGTTGGTTAAGGTGGACATGGGCTATGCAGGGAATTAGCTCATCAGAGTTTGAGTGTGGTATTGGGTTTCTGATTTGAACACCGATATAAACGAAGCTGACTGGTGTATTCAGGGAAGCTGTTCTTTAGAGAGAACACTTTTATGAAAGATACATTTAATGTTTATCCTTTTTATTGTAGAGTAAGACCCAAAAGTATGGGAGAGAGAGGGGAGGACATGCAGCATAGGACCACGGGCAAGAATCAAACCGGGTCGCTGCGTTAAGGACTGAATCTTAATGGTACGCGCAACACTTTTAAAGACACAATCTGAAGAAGCCAGGAACCATTATCACAAGTACGAAAAAAAGGTTAGACTGGGAGTGTATTTCCCCGTCATAGCCGTGATTGACTTGGAAATTGTGCCCTGACCTTCGACGGTGTTTGAAACTGTTGTCGGTGTGTGTAGTACTAGAGGCTGGGGTACTAGAGGCTGGGGTACTAGAGGCTGGGGTGCTAGAGGCTGGGGTGCTAGAGGCTGGGGTACTAGAGGCTGGGGTGCTAGAGGCTGGGGTACTAGAGGCTGGGGTGCTAGAGGCTGGGGTGCTAGAGGCTGGGGTGCTAGAGGCTGGGGTGGGGTGCTAGAGGCTGGGGTACAAGAGGCTGGGGTACTAGAGGCTGGGGTGGGGTGCTAGAGGCTGGGGTGCTAGAGGCTGGGGTACTAGAGGCTGGGGTGCTAGAGGCTGGGGTGCTAGAGGCTGGGCTGGGGTGCTAGAGGCTGGGGTACTAGAGGCTGGGGTACTAGAGGCTGGGGTACTAGAGGCTGGGGTGGGGTGCTAGAGGCTGGGGTGCTAGAGGCTGGGGTGCTAGAGGCTGGGGTACTAGAGGCTGGGGTGCTAGAGGCTGGGGTACTAGAGGCTGGGCTGGGGTGCTAGAGGCTGGGGTACTAGAGGCTGGGGTGCTAGAGGCTGGGGTACTAGAGGCTGGGGTACTAGAGGCTGGGGTACTAGAGGCTGGGGTGCTAGAGGCTGGGGTGCTAGAGGCTGGGGTACTAGAGGCTGGGGTGCTAGAGGCTGGGGTGCTAGAGGCTGGGGTGCTAGAGGCTGGGGTGCTAGAGGCTGGGGTACTAGAGGCTGGGGTACTAGAGGCTGGGGTGCTAGAGGCTGGGGTGCTAGAGGCTGGGGTACTAGAGGCTGGGGTGGGGTGCTAGAGGCTGGGGTGCTAGAGGCTGGGGTGCTAGAGGCTGGGGTGCTAGAGGCTGGGGTGCTAGAGGCTGGGGTACTAGAGGCTGGGGTGCTAGAGGCTGGGGTGCTAGAGGCTGGGGTACTAGAGGCTGCCTGAGGGCGCACCGAGGCAGGCCTACGTGAGGAGAATACGATCGGACACGGACAGCGAGAGGTATTCCGCTGATCGGAGAGGCTTGGATAAACATTTTGGCGGAGAACAGCCGTGGGCTCATGGAGGACTGTCAGTCATGCGGGGGGGGAGGGTAAGCAGCTTTCTCAAGCCAACCAAGGCCGTCAATCATAACGAAAATTAAGAAGGAAAAGGGAGACAAATACTAGAGTCAATGGGCTGGGGGTGGATCCACCAGTCTGCAAACACGGAACATAACCTTCTGTCTTTAGACCAATTACACAGCACAACGACGTCCTTAGGAGTATAAAGAATAGGTCACGACGATTATGGAACACAAAAGTCATTTGGCTGGTGTTTTTCTGCCTTCGCTCAGCCACTCCAAAAGACAAATTCACCAGAAGAAGAGCGCCAAAAAAAAAGGACATAATCAAAACCATAATAATCCAAAAGTAAGTGCAGCGCGTGGAAACGATGACGGGGGTGAGGTAGAGCGGAGGGGGGGTGAAGTAGCGGGTTTGGGGGTGTCCGGAGAAACAGAAGAAACTCAACTCAACCCAGCGGAGCCCAGTTGGTACGGAGCTGTGCCGGCACAGCCTCAGAACAGGCTGTGATTGTGTTGTGAGGGTCTGAGCCCAGTGCATCGCAGCAGGCACCGCATGATGAATGGGCCCACGCCTCCTCCACCCCCCCACCTCATCACAACTCCCGCGTCTCCCTCTCCCCAAACCACAGTCTATTCAGACGCTGCCACCCCACAAGATTCATTTGCATTCAGTGCACTTAAGTCTCTCATTGTGCTCTGACACAAAGACACATCCCAGTGCTCAGCACACCTATTAAACCTATAGCCCCCCCTATAGGATCCACACCTATTAAACCTATAGCCCCCCCAGAGGGTCCTATTAAACCTATAGCCCCCCCAGAGGGTCCTATTAAACATATAGCCCCCCCAGAGGGTCCTATTAAACCTATAGCCCCCCCAGAGGGTCCTATTAAACATATAGCCCCCCCAGAGGGTCCTATTAAACCTATAGCCCCCCCAGAGGGTCCTATTAAACCTATAGCCCCCCCAGAGGGTCCTATTAAACATATAGCCCCCCCAGAGGGTCCTATTAAACCTATAGCCCCCCTATAGGGTCCTATTAAACATATAGCCCCCCCAGAGGGTCCTATTAAACATATCGCCCCCCCAGAGGGTCCTATTAAACCTATAGCCCCCCCAGAGGGTCCTATTAAACATATAGCCCCCCCAGAGGGTCCTATTAAACCTATAGCCCCCCCAGAGGGTCCTATTAAACATATAGCCCCCCCAGAGGGTCCTATTAAACCTATAGCCCCCCCAGAGGGTCCTATTAAACCTATAGCCCCCCCAGAGGGTCCTATTAAACCTATAGCCCCCCCAGAGGGTCCTATTAAACCTATAGCCCCCCTATAGGGTCCTATTAAACATATAGCCCCCCCAGAGGGTCCTATTAAACATATCGCCCCCCCAGAGGGTCCTATTAAACCTATAGCCCCCCCAGAGGGTCCTATTAAACCTATAGCCCCCCCAGAGGGTCCTATTAAACATATAGCCCCCCCAGAGGGTCCTATTAAACCTATAGCCCCCCCAGAGGGTCCTATTAAACCTATACCCCCCCCAGAGGGTCCTATTAAACCTATAGCCCCCCCAGAGGGTCCTATTAAACCTATAGCCCCCCCAGAGGGTCCTATTAAACCTATAGCCCCCAAGAGGGTCCTATTAAACCTATAGCCCCCCCAGAGGGTCCTATTAAACCTATAGCCCCCCTATAGGGTCCACACCGAGATGGTTATGATAGCACAAAGCCCGAGTGAGGGGGGGGGGTAGTCGCTCGGTGGACGTAAAGGTCCCGTCCCAGCCGAGCAGGGAGGGAGGGGGGAGCCCCCACACAACGGGTCACAGAAGAGTCGTGGCGGGGTGGTTGGATAACCTCCATTAATGATTCACTTGAGCCAAACTAATAAAGTGGGTCGGATCGCAGCAGCGGCGCGAACACACAAGGACCTTGAGATTAGGGAGAGAGAGAGAGAGAGAGAGAGAGAGAGAGAGAGAGAGAGAGAGAGAGAGAGAGAGAGAGAGAGAGAGAGAGAGAGAGAGAGAGAGAGAGAGAGAGAGGAGAGAGAGAGAGAGAGAGAGAGAGAGAGAGAGAGAGAGAGACCACAGGGGTGACAGAGACGGAGAGAGGTTGTGGGCAGAGCGCGAAAACCACCGAATGGGGGAAAATTAAAGCCGCTGAAGGAGGAGGGAAAAAAATGAACAATGCTAGAGAGCGAGGGAGAGAGAGAGAGAGAGAGAGAGAGGGAGAGAGCGAGAGAAAAAGGAAAAACGAGAGAATGAACTGTTGGGGTGGTTCCAGGTTATCCCCCAAGGAGAGCGAGAGTAATGCATGAGAAATGGGCCCTTTTCTTTAGCCCCCCCCCATAGCCCAGCGCTCCCTCCCTCCGCCCGTCGTACCCCGTCCAGAGGCGGGCTAGCTTTAATTTGCCGTGGTGTCGCCAGCCGCCCCGCCGCGGGGGGAACGGAATGGACTCCGGAATGTAAAAAGATGACTTAAATAAAGAAATAAAAAGCGCAGTCTGGGAAAGAGTGCCGGAGACAATAGCACAGAAGGCGGGAGAAGAGAAATGAGAGCAAAGTTTAGCTCGCCGGAGGGGAAGAGAAAGGTGGAAGAAGAAAAGAGAGCGAGAGGAGCCACAGGAGGAGGACGGAGAAAGGACAGGGTGGAGCTCTAATGTAGGCCAGCGATCGACGGCCGCCCAGCCAGGACCCCCGGCGGGGGAACCGGCTCGGGCCAGAACCGTCAGGGCTCCGCGCCGCGGCCACCCGAACACTGCGGCGGGCGTGAGGTTAATGACCCGTCACCTCCCCCCGCCCCCCGGGGCTGTTCATAGGACGCGGTGGGGAGGACAGACTGTGAGTGTGAGTGTGTGTGTCAGTGTGCGCGTGTTGGTCTGTGTGTGTGTGCGTGTTGGTCTGTGTGCGTGTGCGTGAGCTGGCTCTGTATGCGTGTGTCACCCTCCGAGAGCTTTGGGCTGTAACTCAACGCTTCCTGTTGCTCCATGGAGTGACATCACCAAAGAGATGGGGGGGGGCAGTCACCACCCAACGCGGCCCTCCTGGGGCTCCGCCCTCCTGGGGCTCCGCCCCTCTGGGCCTCCGCCCCTCCGGGGCTCCGCCCCTCCTGGGGCTCCGCCCTCCTGTCACCGCAGAGCGCTTCAACAGACACACCAGCGGAGCTGCCGCCCAGGAGATCAGAGGCAGACGGAAGGCGAAGAGACGGAGCGGGAAACGGGACCCCGCCTCATCACCGGGCCCTCACCCCGGCCCCGGGGGACCACCAGCCCCGGTCCAGCTGTGTGGGAGGGGCTTTAGAAAAACTAAAAACAAACAGAGCCCAGACCCCCCCCCCACACACACACACACACACACACACACACACACACACACACACACACACACACACACACACACACACACACACACACACACACACACACACACACACACATCCATCGTGCTGTCAAGCGACGCCCCCCCCCCCGTCAAGGTGGCTCTGCAGCCCTCTGGGCTCTAAGACCTGTCTCCCCCCCCACCACTCTGTGTGTAGGGGGGGGAGACAGCCGGCCAGACAGACGACCCCCCCGGGTTCAGGGGACAGACGTCGGCCACCAGCCTGAGGTCAACACCACCGCAGCCCCCTGAGGGGCCCCGCCCGCCGGGGAGGAGAGGGGCCCCGCCCGCCGGGGAGGAGAGGGGCCCCGCCGGAGAGGGGCCCCGCCCGCCGGGGAGGAGAGGGGCCGCACCGGAGAGGAGAGGGGCCCCGCCGGAGAGGGGCCCCGCCCGCCGGGGAGGAGAGGGGCCCCGCCGGAGAGGGGAGGAGAGGGGCCCCGCCCGCCGGGGAGGAGAGGGGCCCCGCCGGAGAGGGGCCCCGCCCGCCGGGGAGGAGAGGGGCCCCGCCCGCCGGAGAGGAGAGGGGCCGCACCGGAGAGGAGAGGGGCCCCGCCGGAGAGGGGCCCCGCCCGCCGGAGAGGGGCCCCGCCCGCCGGAGAGGAGAGGGGCCCCGCCGGAGAGGGGCCCCGCCCTCCATGGGAGAATTTCCAGCACCTCGGTGCAATTTACCGGAGAGAAAACGAGTTGACCCTCCATCCCATGCCTTGGCAGCAGCCGTATAATCCCCCCGACCCTCCCCACCCTGTAGTGTCCCCCACTCTGGCTGAGCAGAGAGGATCCATTTGGATGTTGTCGGTGGGAAAGCACATCCATGCCTGAGTGCCCAATCCGAAGCAGAGGCCAAAATAAAAGGCCAATGCAGATGGGGGCTGAGTGGACACCAGATGCCCCCCTGCCTGCTCGAGGGTCTCAGAGATGATGGAGCACTGAGGAGGAGGAGGAGGAGGAGGAGGAGGAGGAGGAGGAGGAGGGGGGGGAGGAGGACAGGCACCTGGCACCAGATGCCTGCTCCACTTTCCACCAGGCCTTGCGTCCTGCCGCCGCAGCCCGCTGCCCGGTACGGCGACACCAGGCGTGTGTGCAGCGGACTGACCACACAGCAGATGCTCTTGTTTTCTGCCCCGGCCAACTCGGTGTCCCGTGGCCCCGGGTAACAGAGCCCTGCCACATCTCAGACTAAATCCGGAAAGGAGAAACCTCAAAGTGACCCTGTGTGTGTGACGGGCCCCGCTTGGCTTTTGGCTCGGCAGATCAGTGTCTTGGGTGGCGGGTCGCGAACAGAGATTCATATTCAGCGAACAGAGCAGACGTTGCCCCGACTGCGTCAAGACACACAGCTGTGATTTTGTTTCCTTGTCAAGGAGGAACGGCAAAGCAGCTCAAAGTCACAACAATAAACAATGAGGAGGGGTGTTTGACATTTTCGGTGCAATTATAGCTATAGCTTTTTTCCATTGAGGTCTATTCCAAGGCACGCTACTTAAATTGTGCACGTCAATGCTTGGGCTAGCCTAAAATATTGTTGAATTACCACGAATGGTTGCACAATTATTTTTGTCTTATTGTCAAAGACTGGTACCAGCGTCTGGCCACAAGGTTAGCTGTGGCACGCCACAAGCATTGGAGGAAATGATGTTGAACAAAGACAACCGTCACAGTTTAACTGAGAAATAGCATCTGCCTTAAAACATTCATTCAATGCTCTATAAATGTTATATTTCGGGGCGACTCAGGAGCTCCAGGAATGTGACACAGGAGTCCCACAGTTGAGGAACCAACAGAAACAGTCTTTGTTTGGTAACTCTTCTACCCAACTGAGAAAAGAGAGCTTGTTGCCACTTGAAGTAAGGGGAGGCACGTGGTCCAAGGGAGACCTTATAATACCTAACAAATCACATAAGAGGTGGACCAATGGGAGCTGCCCTGCTGAGTGGCAGGGAAACGCAGCGGCCACACAGATTTAGACCAGGGCCGCCGGGGCATTCTGCACCACCTCAATCGGACTCAAGCCTCCAACTGCCGCTCCTCAGCGCCAGTCACTTTTAAGCAGAACTTGAATGCCGTCGTTGCCTTTCACCTGCTGACCTATTCAGGAACGCCAAAGAAAATACATACATTATGCGTGCTATACAAAATGAAAATATACGTTTTTAAAAAGCATCTGTGTCCCGGCACACGGCCGGGGTCATGTGCCAACGGCGTAAACAAACGCAAAGCCACGGCCACAGCTGTCTCCGCTATGAGCCCTGACTTCACACCCCGCCAGCGTCACGCAAGCCCCGGCCAGAGAGGGCCGCCTGGGAGGAGAAGCCGGGGCCAGAGAGGGCCGCCTGGGAGGAGAAGCCGGGGCCAGAGAGGGACGCCTGGGAGGAGAAGCCGGGGCCAGAGAGGGCCGCCTGGGAGGAGAAGCCGGGGCCAGAGAGGGACGCCTGGGAGGAGAAGCCGGGGCCAGAGAGGGCCGCCTGGGAGGAGAAGCCGGGGCCAGAGAGGGCCGCCTGGGAGGAGAAGCCGGGGCCAGAGAGGGCCGCCTGGGAGGAGAAGCCGGGGCCAGAGAGGGCCGCCTGGGAGGAGAAGCCGGGGCCAGAGAGGGACGCCTGGGAGGAGAAGCCGGGGCCAGAGAGGGCCGCCTGGGAGGAGAAGCCGGGGCCAGAGAGGGCCGCCTGGGAGGAGAAGCCGGGGCCAGAGAGGGCCGCCTGGGAGGAGAAGCCGGGGCCAGAGAGGGACGCCTGGGAGGAGAAGCCGGGGCCAGAGAGGGCCGCCTGGGAGGAGAAGCCGGGGCCAGAGAGGGCCGCCTGGGAGGAGAAGCCGGGGCCAGAGAGGGCCGCCTGGGAGGAGAAGCCGGGGCCAGAGAGGGCCGCCTGGGAGGAGAAGCCGGGGCCAGAGAGGGCCGCCTGGGAGGAGAAGCCGGGGTAGGCGATCGTTTAACGGACTCGGCAGAGTGGAAGAATGAGAGGTGGTAATTATAATAATTGACAAGAAGTCACGCCTAATGTAGCCTTATCAAGAATGATTTCGAGAAACAAGTCAAGGAACCTAACCAAGGTCAAGCAAACCAGCCACTGAAGACTCCCACAGCGGCCGCGCTTCTGACCCAGTGAGAAACGCAGCGCCAACCACGGCGGGGTCGGTAACGGGCGGCTCCTCAGACCTGATCGAAACCGACACACGGCAGAGCGGCATATAGGGTGCCCGAATCCTTCAGTCTGCAAAGTGGGTTTCCTGAATGCCGAGATGGTTGAAGGACAGAGCGAGGAGTGGGGGGGGGGGTGGAGGAACCTAATAATATCTGGTAACTGATAGCACTTGAGATGAAGACAGGGGTTAGAACATCCAGCAGTGAGGCAGCGCGCTCCCATTACTGCAGCTCTTGGTCTCCGGAGATGGCTTCATTACCAGGCCAGCGCGCTGGAGCTCGCATGCAGAATGTATGATCAAGCGCCTCCCCGCGGGCCAGGGTTCTGCTTAGATATCGTCCATTAACCTCCTGTTCTTCTGTGCTTTCATTTGGGCTTTTTCATCTCATTGATTGCGAAACAAAAACATCTTCGCACATCGTTTGTTTTTTTTGACATTTTCCAGGAGGGTGCGATTTTTTGTTGGTGTGTATTGTAATAATCTATTCATGATAGTATTTCTACAACCACGCTGTTCTGAGTCTGTTACACACACATGGGTTGGGGGATCAGAAAGTAGGTAGCTGCCACCTGCCCTGGTTCTACTCCCGTTTTCACTAGGTCCATCAGAGAGTGGGTTTGAGCAGCCAAAAGGGTCCACCATCTCCCTGGCTCAGGAGCTAATTAAGCAGGATCACAGGAGTGGGAGTGCTGTTATTCAGCAACAGCACAACCTCAGCCATGAGTGTGGTTATATTGGGAATCATTGAATGCCTTGTTTGTCTGTGGATCTGAACTAACTAACAACTAACACCTAATAAAGCTGTGTGTATCATCAGCAGGCACGGGTAGCAACGCTGCAGGGAGAGTTCTGGTAAAACAAGCTCATTGGTCAGGACCACAGAGCCCCATAAAACGCCAATTAAGCCAGCCTAATCGGAAGTACAAAAATAAATAAAACTGAACGGTTACAGAGTGGAGAACACCACATAAATCTAAAGCTACCCTCGTCACTGTCGTCTCACTGCCGATTTGCATACAGCGGAGCTCTGCGGTGTCTGAGTGGGAGTGGGTTGAACCGTGGTGGAGCTTAGAAAATAAATAAAGGCCGGTCTGCGGCTGGGACTACTAAAGCCATATCTCACATAACCTGCTCTGCTCATCTGGCATTCTTCCCCCGTCCCTTAGGCAACCCAAGCCTGTCTGCCGGTGAGCCGGTGACATTGCTCTCACTTTCCCAGCACTTATGATCCAATCGTGTCATCTGATGAAACGCTACACCCCCAGTCCCCATTATTCGTCTGGATACAGGAGCTCCTGGAATGTATCGGATTCTTGCCTCGGGGGGGCAGGCACCTTGGAAACTTAGGCCTAAGCCCACCTTCCAAAGCCTCGCCTTTTTCTCCCCATTTACACCCGGGCCCTCGCCCCCCGTTACCCCCCCACCCTCATCTCTCTCCCCCCGCCTGACTTTCCACTGAACAGAAATTCCACCAGGGGCTTGCATGAATCACATCGCTTGATCGCCTCACTGACATGTGCTCGCATTTTTGATGTCCATCCGACACAGGAAGGGGGGGTAGAGAGAGGAGAGAGAGGGGGAGAGGGGGGAGAGAGAGGAGAGAGAGGGGGAGAGAATCGGTTTAGAGTTTCAAGACTGCTCAGTGACTTCATGCAGCCTAATTTACGCCAGCACCCTACAGGCTCCCAGCTCCAGGGCACACTCACCCCCTGAACCTTTTATCCAAACGCCTAAACGTGGGAGCGAGAGCGCACTAGAGCTCGGACTCATGCACTGGACCTAGGTAGCACTGTGTATCCTAATCAGATCAGCACGCACAATAAGGTTTAAAAAACCAACTCATCTTTCCTATAGAGCTATACTAAAGCAGCAGTCTCTGCAGAGCCTCGACCCACTTCAAAACACAACGTGCTCGTAGTGTTATCTTGCATCACGCCACGCCTGATGGTACAGTAAACACTGACTCAAGTGTCAGTGGCTGGCGTAACACCTAATATATGACAGTGGAAAAATAATTTCCCCCAGCCGGGCGTGGAGGGTAGGCCGTGGCTGATGGTTCAGTAATGCGATCTGCTAGCGCTCTGTGGCATGGGGTCTTTGCTCCTGGCCCAGCCAGCCAGTCACACATGGGGACAACCCCAGAGGGAGCCACCCGCCGTGGCAGAGCCACCATTCACAACGACCCTTCTGGTTTTCCCGGGGATTACAGCCGCTATCGGATCATTTGCTAATACTCGTCGTGCTCCACTGTCAAAATGTATTTACTCTGCTCCCGCTCCCGCGATCCCATATCCCTTACAGCATCCAGGCTGCGGCCAGAGGAACGTCCTACACACCAGCAGCCCGGGAAGACTGGGAAATACTTCCAAATACAGACTTTCATCATCTCAAATAAGTAGTTCTGCATACCGATGAGGCAGATTATACGACAGCTATTCTTCATAGCCTAAGAGCAAGCGCAGCTTGATGAACATTGGCATTAGCCTGTCAAAAGACCAGCTGGTGATTTACAGTTTCCATTATGGGTTGTAGGAGTATATGAATAGAGGCCAAAGGGAACAGCACTGATAGGGAGATCAGCGTTATGTGTGTCACTGTGGAGGCTGGTGCTTAGAAAGCCGACCCACACCCCTTTTAGAGGCAGGTCTGCCCCCCACACTACATCATGACTCCAGGGGCAGTGGCATGGGAAAATACAAAGGCTGGCATGTTTGGGCACTGCAGTTTACAATCTTCATGCAATTAACTCCATGTGTAACATTGCATATCATGCATGGGTTGATAGTGTAAAGTTGCAATGGCCCGCCATGTATAACCTCAATCTTAACCCATGCAAGAACTGAACAGCAAATGATGAATAGCTGGACCAGGCATCATACTGATAACAGCCAATAACGGGTGGGCTACGTTTTACAAGCTGCCATTTGTAGTCGGATTCCCATTATCAACTTCAAATAGGGAAACTTCTTGGTAAAATCGCACACAAAATGCCTTGCAAAGGCATAACTAAATACCGCCTAAAAGATAATCTGATGTCTGATCAAATAGCATCGTCAGCAGCCCCAGCCTAACCCTCCACAGTCAACTTAAAACGCTGGATCACCATCTGGCAGTCGGTGGAGTGGCAAAAGCAACCCAACAAATTGGCACGGATGAACCCTCACGCCGAGACCTTGCAAACATCCCAAAGAACAGACTGAGATGCATTTTAATATAATTATTTTAAAAAACAATCTCCTAATGGAACAAAGCCTGCGTGTTGGAACGCACCCACAGTGACATAATAACCAGGGTCCGGCATGCAGACAGCAATTCATATATGTGGTGATATTACAGAAAAGATGAATGGCTCTGCAAGAAGTCAAACCCTGAATAGCCAAAATTAAGTCCTTAACGGGGAAAGTCCTAGCCCTTTTATGAGTCATTCCCACATCTCTTTATGCTCCCGATACATGCTTTCATGCTGAGACACAGACAGCCTTGGGGCCACGGATTTCAGGCAGGTCTGAACTAGTAAACAACATGCAACACAAAAAAAATAAATGCAAGACAAATCCATTAGGATGGTCAGGGATAACAAACGACTAACCAAGCTGCCCTACTTACACACACACACGGCCCGATCCCAAGGTCCATTCGCATTGACAATTAATGAAAACTATTGCAAGAACCACCAGGCGCGGTCTGAATGGTGGAACAATAACCTTTAAAAAAATGTGCGTGTGTCTTCTATCTAGGTCCTTCTATCAATAAGTTGTGTAATGGCTTGATTGGTCGATATCATTTCCCAGAGCTCAGATTTCGTGTTGATGATTAACCCACAGTCTACCCATCCAGTGTGCCATCCGATGGCCCAATTGTGCAACATGCACCCAAACGATTTGCACACACTGACCTGCCTTTGAGGATTGTCTCCCCCCATTGCACTGCTTTTGTCCACTCTAGTCCATTGAAAGAGAGCATACTTTTAACAGACCTTTGGAGGAACACACAATAATTCTCAGTCAATATGTGCACACTGCTGCTAGACTTGGCAACGCGGCCATCTGCACAACTCATTTGACAAGAGCCCTACACAACTACAACGTTACACCCAAAGTTACACAAACAAGTTACTCTGCAGCTGCTGCGAGGCTGAGCCGCATCATGGGGTTCCCCCAGCTACACGCATTCTGTCATTTTAACACAAAAGAAAGGAAAGAAAACCACACACACACAGTTCATTATGGCAACAAAAAAAAAAAGAAAAAAAAAAGGAAAAGGTACCTCGAAGTGGCCCATTTTCCCCCCGTGATCCCCGGTTCCTCCACCGCCGCTGCGGAGCCTCCGTCTACCGTCACGTCTCCCTGCTACTCCCCGGGTCTGGAACTAGCGACCATCAGGCCATGACTGTCCGCATTCGGATGTCTGCGCCAGACAGCGTTCACTACTAGCCTAGCCTGGTGCGATCCAGAGAGCAACGCTGGATCGACTATCTACCATATGAACCAAAAACATCCGCGAATTCAAAGCGCTTACCTTCTGGATCCCGATGTGAGATTGAAAGCACCGGGGACGGGAAAAGAAAGAGGGAATGAGGGGGGTTCAAGCACGCGTGGTGCGTGTCGTCGTCTTGCTTTTCGATCGGCTCCCTTCTGGAAGCTACACGGCGGACTTGTCTGGTAGAAATCTGAGATTGCTCCCTGCTTCTGCAGTTGTGTGAAATGGCAGTACCCAATAACTTTCGATGGGGGGCGCCAGAGCAGTACACCCTTATTATCCTCAGTGGGGACTTCTGTGGCTCTACAACCATTTCATTATTTAATTGACGCACTATTCCATGTTGTATACTGTATGAATCATGCAAATCCGCTCATTTCATATCAAGGGAATTTCAGAATTGATAACGCAAAAAGCTTTTTTGAACATTTTCCAAATATGACACACAAATATGAAACAGTACTGCGGTGATTCAGCGTGCAAGTGCACACATCGGTCCTTCGACCTTGTGACCCGTGGAGTTGGGGATTTTGGAAAGCTGAAACCAAGGCAAAGATTTCCTGAGGCAGAATGTTCTAACTCTGGATGTCCTGATCACATGACAGAGGAGAGTCGTGGTCACACGCCTCATAACCAAGTCCATTGTTAAATCTGTTAGTGGAAGGCAAATAAGGAGCATTTTTCCCCTGTCCCGAAAGGCATCATACATGGCAGATTATTATAAATCTTGCGAAAGCAGTAGATATTGATAAACGATATCCAAGAAAGGTCAGCACATCTTTTTGATATAGGCCTTATACAATTAAAATACATAGTTATTTTTGGTTGATTCGTCTTTGAGATCAGGTTTTTGAGACAATTACATTTCGTGAATGGTACAAGTAATAAAGCAAGCAAGTGACCATTCGGTCAGGCTGTCTAATCATTGTCTCCCTATTCCCAGCAGAAAACCACACATTTTAAATAAACATTTGGGGCTTAGTGTTCCATTAGCGGTGATCCATAATCTCAAACATCCGTCACCCCCAACTAATTCGCCAGCAAAGGCACCCTGACCTAAACAGGTGTATAGCTAAACTGTAAATTGACTAGGCCCACAAAAGTGGCTTACATAAGATTAGAGAGAGAGAGAGAGAGAGAGAGAGAGAGAGAGAGAGAGAGAGAGAGAGAGAGAGAGAGAGAGAGAGAGAGAGAGAGAGACTGGACAAATCAAAGTGAAATAAATAAAAACATTTACGACACAAAAATGTCCAAATACATCAGTTATTAAGCAATTAAACACGCTAATTTATATATCCAACATCCCATTCCGACCGTATAAAATACAGTGCATGGATATCCTATGCAATTTTGGCTGAGATAATTGATTATTTATAATTAATAAATTCGTTAAGCCATAAAAAACAATTAAATTATTGTTTAAAAAAAATAAATCCTCACTTTTAGACCCAAGATATGTTCCGTAGCTTGGGCGGATGTGACGATGAACCAATGCTCAAATCCCATTGGCCTACAGGGCGCTGGAAATGACATCTCTTCCGTCTCGTTGTTTGACCCGCTCCTCTGCAACCGTGTCAGTGTGTTAAAATGGCGACGTCCCTGGGAGCTAATACGTACAACAGACAGAACTGGGAAGACGCGGTATGTTTTTATTAACCTGAGATATGGCCTGACACGTATAATCATATCGTTGGTATATAATTAGTTGCTGTTACACCCTGAGGTTAAGTCATTACACTCAGATCTTATAGTAGATGTTGATTTGACGGAGAACGAAGCTAGCTAACGTTAGCGAGCGGAAGCGTGGCTACTATTTTCAATTGTGTGTTTTATTTTACACATAAATCCTGTTTTTAAAAAAACAACATTGAATTGTTTATTCATTCTTTAAGAAATATTTCCGGAAAAATATAAAGCTCAGCTGAAATGATAGTTTGCCGTCATTAACCTGCAACCAGGTTCCCCTACTGTCGGCGCGCTCACTAACAAGCGGAGGGTCACTATAGTTAACATTCCCATAGATGACCCATTAAGGAGGGCATGGATCGGATATTGGGAATGCAATGTAAAGATGTTATCGTAATCCCAACGTGATCGCGCGTAAACACTCAACGTAGGGGTGATGGTGTATTCGTTTGTAAACCAATCGTTGTCCTTCCATTCCCAGGACTTCCCAATCCTCTGTCAAACATGTCTGGGGGAGAACCCTTACATTCGCATGGTAAGTGTTTTCCATTGATCATCTTGGATAACATTTTCCTGAAACTATGCTGCCCTTTTTGCATGAGGTAAACTGTGTTCACCCTTTCTTTCAGACCAAGGAGAAGTATGGCAAAGAATGCAAGGTACTTTATTTCTCAATTGTTCCTCAACCAAAAACACGTCAACACCGAACTCGAAACAGTAAGCTAACTGGTCTTCCTGTTTCCAGATCTGTGCCAGACCCTTCACAGTGTTCCGCTGGTGTCCGGGAACACGCATGCGCTTCAAGAAGACCGAAGTCTGCCAGACCTGCAGTAAGATGAAGAACGTCTGTCAGACCTGCCTCCTGGATCTGGAATATGGTACGAGCTCCTCCTGTCACTCAATGCGGCGGTTATTGTGGGCCAGCGATGGGGGATTAGTAAACTAACAGAACCTTTGGCTTTCTGCAGGTCTTCCCATCCAGGTCAGAGACACTGGCCTCGCTGTCAAAGATGAGGTGCCAAAATCTGATGTAAACAAAGAGTATTACACACAGAATATGGAGAGAGAGGTACGTCCTGGTCCTGCCAAAAAAATAAAAAGGATTGTTCTATACCAGAAGTAATAGTGCATATATTAAAGACACCGTGCACACTGAACTTTGACCACGTGCTCATGCTATTCTCCGCCTTAACCTTCCCAGATCGCCAACACTGACGGGACGAGACCGGTGGGCCTGCTGGGCAAAGCCCCGAGCTCCAGTGACATGCTGCTGAAACTGGCCCGGACCACGCCCTACTACAAGAGGAACAGACCCCACATCTGCTCCTTCTGGGTGAAGGGAGAGTGCAAGAGAGGAGAGGAGTGCCCCTACAGGTGAGCGCTGGCCTTACCTTGTTAGAAGTTGCCGTGTGTTTCAAGTGAAGCCTTGGGGTGCGAATAGATACCATTGTACATTAAATGATGTGGCTCTGATTAATGCATCACATCTTGAACCATTCAACAGAATAGCTCTTCCTGTTGAGAGGTTTGACAACACATGACCCATGCATGTCATTGTACCGGTGTTAGGCAGTGTTCATTTGCCCACTGACATATCCTGGCGTTTAAAACAGGCACGAGAAGCCCACGGACCCCGACGATCCGCTGGCCGACCAGAACATCAAGGACCGTTACTACGGCATCAACGACCCGGTGGCTGACAAGCTGCTGAAGCGCGCCTCCACCATGCCCCGCCTGGACGCCCCGGAGGACAAGAGCATCACCACGCTGTACATCGGCGGGCTAGGGGACGCCGTGACCGACACAGAGCTCAAGTACGGACCGCTCACAGTCGTTGATCTTCTTTAAAGGGATGTTATCATGCCACCAGGTGCGAGTGTGATGAGCCATTACAGGCCTTTCCCTGTGCCCTAGTGACATCACTAGTGGGCGTGTCCCCCTAGATGTATGATGGATAGATCAGTCCACCAGCCTAACCAGTAGACTGTGGCAAATGTTGCTGATCTATCCATCATACATCTAGACTGTCACGGCTAATCCCACTCGCACCTGGAGGCGTGATATCACCCCTTTAACTCGTGTGGACGTTTTTCTCACCGTTTTGCGTTGTCCTCTGCAGGAACCATTTCTACCAGTTTGGTGAGATCCGAACCATCACCATCGTCCAGAGGCAGCAGTGTGCCTTCATCCAGTTCGCCACGCGGCAGGCTGCAGAGTCGGCCGCCGAGAAGTCCTTCAACAAGCTCATCCTCAACGGACGCAGGCTGACCGTCAAGTGGGGAAGGTGAGTGACTGCTCCCTGGTGACGTCTTTGTAAGCATGTTGTCTTTATGTGAGCGTATATCTGGGGGGGGGGGCTGTGGTAGGGTGTGGGATCGGTAGTAAACATGGTGTCATCATGTTGGGACGTCGACCAGTGAATACCAATCACGATGGTAAAGCGGGCCATGCCGTTCTGTTTGTGATTGCAACTCCTCTGACGGTCTCTCTTCCCCGCCAGGTCGCAGGCAGCCAGAGGGAAAGAATCCATCAAGGAGGGGGTCAGTGAGATGGGCACCCGTCTGGACCCCGTACCAGGCCTGCCTGGAGGTGAGTGTGGAACGCCTCAAGGGACAGTGTGCACTAGGAACCATCACTATTTATTATACCAAAATAGATGGCAAGGGAAGTGGGTGAATAAATAAATGCAAAAACAAATACATGGATCTTTTGTGTATACAACCTGCTGAGACGGTAATTGAGAAGTCGCTTGGTGGACACAAACGGAGTTGATATTAATTAAACCTATTGTCTTTCTCTCTGCTACAGCTCTCCCTCCTCCACCAGCGCACGACGAAGAGGCGCCAGCGAACTACTTCAACCTGGACCCGGGCACCTCGTCTGTGATGAACATCGCCCTGCCCCCCCCGCCCGGGATCAACCCACCCCCTCCAGGTACTGGTTAGGCTGGTAGCCCCTAACGAGAAGGGGGCAGTAATTAACCTTGGTTAATGCAGTAGTAAGTTAACCAACAAAAAACAAGTTTATTAAGTTGACTCGTTTAATGGGGTTAGAGTTTACACTAACCAAACGCCTTTGCTAATTAAATATAAGAAAGCTAATTACTGCATTAGAAAAAGTTTATCAGTGTTTTTATGAATGGATCATATTGTTCATATTAGTGATCGACCGATATATCGGCCAATATTTGTGTTTTTTACGTGTATAGGTATAGGCCGATTTTTATTTTTTTCGGCATGATTTACAGACAGTTCAATATATGTTAATTTTTTTAAAATTGGGACATTGTAACATTTGTTATCATCATTGTTTCATTTTTATGATGTAAATTAAGGGAGGCTTAGGCTACGTTTACATGATGACAAAAGTGGCGTCGTGTCTTCACTTTTTATTCCGCGTTTAGACAAGCGTTTTTACGGGAGGAAATCTGCGTGCATACGGTGACGCAAAAGTGTGTGGATTTCGATTGGGTATGCATGTCAGGCGGCCAGGTGGTGCTGTGATACACCATCACACAACACCGCCATGTCTGAGCGCATGCGTAGAATCTTCCTTCTTCTCTTATCTGCGCCGTGAAAACCAAAACATAATTTCAGATCCTTCTCTGTTCAGTAATTCTATCTGTACATATCCTGTACATTTCGCGGAAAGATTCCTGTAAGTTTATTAGAGGTCCGACGCATGGAAATAATCCAACATGTTTGTTTATTTCCCTGTACTGGCGCTGTATGTGACGTAAACGTGTACGCGACGTGAGCAGAGTTTTGCGTCTTGGTAGTGTAGACGGAAACGCTACGGCGGAGCGTATTCAAGTTCTCCACTCTGGAGGGTGGTTTCAGATTTTTGTGTTTTTAAGCCCCAAAAACGCTGTCACCGTCTAAACGAAAGGCACTTCCAATAAAATATTTGGTCGTTTTTACCCGCAAGCGTCCTGGTGTAAACGGGGCACTAGCCTGGAAATCCAGACCCACATCTAGAAGCTGCAGGGTCTGGCAACGAGTAATGAAAATGGCCCAACTCAAGCGCCGCACCAAGAATGCATTTGAAAATATCAAAAGAATACCAGGGGTGACGTATCCAGGCCAGTGGAGCTAACCAATAGATAAGACTCTTGCCGTATCCGGTCGGTAAAACAGCAACGCTTTTGGCCCGCCTATATTAATACATCGGTGTGATTGATTAATGTTCTGGGCCCAGAATATACACGAGTATATTTCTCGTTCCCAGAGTGACTCGCTGAGCAGTTTCAAATTGTGCTCTCACGAGAACTCTGGATTTCCAGGGTAGTATCGGCTCCAAATATCAGCTCAAGGAAATCGGTATCGGTTATCGGCTAAGGCTGATGGAAAGAAATCGGTATCGGCCCTAAAAAATCCTAATGGTGGACCCCTAGTTCACGTAGCATGAGGCCATCTTGTACGATTCCTCGTTTCCTCTTTTAAACCCTGTACTGTTGTCGTAGGTTTCGGACCCCCGATGTTCCACCCCATGGGCCACATGGCGCCGCCCATGCCCCCCCCGATGGGCATGAGGCCCCCGGGGCACATCCATTACCCCTCCCAGGACCCCCAGCGCATGGGCGCCCACGCCGCCCATGGAGCGCGGCACGGCGACTAGAACCACGTCAACCTCTGCTCTGGTCATTCCTGGCAGCCCAACCCACTGGGAACACAACCAGGGCTCACCTTTACTCTGGGGGGGCTCTACCTGGACGGGGGCCGTGCTGGTGTCTGAGCGGGCTGAAGCGCCCCCACTCAGAAGGATTTACTAGCTGACAGTTACAAGACGTCTGGCTAATGAAACCCTGTTGGAATCACATCGGACAGGAGCGCGGAGGAGTGTGTGTGTGTGGGGGGGGGGGGCAGAGTTTAGGTTAATAACTGCCACTGCTTTCGTCTTGATACGGCCGGGATGTTATTCCTGGAGGATTCCTTGGGCTGTAAAGGGCTTCTTCGATCGATGCCGTTCTATTACGTAAATGAGTTGTCTGTCATCGTGCAAATTATCACCGTGAAACATTTTAGTCTTGTTGATTTGATCGTTTTTTATTCTTTGACGCAATATTATTACCCCATGAAACTGTTTATTGTAATGTTTATTTGTATTTTTCATCAATAAACAACCCCATCTAGTCATTTGACCATTCCTTTTATATTTCCTGAATATATTCTGCAGAATGTCATTAGTAAAGATGGCAGTTGGCAGTTCACATGATGGTGTTAGTCTATGTAGCATGAAGAGGTAGCCTTGTGGAACACCCGTTATCTCCAAGCTCGCGGTGATGTCACACTGCTACAAGGAAGGAGAAAGTCATGTCCCTGCTAGTGTCCTCGGGTGTTCTCATGGACTTAAATTCGGAGATGACGGTTCAGAATGGATTCAATAACCTTTTGATATCCATTAGCAGACGGCTTAATCATTGACATGACCTTTAAAGAGCGCAGCACACGTCCAAAAGCATAGCAGGCGTCTGGAGAGAGGCGGGGGAGCAGGTCATTGTCGGGCCGCAGGCGGGCTTCCAGAGAGCCCTGTCAGTCGTGTTAGCAGAGCCTCTTCACAGCTCGGAGGACTCGGGGCAGTAGTCCATGCCCCAGCCCTTTGGTGCTCTGTTGAAATCGGGCCTCCGAGACATGTAGCTCCGGCTGTTGGCTGGAAGGCTCTGGGCTTCCAGGGCTTCACAGCTCATGACTGGGATCACCCTCCTGCTGGCCATTGGCCCCCCAAACGGGAGTGCCGATCTGGGAACGAGAAGCAGAAAGGTCAGCGTTCCGTAGTTTGCTTAGAATTCGACAGCATGTGAGCAAGCCAGATGTTACCTTCAAAATAATGGATGGTATATAAATTGTGTGTACAAAAATCTTCACGCTATCCTTTAAATGGATGGCTTGAGATTAAACACTATTCAGTTGTGTATCTGAAGGCTGTTACTAACCAAGTCCTGTGGCGGTTTAAAATAGTCGTGAGGGCTTCAGGGTGACTCATGGCTAGGATAAAGTGGTGATGGGGGGCTTATCCCCTCCAGCCCTATTTGGCACAAAATTTGTAGAAGTTGAGGTAAGATGTAATTAAATCTAGGATCATTCAATTAGATCAGCGATATTTAGATGTGTGTAGAGATCCGTCCTTGGATGGACACTCACTTCCAATCATAACTGACAATATCACGATAAGAAACACTCCACGGTCTTTTGGATGGATCTCTCTTTCTGTCTCTAATCTCTTGATTTGATTCTATTTCCCAATAGTTGGCTGAGTCTGTTGTTATCCACAGCCTCATTGGTCTCACAAGACAGCCCCCCTCCCTGAGTGGTCTTATCTTAAGGGAGGTGAAAGGCATGCAGACTCCCTGCATCATCTTACCAAGGCCAGAGCGAAAATAGCCGCCACCAAACCACAGTCTCAGGGGCTGCAAAGCTGGCAACTGGATTGGTTTTCAAACGGCGGAAACATGGATTGGTGCCGAGGGAACCTTCATTTAACAAATAATTGCAAAAGCCTTCATCATCTAATCATCTGAGCGTATTTTTAGAGCCGGATTCTCCAAAGCCTGTGCTTGACGCGCAACCAAGCAGCTTGAACTGTAACACCTACGAGCTGTAACATCGCAGAGTGAATACATTAGCCTCCTTAAGACGGATTAGTTGTTAAACTTCCCGGAGCGTTTTTTGGGTGCAATGTCATAAACAGACCAACCCCGAATGGAGGCTTATGAGCAAAAGTGGCATCACAAGGTTACCTGTTGAAACACCTGAAGGTGGGCGGCTCCGGGGGCTTGGGCAGCTGTTCAGTCAGGGTGGCCAGGATCCGCTGGTCATCTCCCCCCCCTTCCCTCCATGGAGAGCTGTAGGACCTGGGGATCACTGTAGAGTTGAACCTCTCGCAGGGAACCCCCCGAAGAGGACCAGAATACCCTGGGGATGGGACAAAGGTAACCACGAGCACCGGTGACGCTATTCCAGGCCACAATTGCAGTAAATGTACGTAATATTGGCTTGTATGTATCGCTTTAGAAAGCTGGAGTTTAGGTTGAGTTTACATCAACTATGGACACAACCAAAGAAGTGCACTGTAGTTAAAATGTTAAAATGTTAAAATGCATAATACCAGCGTGTTAAGGGAAGGCACCAATCCCAAGCTTTCACCCAAGCTGTGGCTCTGTGTTCCACAGGCGGGGGCGTTGTTCAAGGCCAGGCATAGGTGTGAGTTCAATCTCCCGAGACAGCCACTGTCCCCCCCCCTCTCCGGTCATTTACCTGGCGCCAGGACTTCAGGATTGCCCTTCTTGGCTATCGTCTTCTGCAGGTTGAGGACCAGGCTGTGCTTACCAACCCTGGGGGTGAGCAGGTTCTCCTTCCCCGGCTGGGGCCCTGGGGCAGGCAGAGGGGGAAGTACCTGGGAAGAGGGGGTGAGTCTACATGGACATGGACACATCTGGGAGATGAACACCACAAAGCGGGCTTGTCGCCTACACCATGTTGTTAATAATCAACAGTTTTCCTTGGATAGGTCTTTAGCTGTCTCTCACCGCCGCTCTCTCCCTGGGGGGCGCATTCACGGGCCCCTCACCTGCCACTTACCCCTAATCCCCTGAGGCAAACTGCAAGTCGACATGGTGTGTATTTGTGGCCCTTTAACGACATTCATGATTAGGCCTAAGCACTGAAACGCTGCGTGTGTCTCGTATACGAGCGGCGAGAGGCCTCCGTTCCTATTGGATGTGGGCCCCAGAGTCCTAGCAGAGCAGGAGAGGGGGCCCTCTGCGACCGGACGGCAAGGTCTCCAGAGAGAGCATCCATCTTGTGTGTGCGACACACCAACGAGCTGCTAAGGCGCAGTGCGTGTGCGTCTGGCGGGGGGGGGATTTGGGTACGTGCCGTGTAGCTTTCAGTAGGAGGATAGCTGATACGTGACCTAATGGGGGCTGTGTGCGGGGAGGGTCTGTGTTTACTCTGCCAAAGTTGCCCATGTTGCTGGCGTTGGCGGCGTTCTCCAGGGTGAAGTGCTGCACCCTCTTCTGTCGCTCCTGGAACATGCGCGAGCCCCGGTTGGTGGGGAGCTGGAGCTCCTCCAGCATCACATCCAGGGGCGCGCTGCTCTTCTGCCCCCGGTTCAGGCCCCCTGTGGGGGGTCAGGGTGGAGTCAGGGAGGGAGTCCAGGGTGGAAGGGTGACCATTCAGAAAGAAATGTTGGGGAACACAGGTTTAGAATATGGAGTTAAGAAAATATATGTTTTGGTTGAAAGGCTCAGTTTTTTTTACACTGTTGGTTTTATTGAACAATTTAGACCCACATTTAATTACCAATTTTGAGATTTGTGATATACATTTTTTGGGGATATATACATAAAAAAGAATTCTCTAAATTTTAAATGTTGTATCTTTCAACGTAGGTTTGAACCTGATAGTCCTCAGATAGACCTGATGGGGTCACCACAGGAACGGCCATACAGCCAATGAATACGAATGTTGTGAAGATTCCTAGAGAGACTTGAGATTGGTTTTGTTTCAAAAAGAACCAAAATACCTGCACCTTCAGCCAGTCTGTGGTAGCACTAAGCTTTTGAAATCCTCTCTCGATGTAGTGGTTGTTTGTCTCGGGCAAATTCCATTTATGTATGTTGTTTTGTTTCAAACAGATGACAAATAATCCAATCATTCTAAGAGTACCATCATAACTATTTATTCTAAATTCATGCATTTTTTCAGTCTGGACTCTGGAGTGTGTCTGTATGAAAGACTTAAACCATGACAGATAAAATAGTTAGGGAAAAAAGGATGTTTGTTACGCGATGTTTATTGACATCCAGGCGTTGCATGGCCGAGTGTGTATTAATAGGCTCTTTGGATGGAGGCACTCTGGTCGGAGGGGCTATGGGAATTCCCAGCCTTTGCAAGTTGCCTGTAATAAGGCTAAGGGTTACGTTTGTGTTCTGTCGATCCGAACCCTGTCTTCAAAGCATGCGGTGCCACTAAATCTGTGCGGCAAACTACCGGAGCACGCAGACACGCAAGCTACTCATCGCTCTCAAATTATTCTGGTGCCAACTCACTGTTAAGAGTGATTAAGTTGCCATGGTTTCCCGTTTGAAAGATAGTGGGAGCACAAGAGGGCATTGAGCTCCGTGCCTCCGTTTAAAATATTCATAACAATTGATCGCTGAGGTGCTTTTCTTAGCCATGCATCAATCCATAGGGTGCTATAGGATGAGTGCACCGCCTGCAGGTCAGGGTGTCGCTCACCTCCCCTGACTTCGTCACAAAGAGCCTTGGCGAGGTGCATCCTGTGCTTGGTCTGCTCGCCTGGCCCCCGCTGCATCATCATCATCTTTATGAGCCTCGGCTGCACCAGCATTAAGGAAACACACACAGTTCTCAATCTCATATTGAGACTGAAATATAATTGTGTACACAGCGAGTAGCTTTAATATCTGTTATAATGTGTTATCACTGTGAACAGCACACGCATGTCTGTGAGTAACCTAAAGTTTGTAACCTCTGCTTGGAAATTCATGTGAGATGAAATACTATGAGCCACATGAAATACATGTAACTAAACAGCCATTCCAGCCGGTTAAACACAATGCTATCTACTAGCCATTAAAAGCATGACACACAGACATCGCGTTCACGTACCTGTCTCCCCTGTGTGTGTGTGGAAGGGCTCTGGTCTAGAGGTGCTATCTGGGTTCCCCCACTGTGTGGCTGAGAGGGTTGCAGTGCACCCTTGGCCAGTGATGGGGGGCTGGTACTGCCCCCCTCCATGGATTCCTGGTGCACTTACCTAACCCGCTAATTTAGCAGGACAGCCAGGGCGAAGACGGAGAGAGAGAGTGTGTGTGTGTGTGTGTGTGTGTATGTTTGTGCGTCAGAGTTGTGTGTGTGTAGCTTATTAAAGGGGACTTGGGAGAGGGATAAGTATATATAAGATTACACACATGCCATGATAATAAAAATATGACACCATGTATGTTTATTAGTGTGTGTGTGTGTGTGTGGTCGGTCTCTGTATCTCTGTTAAGATTCTGCAGCTGTTATTTTGTTTAGAGGCCCACACAAAACAACAGTCGCAATCCTACATCTATTTGACCGTTGGAGATTGGCTTGACACCTGGCCTGGCTCTGATGCTATGCCATAGCATCAGAGCCAGGGTTAGGGTTAGGGTTCTGCTTACCCTAACCCTAACCCTAACCCCCCAGACAGAAGGACGGTGCTATGGCATAGCACCGTCCTTCTGTCTGGGGGGGAATCGTGGCCCCATTTCAAAGAGTGCATTCCGTCACGGTTTAACGCCATTGCTTGGCCGATACCAAACTGCGACTGCTGCAAAGCCATCTTGCCTGTGTTTCAGAATAAAAGCCCTCTCTCGGAGGGAATCTATGTCCCTCAACAGGAGAAATGACCTTTTCTTCAACATTCGTTGCACATTTTCTTCCCAAACTGATTTTAAGTCTGGCTCAATATTACCCCCGCGGCCCCTCATTCAAGGAGCTCAGCAGCCGCCCAGAGGGGGAAGAAGACATTTTCTTTATGGGGATTGGGTATTGATTTTCGCACTTGCCCTGTTCCAAAAAAACACCCCATCTCTCTCTTTCGCGGTGCTTACATGAGACCACTAGTAGTGTAGAGAGAAGACCCACAGACACCACAGCATCGCTTTAATGGAACATAGTTACAGGGCCTGGAGGAATCTACTCAGGTTGGTTCTGGGAGTGAAGAGTGAAAATTAAGAATTATGACCATGGCTCTTTGAGGAGAGAGCTTCCTTTGGTAGGGTCAGTGAACATGACCAATGCTGATATTCCTCTGGCTCGCATGCTGTTGTCACAACTTCGAAATGAAATCCACTTAAAAAGGAGATTTTCTTCCATTAAACGTTATTTTGGTTCTTCCTTGAGCAGGGGGGTGTGATGAAAGCCCTTGAGGCCCGGGGCCATCTGTGTTTGAGAGGTGGGTCTCAGAGTGTTTCTGTCACATGGCTGGATGGACAGGATCACCAGGCCGTGACAGCTGACATGGGAAGACAATGGACGGCCCTCGTTGAGACTGGAGGGCCCGCTGTAATCACAGTGCCTTTAAAACCCCTCCGCCCGGGTTGCTGCTCTGTTGGCACGGCGCGGCGGAGGCAGTACAGACGGTCCCACCTCAACAGGTAGCGTACAGGAAGCAACCGCGGGAATAAGAACAGACGCAGACACCGAATAACC
>NC_136943.1:135783-160783 GCF_949987615.1 Pollachius pollachius
TGCTCTAGCCGACCGCTTCCATGACTCAGCCTGACCGGAGTGTTTTCTAGGCCAGAGCGCCGATCGATCGGGCTGAGAGGAATTGATCCCAGCCCCGGTCGTTATCAGGGCTGTCGGTGGGGGCGTGTGGGCAGCTCTGATCTCTCCCCTGTCCCTCCCCACGCAGACTCCGACTGCGAGAACGCCAACCGCCTGGCCGACGTGGACGTGGAGCTGATGGCCTTCCAGTCCATCATCGGAGACGACTACAAAGGTCTTCCTCTCTGACACACCTCCACAAACCACTCACTGTGAGGCGCCGTCTACCGACACATGACAAGCAGCAGATCCTACTGGGCGGCCTGGCGCCGGAGGGAGAGCGGGTGGGCTGGTAACCTGAAGGTTGCTGGTTCGATCCCCGGCTCCTCCTAGCTGAGCGCCGAGGTGTCTCTGAGCGAGACGCCTCACCCTGACCGCTCCTGACGAGCTGGCTGTCGCCCTGCGTGGCTGACTCCACCGTCGGTGTGTGAATGTGTCGATGAATGGGTGAATGTGAGGCAGTATTGTAAAGCGCTTTGAGCGGCCACTAGTTAGATAAGCGCAGTATAAATGCAATCCATTCACCGTTCATCCTCATGGCCGACTCTGGGGCGCGGTTGTACCGTAATGCACGTCGTTGCCACGGATGGTGGGACGGAACTCCTGATGACCGCCGGTTGTCTCTCGCCCGCAGACGGGAACAGTGCCAACGTGATGGAGAGCTGGGGCGACGGCACCCGCTGCCTCAAGCTGAAGGGACAGATGAGATACATGCCGGAGTGGGAGTCCATCATCTTCCTGGGGACCCCCGTGTGAGGCTCACACACAGACACACACGCAGACAGACAGGCAGATAGACAGGCAGACAGACGCAGACAGACAGACAGACAGACAGATAGACAGGCAGTCAGGCCGACAGACAGGCAGTCAGGCCAACAGGCAGACAGACAGACAGACAGACAGACAGACAGACAGACAGACAGACAGACAGACGGACAGGTAGACAGACGGACGGACAGGTAGACAGACGGACGGACAGGTAGACAGACGGACGGACAGGTAGACAGACCGATAGACATGCAGACAGGCCGATAGACAGGCAGACAGGCAGAGAGACACACACTCAGACAGACAGACAGACAGACAGACAGGTAGAGTTATAGAGACAGAAAGATAAACAGACAGACACACACACAGACAGACCGGTACATAGACAGGCAGACACACACGCAGACAGACACAAACGCAGACACATAGACATGCAGACAGACAGACAGAGAGACAGACACACACGCAGACAGAGAGACAGAGAGACATGCAGACAGACAGATAGACATACAGACAGACAGATAGAGAGACAGAGAGACGGCTAGATAAATAGAAAGACAGATAGAGTGCCAGATAGACAAACGGATAGAAAGATAGGCAGACAGGCAGACGGACAGGTGATGCAAGAAAATCAAACAGCAGGCGCACAGACACACTTGCGCCAGAACGCACACACACGAGAACACACAGAAGATGGTGTACAGACTTTCTATACATGTGTGCCAATCGTCTTGTCCTTCAGTCCAACACGATGAAAACAAAATGTATTTCTATCTGACTGAACTCATTCAGGAGGAGCGTTCCTCAAGCAGCGTGAGGCTCACAGGCTCCTCGCCGCTGAAGAATGAAACCAGTGCCTCTTTCTACTGGCACTCACTATGCATGAAATAAGCTGCTAATTAGCTTGTAATCACACAGGGACGCTCTTGTAAGCCTAATGGGAGCACATTTGGAAGTGAGTGTTTTCCGCAGAGAAAATGACGAAAATATGTCCCTCCTCTTCCCAGAAATACTGCCAGGTTGAAAAAGCCCCCTTAATCTAATCTAGCATAAAGAGAAGAGCTCTGTACTGGTGCGGTCATCAACCAATGGGGTTCAATAATTGTACTGATGCATTTGTATCAGCTATTGACCTCCGGCTTTTCTATATTATTAAGTTAGTGGTAATATGCATATCTTTTCTTCTTTTCCAACTATTGTCCTAACGTGTGTGTGTGTGCGTGCGCGTGTGTATGTGTGTGTGTGCGTGTGTGTGCGTGTGCGTGCGTGCGTGCGTGCGTGTGTGCGTGCGTGCGTGTGTGCGTGTAGGATGGAGAGCCTGAGCGCCATGTTTAAGACAGGTCTGTACATCAATGACCTCAGCATGCACGACTCCAGCAGAGACTTGGTGCTGGCTGGCACCCAGCAGTCTGAGGAGCTCAAACGAGCTCTCATACAGGTACACACACTCTGGATGTCTGTGTGTGTGTGTGCGTGCGTGCGTGTGTGCGTGTGTTTGTGTGTGCATGTGTGTGTTTGCGCGTGCATGTGTGTGCGTATGTGCGAGCGTGTGTGCTCTAATCCCTACTACTTCGCATATATACATTTTCATGGCCTTTGAACACTGCATTAAAAAAATACATAGAATACACACACACACACACACACACACACACACACACACACACACACACACACACACACACACACACACACACACACACACACAGTTCTCCAGCACAACGGTTCCTCTCCCCCTGCTGGCCGTTATGAGTGCAGGAGCAGAAGAAGTCCAGTAAGCTAGAGGAGAGCATGAAGATGCTGGACTACGAGATGAAGAAGACGGACGACCTCCTGTACCGGATGATCCCCAAGCCCGTCGCCAAGAGGCTGCGCAAGGGAGAGCCCGCCGTCAACACGTGTGAGGTCAGGGCGACACACATCAGGGATAGGCTAGAGGGTCCAAGAGTCCAATCCAGAGGCAGTGCAATCACACAGAAGACCAGGGGAACCCGAGGGCAGCGGGATCACTGCACTCGAAGCTGATTGGTTCAACCTGGTGCTAATTAAGGTCTGGTTACATCAGCGCAACAATTGAGTAATAATGGCATGCTTTCACCAGAGGGGGGTGCTGTTCTGATGGTTTGGGCCTAAAACGACTTGCTAATTGCGCACAACAGCTCATTAGACAACCGCTCTTGCTTGTCTTAACTCTCTGCCAAAGTGCCATCTTTAATATCCTCTCCCATCTTCTTATTCTCCCACCCCCGTCCCCCCTACCCACCTGCAACACTGCTCTCGTCCCGGCTGTAGGTGTTCCCCGATGTGACCATCCTGTTCAGCGACGTGGTGGGATTCACTCGCATCTGCAGCCACATCACCCCCATGCAGGTGGTGTCCATGCTGAACACCATGTACACGCTGTTCGACACGCTCAGTGAGAAGCACCGCGTCTTCAAGGTGTGTGCGACTGTCTTTGGCTCTTTTCTGGGGTCACATGTTGTTTTTCCACAGTGGACCCCTTTGGCCGTTGCGTAAACAGTTTGACCTTAGTTCTACTTGTCCTGTGTAACACTTTCTTAAAGCTGCTGTAGATCCAATGAAGAGATTTTATTTGGGTGCAGTTGGATAGATTACACGGACCATCCGTCAGCCGCTGGGGTGTGAAATACGCTGTGAGGATATTGCGACTTCATTGCGCCCTCCTCTGTTTGAGACCATTTAGGCTGTAGACTCGTAGCTCATTTCTGACTCACCAGAGCATCTCTTCTCTCATTGGACGGCTTAATCCATCTGCCTGTCAAACACAGGTGCGTGAAATGAAAGGCTCCTCAAAGGTGCTGAAATGCAGGGAGGGAGGGGGGTGTTTTCTGGGTTGTTTCAGAATCTTGTCCTTTTATGCTTTCTATGGCTCTGGACGACTCTCGTACCTCCTGCGCTCTGAGAGGTGACTAGAGCGTCGTGACGCCTCCGGCCCAGCAGGGGAGCTGAATCCTTCTTCCCCCGCCAGGTGGAGACCATCGGGGACGCTTACATGGTGGTGGCCGGGACCCCGGAGAAGACAAAGTACCACGCCCACAACATCTGTGACATGGCCCTGGACATGGTGCGCTCCATTGACCACCTCAAGGACCCCTCCAACGGCAATAACATACAGATCCGTGTCGGTGAGGGTCCCCCACACACACACACACTCACTCACTCACTCACTCACTCACTCACTCACTCACTCACTCACTCACTCACACTGACCGACTAAGGTTGTCTGCCCTGGTCCAGGGATCCATTCTGGGATGGTGGTGGCGGGGGTGGTTGGCCACAAGATGCCTCGCTACGGTCTCCACGGCGACACGGTCCACACGGCCTCAGCCATGGAGAGCAACGGCAAGGTACCGCATCACCCAGCATGCAACAGGGCAGGAGGACAACTGCCAAACCCTCAGCCAGTCTTTTCAAAAGGCGCGTGGGTTTGTCGCGGTGGCTGGGCTACAGCTGCGCCTTGATATTTATCCCTCAAATAGCAAAGCTAGCTGTCAATCACAGTGCTATGTGTGACTTCTGAGCGACGTCATTGGACAAACGTCATGTTAGTTCAACGTTCATGTGTTATAACTACGTAATAATGCCTTATACTGGATATAAAAAGAAAACTCTTTGGGCGTAAATATAGAAGAAAACTCGGTGCATAACGTGGTATTGGGGTAATTCAACTATAGATAACCTGATTTGGGCCTCAGAGAGAATATTTCAAATTTTCTGGGAACAAGGCTGTGTGTGTGTGTGTGTGTGTGTGTGTTGGGTGGCGGGCATTATTCTATAGGCAAGTTGATAATAGCAAACTGCAGAACCAAATAACAATTGCGTGTGTGTGGGTGTGTGTCTATGTGTGAAAGAGCTAACTGAGTTGATCGATGAGGAGAACCTGAAGTTGGCCCCAGTGCTCCCCAGTGACAGACCAGTAACAGACCAGTGACAGAACAGGCACAGACCAGTGACAGAACAGACACAGACCAGTGACAGAACAGACACAGACCAGTGACAGAACAGACACAGACCAGTGACAGACCAGTGACAGAACAGGCACAGACCAGTTACAGACAAAAAAATCACATCGGATACAAGCTAGGTTCTGGAAAAGTCACCTGGTCACCTGGTCACCTGTCACCTGGTCCCCTGGTCACCTTGTCACCTGTCACCTGGTCACCTGGTCACCTGGTCACCTGTCACCTGGTCACCTGTCACCTTGTCACCTGGTCACCTTGTCACCTGGTCACCTGTGACCTGGTCCCCTGGTCACCTGGTCACCTGGTCACCTGGTCCCCCTCGCTGTGTGTGTTTGTCCCGCACAGGAGATGCACATCCAGCTCAGCAGCGCCACCTACGAGCACCTCAAGGGAAGCCACTTCATCTTCGAGAGGAGGGGCACCATCACCATCAAGGTCAGGGGGGGTCTCCGCGGGGACGCCGCTCGTTACCGCTGTTGCCGTAGCAACAAGAGCCCATCTGAGTTCATTATTTCATCCGTGTTTGAGGATCTGTTGTACTCAGCTCTTATCCCACCTCTCCCAACACAGAGAGGGAAGAGATTACACATTTCAGTTTTACATGGCTAAACTCTGGCCCCTCTTATGGCCTTATTGTATGTTTGTTTGACCTGGCACTTAAAAATAGTACTTAGCCTCTTATCATAGCTATCTTTGTTGTATTTAACCTAGTGATTGTTAACGCTTGGTTGTATGAACATCCTTAATGTTCCGACAGTGATATATTGTTTCTCTTTCTTCTGACAAATGTACTTATTGTAAGTCGCTTTAGATAAAAGCGTCAGAAGACACAGACAGAGGCGTCTCAAGGGCTTTACTCGCCTCACCCACCCCAACATGTTAAATATATAGGTATTCAAACTGAATTCTGCTACTTTGGGTTCCTCGTCTGCCGATCCTCTCCGTCCTCCAGGGCAACGTGGAGATCGAGACCTACTGGCTGAACGGGAAGCGGGACAAGGACGGGAACGCCCAGGCCGCGTGCCCCCAGTTCGAGACCCGGACCATCGACAAGTCCATCAACAAGGCCGCCAACCCGGGGTCCGAGGCCCCTGGGGAGGACAAGGGCCAGGTAAGGAGCCCTCGCAGCACGCTCTGGGAGCCAATATGACTCTGTGATCCAGGAGCATGTCTGATCAAGACTTGACTGTCGCATGGTGACGGATAATCAAACCGGTGTTCGATCGACTTTTGTACATCATTTATAAAATCCAACAGGAAGCGGCAGCCAAGAAGTTATTTTGATATTTTGAAAATGAGAAGATGTCCATTTTGTCCGTGTTTTAAATAAGTTGTAAATAATTATACTTGAAGAAAATACTTTTGTTTTGATAATTATTTTCCCGGGATCAGGGACTTCAGGGTGGAGGTGGGGAGGCGGTAGGACATCATATAGTGAGGTCCCGGCTCACCCTGTCCCTACAGGGTAATTCAACGGGAGCTTTAAGAGCGCCCACATCTGGGAGTTGATGGATCCTTGAGCCCTTCGTCTCCTCCCTCGTCCCTCCAGGTCTTCCCACTGGCCCCGGGAGACAACGAGGATGAAGTCAAGTCCATCCCCTCCCACCGTATCAAGATGGAGATATCAGGCCACTCGCTGGAGCGGCCCCTAGAGAAGAGCCGACTGGAGGAGCTGTCTGTCCAGAAGGTGAGCGGGACACACACCGAGACATGCTCAGCTGGTTCTACTGACACACCGAGACATGCTCAGCTGGTTCTACTGACACCGAGACATGCTCAGCTGGTTCTACTGACACCGAGACATGCTCAGCTGCTTCCACTGACACACCGAGACATGCTCAGCTGCTTCTACTGACAAGAGACATGCTCAGCTGGTTCTACTGACACCGAGACATGCTCAGCTGGTTCTTTAGACAAGAGACATGCTCAGCTGTTTCTACTGACACCGAGACATGCTCAGCTGGTTCTACTGACAAGAGACATGCTCAGCTGGTTCTTTAGACAAGAGACATGCTCAGCTGTTTCTACTGACAAGAGACATGCTCAGCTGGTTCTTTAGACAAGAGACATGCTCAGCTGCTTCTACTGACACATTGAGACATGCTCAGCTGCTTCTACTGACACATTGAGACATGCTCAGCTGCTTCTACTGACACGAGACATGCTCAGCTGCTTCTACTGACACATTGAGACATGCTCAGCTGCTTCTACTGACACACCGAGACATGCTCAGCTGCTTCTACTGACAAGAGACATGCTCAGCTGGTTCTACTGACACCGAGACATGCTCAGCTGGTTCTTTAGACAAGAGACATGCTCAGCTGTTTCTACTGACACCGAGACATGCTCAGCTGGTTCTACTGACAAGAGACATGCTCAGCTGGTTCTTTAGACAAGAGACATGCTCAGCTGGTTCTTTAGACAAGAGACATGCTCAGCTGGTTCTACTGACACCGAGACATGCTCAGCTGGTTCTACTGACACACCGAGACATGCTCAGCTGCTTCTACTGACAAGAGACATGCTCAGCTGGTTCTACTGACACCGAGACATGCTCAGCTGGTTCTTTAGACAAGAGACATGCTCAGCTGTTTCTACTGACACCGAGACATGCTCAGCTGGTTCTACTGACAAGAGACATGCTCAGCTGGTTCTTTAGACAAGAGACATGCTCAGCTGGTTCTTTAGACAAGAGACATGCTCAGCTGGTTCTACTGACACCGAGACATGCTCAGCTGGTTCTTTAGACAAGAGACATGCTCAGCTGGTTCTACTGACACCGAGACATGCTCAGCTGGTTCTTTAGACAAGAGACATGCTCAGCTGCTTCTACTGACACACCGAGACATGCTCAGCTGCTTCTACTGACACAGCGAGACATGCTCAGCTGCTTCTACTATAACCTGTGGTACAATGGCAGTGATAGTTTGAAATACTTGATATTGATTTGCAAATAATGGGACAGCCCTGCCAAGGACGCACATCTTCCCACAACGTAGGCAAGGGAACACAAAGATGGGATATTTATATATTGTGGAGGGTGTAACAAGCCTTACCTCAAATAGTTTAATCTGCTACCGCCGCTCCGGTAGATAGAAGCAGGGGACTCATAACGAGGGTTATGAGTGACACCTGTGTTTGTCCTATGAGGGCCCTTCTGAGATACGCCATGAATATTGATACGGGTTAATGCATGAGTATCGATATGGGTTAATGCATGAGTATTGACACGGGTTAATGCATGAATATAGATATGGGTGAATGCATGAGTATTGATACGGGTGAATGCATGCGTGTGTCTTCACCTGACCCTTGCTGCCGAGTGCACAGATCGATGCTGCACTAAAGGACCCCGATGTATTCTAACCCCAACCCTAACCCTACCCCTAACCTAATGGACCCTGATGTATTCTAACCCTAACCCCAACCCTACCCCTACCCCTAACCTAATGGACTCTGATGTATTCTTTGTTGTTATTTGCTTATGTCACTTTGCTCCTCCGGGCCCAGTCCCACTACCAGGACAACCTTCAGGACGGCCTCCGCTCCCACCTGAAGATGAGTTCCCCCGACGGCTCCCACGACTCCCACAGCTCAGAGAAGAGCACCATGTGCTCCGTCTCGTAGACCAGACGCTAGCCGTCGCTAGCCGCTGCTAGCCGTCACTAGCCGCTGGCTGAGGCTGGCCGACGCTATAGCCCATGTGATTGAAATGAGAATCATGTTGGGGATGTTTCTTTGTTGTTGCGTGCCAATCTCTTTTCTTTACTTTTCCATTTAGCCATACAACTCAGCACCGACCAAGTTTGGTCGGGACATTCCATATGCTGCTCCTGTGCTTCTTCCCGTTCCCAATCACTCAGGAATAAGAACACAATGTTGTTGTAACACGATATTTATGAATGGATAGAGTTGGTGTGGGGGTTCTGATAAAGAGCCAGTGAACCATTTCACTGTTTCAGCTGGAAGTCGAACAATGTGAGATTTAAACAAAAAGAAAAGCGTTTTGGGTTGCGAGTTTTAGGACAGTGTTTTTTATCCCCATGGTTACGACCCACGCCAACTTTGTGATGCTTTTTTAGTAACGTTGTTGTGTATGATGTGTTATAATGAGTGACGTTGAATATGTAACGCGCCACGCACCGCAGCGTTATACTAAAGGTGGCCAGGAACCCTCACCCTCACTCGGACACGAACATTAAATACATACGAACATTAAATACATCGCTGCTCAGATGGAGCCTCATCATCCACACACCGTGGCGTTATCCTAGAACTAACCCAGAAACCTTAACTTCCTCTCGCCGCCGCAGTCAACTGCTGCCAAGACAGAGCTTCACACGCGCGCACACACACACACACACACACACACACACACTGCCCAGACAGAGCTCCACACACACACCGCCCAGACAGAGCTCCACACGTCCTCACACACCTTGGTTGTGACATCTCAGAAAAGGCACTCAGACATCAGGTAAAGATCGCCACCTGCGTTCACAGCAGAGTGGAGCGTTCACATAGTGTTATGGGGAGAATGGCATCCACATAGGATTTTACGCCTTTTTCTAAGTAACGGGTTAATTTTCAGTAACGGCGATAAAATGAAATAGATAACGTTGACGATCATATTAGCCATATTAACACGTTTGGGTTCTTTAATTAGTCTTTTGGGTTGATACATCATACCAACTTCTTTAGTCCTAAAGTGTTCACTGCCATTAGGTTCAACTGGACACTAGCTCCAACAGGCCTACCCAGAAATAAAATAGCCTCGCTCTGCATGTTCATTCAGTGCATTGCCACTGTGCCTTGTTCATTTGATATTGTTTCATTTCATCGTCACTGTTGATTCTTCTATAGCTTGGCCTCCTTTTCTAATTTACAGTCCCTGGCTGTTTGTTCCTTGTTGTGCATTCCTCTAGTTATGTGAAACAGGTAGATGCTCTACTCTGTGCTTGTAAATTGGATTTGGGAATAAAGCAAGACACAAGCTGGGCACTTTGTTTTTGAGTTTGTTCTTAGACATTTTTTAATCACAGCTTAGCAGTAAATGTTTGTCACTTTCTGTGTTTGCTCGATACCTTCCAAACAAATCCTGTACTTTAAAAGGCTTCAAAAAAGATGATAAATCTATCAGGTCTTTCTACAGCAGCATAAAACAAACAAAAAATACAACAAAGCCAACAAAACAAACCCCCCCGTTGTTTAAACTCCCAGAGTCGTGAAAAGTGGACGTTGCACCCATCTTTTCTATCGCCATCAGGGACCTTTAGTTTCTTTTGAACAGGAAACTACAGCATTTGTTGCGATGAATCACCCACTGCTAACACACACAGATACACACAAACGTCCCGCCTCAGACCGCGTTCCCCACGGAGGGGGCGTCGGACGAGCTGCGCCTGTAGGTGGCGTCCTCGGGGTCCAGGCTGGCCCGGCGGGGGGCCCGCCTGGGGGGCTTCGGCGAGGGCTGGATGGAGCAGCGGAAGCAGAAGGCGTAGAAGAACGCCACGAGCAGCAGGAGACAGACCACCGAGAAGATGGCGATGATGAGCACAGAGTGCAGCTGCAGATACACCTCCCCTGCAGGCGGGGGGAGGCTAGGGGTAGTGCTGGGGCCGGGGCTGGTGGGGAGGAAGAGGTCGAAGTTCAGGCTCTCCGTCATGTTGAGGAGGAGCGTCACGGCCGGAGGTCCCGGGGCCGTGGGGGACAGGAAGTGGATGGGAGGCATCTCAGATGAGGGGTGGTTCTGAGGACAGAGAGCTTTGTTTACTACCTGGTCAGTGGTTATAGGACAGAGAGCTTTGTTTACTACCTGGTCAGTGGTTATAGGACAGAGAGCTTTGTTTACTACCTGGTCAGTGGTTATAGGACAGAGAGCTTTGTTTACTACCTGGTCAGTGGTTATAGGACAGAGAGCTTTGTTTACTACCTGGTCAGTGGTTATAGGACAGAGAGCTTTGTTTACTACCTGGTCAGTGGTTATAGGACAGAGAGCTTTGTTTACTACCTGGTCAGTGGTAACCTTAATGTAGCTTAAGCAAAAGTTAAATCAGGGAGGCGACATTTCCCATCTATTTCTCATATTTTTGGTTCTAAATTCCCACGCTGTCAGCGCAAGCCCCTCCCATTCATATCTCAACCAATCAGGTCCTCATGCAATAACAGGGGTACAATAGCGCGCCAACATACAGTTTCTATAAACATCTGTCATCCATGCTAGTTGCTCGTCTGTTGTTTTCATTGAGACTGGTCGCAGCCCGCCTCCATCCCCTCCACCTCCAGGATTAAACTCCTCCAGGGCCGAGGCACTCCATCCATCATTTGATGGTGTCTAATCGCCAAATGTGGTGCAAATAAATGTTGTGGTTCATTTGAAATACTAGTCCCACCTGATTAAACTGAGGACAGCAAAGTGTTGTTTACTATGCTGTGAGCCCTCTGCCAGGAGGCTGACAGGGTGTACAAGGTGATTGGTTATTTGGTTATTCACAGCAGAATGAACATTCAGTTCACAACATTGCTCAGCAATTATGTTGCCATCAGCAGGACAGGGAGAACAGAGAAGGTGCGAAACTACGAACAGTCCAACCATTCATCACCAGTTGTAATTAACTTCAGCATCAACCCCAACCCTTCTCATTAAGTCAAAGCTACCCCCCCCCCCCCCGGCCCCCCTCCCCAGACGAGTGTTGGGTGTTTCTCTTACCCGTGACTCGACGCAGGACTCGCAGATGTGTTTTTTTTTTTGTTATTCGTGGCGTGGCGAAATCACACCAGGCAGAGGAGTAGGAGGAGGAGGAGAGAGAGAGAGTGAGACAGACCCCGAAACGGAAGGGAGAATGATAAGCATAAGTGGGGGTTACCATGGCAACCCTTTCTGACGGGGATGCATGCACGAGAGTGAAATCATTTCAACCACAGCGGAAAAACATCATCTGGCCCCTTTTGTCAGATGAAAGGTCAATATTTTGACCCCCTGCCTTTCCCAAATGCATGCAGGGAGACGGACTAATACTGAGACTTATAGTAATATGGGCTCTGGACTAATAAGCCTCTCCTTCGCCTCAGAAATGATGCATTTGTAACACCGGCTCAACCCAACCCGAGGGGCAGAGCTTTAACCACAGAATATTACGGATCGCCCTAGCCTGGCGATGAATCAGCTCATAACATGTTTGTGCAACCTTCTACAGCTCTCTAACATTGCCACCTGTTGGTAAAACGATGATCATATGGCATTGTGAGGTTTCATAATTCATCCCCGGATAGGCCTCCTTCAATCGATCGCCATGGCAACACCGTGCCAATAATCGAGGAGCGGTTTCTTAGCCGGGCCAAATGGAAAAACATGACAGCAAAACACACAACAAAGCCGTTCACAAGGCGCCGTTCACGGTGACGGAGAACGCCTTCCGGTGGCATCGCCTCCGGGAGGGCGCTAAGCTGGCTCATTAGGCCCTCCAGCGCCAAAACAAAGGGCCGTCAAAGGCAGCTACGCCAGGCCAAGAGCGCTGAATGGAGGGACTATATTAAGCCCCCGGGAACAAAGCCCTGGTGGACGGGGCCCGCATGTCAATAAGGAGGGGATGGCCAACAAGGAGGGTCTGCCGGAGACCTCCCCAGGAGGGGTCTCTCTTCTGGAGGGCGGAGTCGATGGTCAGGGTGGGATGGGAGAGGACTGCGGTGATCAGAGACTAAAGGTCTGAACACGGAGAGCCTCCTCAGGGATCTCTGAACCAACGGGGACCCGAGCTGGTGGGGCTAACAGGGGGTCCATGGTGGGCTAACAGGGGGCTAACAGGGGGCTAACAGGGGGTCCACGGTGGGCTAACAGGGGGCTAACAGGGGGCTAACAGGGGGTCCACGGTGGGCTAACAGGGGGTCCATGGTGGGCTAACAGGGGGCTAACAGGGGGTCCATGGTGGGCTAACAGGGGGCTAACAGGGGGTCCATGGTGGGCTAACAGGGGGCTAACAGGGGGTCCATGGTGGGCTAACAGGGGGCTAACAGGGGGCTAACAGGGGGTCCACGGTGGGCTAACAGGGGGCTAACAGGGGGCTAACAGGGGGTCCACGGTGGGCTAACAGGGGGTCCAAGGTGGGCTAACAGGGGGCTAACAGGGGGCTAACAGGGGGTCCACGGTGGGCTAACAGGGGGCTAACAGGGGGCTAACAGGGGGTCCACGGTGGGCTAACAGGGGGCTAACAGGGGGTCCACGGTGGGCTAACAGGGGCTCCACGGTGGGCTAACAGGGGGTCCATGGTGGGCTAACAGGGGGTCCATGGTGGGCTAACAGGGGGCTAACAGGGGGCTAACAGGGGGTCCACGGTGGGCTAACAGGGGGCTAACAGGGGGCTAACAGGGGGTCCATGGTGGGCTAACAGGGGGCTAACAGGGGGCTAACAGGGGGTCCATGGTGGGCTAACAGGGGGCTAACAGGGGGTCCACGGTGGGCTAACAGGGGGTCCATGGTGGGCTAACAGGGGGCTAACAGGGGCTCCACGGTGGGCTAACAGGGGGCTAACAGGGGCTCCACGGTGGGCTAACAGGGGGCTAACAGGGGGTCCATGGTGGGCTAACAGGGGGCTAACAGGGGGTCCACGGTGGGCTAACAGGGGGTCCACGGTGGGGCTAACAGGGGGCTAACAGGGGGTCCACGGTGGGCTAACAGGGGGTCCACGGTGGGCTAACAGGGGGTCCACGGTGGGCTAACAGGGGGTCCACGGTGGGCTAACAGGGGGCTAACAGGGGGTCTACGTTGGGGTAACAGGGGGTCCACGGTGGGGCTAACAGGGGGCTAACAGGGGGTCTACGTTGGGCTAACAGGGGGTCCACGGTGGGCTAACAGGGGGCTAACAGGGGGTCCACGGTGGGGTAACAGGGGGTCCACGGTGGGGCTAACAGGGGGCTAACAGGGGGTCCACGGTGGGGCTAACAGGGGGCTAACAGGGGGTCTACGTTGGGGTAACAGGGGGTCCACGGTGGGGCTAACAGGGGGCTAACAGGGGGTCCACGGTGGGGCTAACAGGGGGCTAACAGGGGGTCCATGGTGGGCTAACAGGGGGCTAACAGGGGGTCTACGTTGGGGTAACAGGGGGTCCACGGTGGGGCTAACAGGGGGCTAACAGGGGGTCCACGGTGGGGCTAACAGGGGGCTAACAGGGGGTCTACGTTGGGGTAACAGGGGGTCCACGGTGTGCTAACAGGGGGTCCACGGTGGGGCTAACAGGGGGCTAACAGGGGGTCTACGTTGGGGTAACAGGGGGTCCACGGTGTGCTAACAGGGGGTCTACGTTGGGGTAACAGGGGGTCTACGTTGGGGTAACAGGGGGTCCACGGTGGGGCTAACAGGGGGTCCACGGTGTGCTAACAGGGGGCTAACAGGGGCTCCACGGTGGGCTAACAGGGGGCTAACAGGGGCTCCACGGTGGGCTAACAGGGGGTCCACGGTGGGGCTAACAGGGGGCTAACAGGGGGTCTACGTTGGGGTAACAGGGGTCCACGGTGTGCTAACAGGGGGCTAACAGGGGGTCTACGTTGGGGTAACAGGGGTCCACGGTGTGCTAACAGGGGGCTAACAGGGGGTCTACGTTGGGGTAACAGGGGGTCTACGTTGGGGTAACAGGGGTCCACGGTGTGCTAACAGGGGGCTAACAGGGGGTCTACGTTGGGGTAACAGGGGGACCACGGTGTGCTAACAGGGGGCTAACAGGGGGTCTACGTTGGGGTAACAGGGGGACCACGGTGTGCTAACAGGGGGTCTACGTTGGGGTAACAGGGGGTCTACGTTGGGGTAACAGGGGGTCTACGTTGGGGTAACAGGGGTCCACGGTGGGGCTAATAGGGGGTCCACTTGGCGCTGGTCCACCAGAAGGTGTATCTGCCATGGTGATGTATCGCCACCAGAAGGTACCCTGAGAAGCTCTGGGAGAAAGTGTGTCTCCATGTATCCCCGAAACGCACATAGATGATCAATAAAGCATTTAACTTTCAATCGATTTGTGTATTGTGTAGTGGTTGAGATGATTAGGTTGGTTAATCTTTCCTGTGTTCTTTTTGTACATGATAAACTTATTTATTAAAATTGCTATTACTATTCTTTCTCTTTTTTACTTTCTTTTTAAAAAAACACACACCGCTATTCACAGCGTAGCTATAAATCAAGATGACAGCAGAGAGGTTTGAAAAAAAAAAGGAAGTGTTATTATATGTGTTGTTTCTATCAATAAAGCTAATTATTATTTGTGCTGCGGTAGGAAGAAAAGTGTTAACTTGTGTTCAGGCTTGACAGCTCGCAGACGTTATCACATATGACACACTACATTATTAGACTTACTAACATAATGCCTCTCAGAGCATTTAGTAAGAGGCTTTCAACCCCTCCTGTTAGCTGTCAAACGGTCATCAAGATTGAAGTAAGTGGACAAAAGATCGACGTTGACTAAATAGTTTAATGTTTAACACACGTAGCATACATACTTTATACACTCCCTTGAAAAGGTCTTACTCAACCACAAACAAACAACAAGCCAAGTCTATCCCAGCAAATAACATTATAATAAATAAAATTAAAGCTTTTTTTTTTTAAACGTTCAAACAAGAAAATACCAAAGTATAAAGATAAAGAATAATTAATTAAAAATTCATTCTGGTTGGGAGCAGGGCTGTTTTAGGGGAGATTATTTTAAGAGGTAAGAACAAAGAATCCTGAGGGCAGTGGCGTAAATATCGACGGTGCAACCGGTGCAGTGCACCGGGGCCCCGACAGCGTCAGGGGCCCAAGAAAAAAAAAGAATCGTCTAGGGCGGCAAATTTGTCGGGGACACCGTCTGGTGGCGCCCTTAATTAATTAACCAAATTATACGAAACCCTCACCGTAGTAAGCAGGACAACCCCCCCCGAAGTCCTGTCCAAGGGCACAAAATAAATATTTGCACCGGGGCATGCCACCATGATGTTACGCCACTGCCTGTGGGTCAATGTCTGAAGGATGAAGTGCTGAAGAGTCTGAAGGGTGAAGGGCTGAAGAGTCACTTCTTCTTCTGATTCACAATGTTGTTGCAAATCCAGTTCATGCCGTCCTGTTGGGAGAGAGACAGAAAACACCTGAAAGTCATGAAGTCAGACAGTGACTTAACCCATTAGAGTCGTGTGGTCAGACAGTAACTTAACCCGTTAGAGTCGTGTGGTCAGACAGTAACTTAACCCATTAGAGTCATGAAGTCAGACAGTAACTTAACCCGTTAGAGTCGTGTGGTCAGACAGTAACTTAACCCGTTAGAGTCGTGAGGTCAGACAGTAACTTAACCCGTTAGAGTCGGTGTGGTCAAAGAGAGCAACATAACCCGTTAGAGTCGGTGTGGTCAAAGAGAGTAACTTAACCCGTTAGAGTCAGTGAAGTCAGACAGTAACTTAACCCGTTAGAGTCGGTGTGGTCAAAGAGAGTAACTTAACCCGTTAGAGTCGGTGTGGTCAGACAGTAACTTAACCCGTTAGTCGGTGTGGTCAGACAGTAACTTAACCCGTTAGAGTCGTGTGGTCAGACAGTAACTTAACCCGTTAGAGTCGGAGTGGTCAGACAGTAACTTAACCCGTTAGAGTCGTGTGGTCAGACAGTAACTTAACCCGTTAGAGTCGGTGAAGTCAGACAGTAACTTAACCCGTTAGAGTCGGTGTGGTCAGACAGTAACTTAACTCGTTAGAGTCGTGTGGTCAAAGAGAGTAACTTAACCCGTTAGAGTTGTGTGGTCAGACACTAACTTAACACGTTAGAGTCGTGTGGTCAGACAGTAACTTAACCCGTTAGAGTTGTGTGGTCAGACAGTAACTTAACCCGTTAGAGTCGTGTGGTCAAAGAGTGTAACTTAACCCGTTAGAGTCGTGAGGTCAGACAGTAACTTAACCCGTTAGAGTCGGTGTGGTCAGACAGTAACTAAACCCGTTAGAGTCGTGTGGTCAGACAGTAACTTAACCCGTTAGAGTTGTGTGGTCAGACACTAACTTAACCCGTTAGAGTCGTGTGGTCAGAGAGTGTAACTTAACCCGTTAGAGTCGTGTGGTCAAAGAGTGTAACTTAACCCGTTAGAGTCGTGTGGTCAGAGAGTGTAACTTAACCCGTTAGAGTCGTGTGGTCAGACACTAACTTAACCCGTTAGAGTCGTGTGGTCAGAGAGTGTAACTTAACCCGTTAGAGTCGTGTGGTCAGAGAGTGTAACTTAACCCGTTAGAGTCGTGTGGTCAAAGAGTGTAACTTAACCCGTTAGAGTCGTGTGGTCAAAGAGTGTAACTTAACCCGTTAGAGTCGTGTGGTCAGACAGTAACTTAACCCGTTAGAGTCGTGTGGTCAGACAGTAACTTAACCCGTTAGAGTCGGTGTGGTCAGACAGTAACTTAACCCGTTAGAGTCGGTGTGGTCAGACACTAACTTAACCCGTTAGAGTCGTGTGGTCAGAGAGTGTAACTTAACCCGTTAGAGTCGTGTGGTCAGACAGTAACTTAACCCGTTAGAGTCGTGTGGTCAGACAGTAACTTAACCCGTTAGAGTCGTGTGGTCAGACAGTAACTTAACCCGTTAGAGTCGTGTGGTCAAAGAGTGTAACTTAACCCTGGTAACCACTAGAACCAGCTCTTCAGCATGCAGCCCACATTGAGTGAGGCTCTTTATCGACCCCGACGAGGCGACTTAAAGGCCGGGGACAGAATGGATGTGTGCTACGAGTGGACGGGATCGAACCTGAACGCCCTCCCCGGACACGGCGGAGCACGCCTGGATCTGCCACTCGCGGTCGCGGTACGTGTGCAGGTTGAGCCCCTCAGCGATCTCACTGGCCGGGGAGGCGGTGGCCAGGTCCTGCTTATTGGCAAAGACCAGCACTGGGACCCCCTTGAGGTTCTCTTCCTCAGTCAACTCAGAGAGCTCCTGCGCACACACACACACACACACACAAATTCACAGACACACACGCACAAACACACACACAAAGCCATGGGTTCAGTCACTCCAGTGTCATTACGTTGTGTTGTTACTGTTCTTTTACCGTGTTGTTAATGGTTGTATAATGGTCAGGTGTGTCAGCATGCATCAGAGTGAGAACCTACCAGCCCTGTCTCCTCGAAACGCTTCTTATCTGCACTGTCTATCACGTAGATCTGTCGGAACAAACACACACGGAAATTACTTCACGTGAAAAGATAAACGACAAAGGGAACAACGTTAGGTCCTGCAGTATCCGACATGGAAAGATACTCGAAGGAGCAGAGGAATCATTTAAAAAAATAATCATAATCTGAAATATGTCTTGTCATTTGTGTTTGGATAAAATCAAATGGGATTATGCTGAACAAGAAACGAGAACAAAGTGCTGAGGATGAAGGCCTGGGGATTATTGATGGCCGTGTGAGGCAGAGCAAAAATGTTTTTTTAATATCTTGAAAAGGATCTTATTGCAGGATGTAACTGTAATCAGATCTGAATGGTTCCTATTGAGCTGCTCTCACAAAAGTCTTTTGAGCTCATTTCTCCGTCAGCATCAGTTAACAGTTCGGTAAAAACTATGACAATCCACCGTGTCCATAGTAATATTACTTTTTGTGTTTAAAGGGTGTTTCTTTTGTTGATCAAATCTAGATCATTGATTTTCACTATTTTCTTCCCTAATCTTGCCCCCGTATGTCTGTAAACTACCCGGCCCCGACAGCCCACCGAGTGGTCATGCGACGTGGCCCCTCGGGATAGCTCACCAGCAGGTCGGTGTTGTCCAGGTACTTCTTCCAGAAGGGTCTGATCTTCCTCTGTCCTCCGATGTCCCACACGTTCAGCTTCATGCCATGCGAGGCCACGCTCTTAATGTTGAAGCCCTGCGGGGGGAGAGAGCAGAGCGCGTTGTCTTCATGAGCACATTCACAAAGAACAGGACACGAGTCGGGCACCCCGTGGAATAAATCATCCCTGAAGCAAAACACCATAAGAGCAAAGCTGTGGTCTCATAGTAAGCCCTGATCATAAACTAGTTTGTGTATTTTTAGTTTTTCTTTCTTTTAATCTCCCTTTCCTTCAGACATCCATGGCAACAGCCCATGATGATGGTTCTGCCGGGAGCCAATTGGGATTCACCAAACCAGGGAGGTGCTGAGAGTCTGAGGCCACCCCCCGCCACCTCTTTGTTCCTCCTGTTCCATTCCACCCCTAGCTGTTGTTTCTGGCACAGCCGACTTGGTTGTGTAACGTCCTTATCCTGAGAGCCAGCCGAGGAGCAAATCTGAGGATAAGGCAGGTGGGATCAACGCGTGAGGTCTGATTTAGCTCTATGCTGCTTGGCCCCTCATTACCTCCTCTCTGCCCCGTGTCCCCGCAGAGCTGCCAGTGATGCAGCTCTGCCTTCAGAGAGCCTGTCCCTCCGAGGGCGATGTCATAACGACACGGATGACTCATTGACATGCTGGACAATCAGATATTAGTCATGTGATGATAACATACATACATATGCTGATTGCAAACACACATACACACACATGCACACGCACGTACATTACACAGACAGACAGACAAACACACACACACACACACACACACACACACACACACACACACACACACACACACACACACACACAAATAGGTACAGAGCAAGAGCAGAAATGAAAGCTGTTGGTGAAGACCTGGTGGAGGTGACTTAAATGTAGTTCTCCTGATGGCTATAGTGGGGTCGCAGTGGTTGGATGAAAAAAGACGGTTCAACATTGTAGGCCAGTGTGAAGATTGGGATTTCATTCTAGAAATATGAAGCAGTAGACAATTTAAATGCTTTTAAAGCTGGGCCTAAAGGGAGGGGTGGGATGTTTTCGGTTGGATACTTTCAAAATCTAGCTTTCTCCAAATTGCCTTTTTTAGGTTGAAGGATTTGAATACGAAAGTGTCATGAAATTCCCGCCCTCAATGTGCCAAACATGGATGGTTTCCTCTAGTGGTTGCATCAAATCTCAAACAATGGTGGCACCTGGGCCAGGAAATACAAGGCGTGTTTAAACAAATTGGGTGACGTCAAGGAGACTACGTACATGTTTAATAGCATGTTGTTCAGATATACACAGGTGCAGACACACACACACACACACACACACACACACACACACACACACACACACACACACACACACAGACCAACAGACAGGTGTGGTTTAACACCTCAAATAGCTTGACATTTGGTAAACCAGATGCTATCATACCATTTTAGCATCATACAACTTTTTCGATTACTAGTGTCATGCTAAGGTTAAATTAACACTTTTATGTGGCAAATTCTTGTGTTTTCCTGTCATTAATCAAAGTAGTCACTTTTTGGCCTCTCTTTCCATCTGAGTGCAACCCCCGGCCAGATCAACCAGCAAATTCAGAAATCAAAATACACTATTCAATTAAGAAAACGTGTGAGACCACACACCTAACGATAAATTAAGATATGATTAACTAGTTTTCTACTATAATTAGTTTTGGTCGTTTACTGTGTGGAAGGAAACGATTTTGCCAACACAGCCCACTACCACACACTAACGATTTAATGCCAAGACAACCCGGACCTGATTTTCAAAACCGGAAATCTTGTCAATCTTTAGTGTAAACAAAGATGGCGGATGAGGGTCAGGAGGAGGCCCCTACGCTAGGGTCAGGGTCAGGGTTAGCGCTAGCGGCAATACGCTTTTAATTTTTGGTAATTCGGAAGACTACTCCACTGTTGCTTTATCCACCATGGCTTCTGTTTTAATTACTTGAAGAATTCTTTGTATAATGTTAAGTCAGCATGGCTCCCAAATGGCTATCGTCTTTTTTCCCCCACTACAGGACATCGTAGTGACGGCAGTAGTGACAGTAGTGGTGACGGCAGTAGTGACAGTAGTGGTGACGGCAGTAGTGACAGTAGTGGTGACGGCAGTAGTGACAGTAGTGGTGACGGCAGTAGTGATGGCAGTAGTAACAGCAGTAGTGACAGTAGTGGTGACAGCAGTAGTGACAGTAGGGGTGACGGCAGTAGTGACAGTAGTGGTGACAGTAGTGGTGACAGCAGTAGTGACAGTAGGGGTGACGGCAGTTGTGACAGCAGTAGTGACAGTAGTGGTGACGGCAGTAGTGACAGTAGTGGTGACGGCAGTAGTGACAGTAGTGGTGACGGCAGTAGTGATGGCAGTAGTAACAGCAGTAGTGACAGTAGTGGTGACAGTAGTGGTGACAGCAGTAGTGACAGTAGTGGTGACAGCAGTAGTGACAGTAGGGGTGACGGCAGTAGTGACAGTAGTGGTGACAGTAGTGGTGACAGCAGTAGTGACAGTAGTGGTGACGGCAGTAGTGACAGTAGTGGTGACGGCAGTAGTGATGGCAGTAGTAACAGCAGTAGTGACAGTAGTGGTGACAGAAGTAGTAACAGCAGTAGTGACAGTAGTGGTGACAGTAGTGGTGACGGCGGTAGTGACAGTAGTGGTGACGGCAGTAGTGACAGTAGTGGTGACAGCAGTAGTGACAGTAGTGGTGACAGCAGTAGTGACGGCAGTAGTGATGGCAGTAGTAACAGCAGTAGTGACAGTAGTGGTGACAGTAGTGGTGACAGCAGTAGTGACAGTAGTGGTGACAGCAGTAGTGATGGCAGTAGTAACAGCAGTAGTGACAGTAGTGGTGACAGCAGTAGTGACAGTAGTGGTGACGGCAGAAGTGACGGCGGTAGTGATGGCGGTAGTGACAGTAGTGGTGACAGCAGTAGTGACAGTAGTGGTGACGGCAGTAGTGACAGTAGTGGTGACAGTAGTGGTGACAGCAGTAGTGACAGTAGTGGTGATGGCAGAAGTTACGGCGGTAGTGACAGCAGTAGTGACAGTAGTGGTGACAGCAGTAGTGACAATAGTGGTGACGGCGGTAGTGACAGTGGTACTCTGAGCAGTGGTGACGGCAGTAGTGACAGTAGTGGTGACAGTAGTGGTGACGGCGGTAGTGACAGTAGTGGTGACGGCGGTAGTGACAGTAGTGGTGACGGCGGTAGTGACAGTAGTGGTGACGGCAGTAGTGACAGTAGTGGTGACGGCAGTAGTGACAGTAGTGGTGACGGCGGTAGTGACAGTAGTGGTGACGGCAGTAGTGACAGTAGTGGTGACAGTAGTGGTGACGGCGGTAGTGACAGTAGTGGTGACGGCAGTAGTGACAGTAGTGGTGACGGCAGTAGTGACAGTAGTGGTGACGGCGGTAGTGACAGTAGTGGTGACGGCAGTAGTGACAGTAGTGGTGACGGCGGTAGTGACAGTAGTGGTGACGGCAGTAGTGACAGTAGTGGTGACAGTAGTGGTGACGGCGGTAGTGACAGTAGTGGTGACGGCAGTAGTGACAGTAGTGGTGACGGCGGTAGTGACAGTAGTGGTGACGGCAGTAGTGACAGTAGTGGTGACGCTGGTAGTGACGGCAGTAGTGACAGTAGTGGTGACAGCAGTAGTGACAGTAGGTGTGACAGCAGTAGTGACAGCAGTAGTGACAGTAGTGGTGACGGCAGTAGTGACAGTAGTGGTGACGGCGGTAGTGACAGTAGTGGTGACGGCGGTAGTGACAGCAGTAGTGACAGTAGTGGTGACAGCAGTAGTGACAGTAGTGGTGACGGCGGTAGTGACAGCAGTAGTGACAGTAGTGGTGACAGCAGTAGTGACAGTAGTGGTGACGCTGGTAGTGACGGCAGTAGTGACAGTAGTGGTGACAGCAGTAGTGACAGTAGTGGTGACAGTAGTGGTGATGGCAGTAGTGACAGTAGTGGTGACAGCAGTAGTGACAGTAGTGGTGACGGCGGTAGTGACAGTAGTGGTGACGGCGGTAGTGACAGTAGTGGTGACAGTAGTGGTGACAGCAGTAGTGACAGTAGTGGTGACAGCAGTAGTGACAGTAGTGGTGACGGCGGTAGTGACAGCAGTAGTGACAGTAGTGGTGACGGCGGTAGTGACAGTAGTGGTGACGGCGGTAGTGACAGTAGTGGTGACGGCAGTAGTGACAGTAGTGGTGACGGCGGTAGTGACAGTAGTGGTGACGGCGGTAGTGACAGTAGTGGTGACGGCAGTAGTGACAGTAGTGGTGACAGTAGTGGTGACGGCGGTAGTGACAGTAGTGGTGACGGCAGTAGTGACAGTAGTGGTGACGGCAGTAGTGACAGTAGTGGTGACGGCGGTAGTGACAGTAGTGGTGACGGCAGTAGTGACAGTAGTGGTGACGGCGGTAGTGACAATAGTGGTGACAGCAGTAGTGACAGTAGTGGTGACGGCGGTAGTGACAGTAGTGGTGACGGCAGTAGTGACAGTAGTGGTGACAGCAGTAGTGACAGTAGGTGTGACAGCAGTAGTGACAGTAGTGGTGACAGTAGTGGTGATGGCAGTAGTGACAGTAGTGGTGACGGCAGTAGTGACAGTAGTGGTGACGGCAGTAGTGACAGTAGTGGTGACGGCGGTAGTGACAGTAGTGGTGACGGCGGTAGTGACAGCAGTAGTGACAGTAGTGGTGACAGCAGTAGTGACAGTAGTGGTGACGGCGGTAGTGACAGCAGTAGTGACAGTAGTGGTGACAGCAGTAGTGACAGTAGTGGTGACGCTGGTAGTGACGGCAGTAGTGACAGTAGTGGTGACAGCAGTAGTGACAGTAGTGGTGACAGTAGTGGTGATGGCAGTAGTGACAGTAGTGGTGACGGCAGTAGTGACAGTAGTGGTGACAGCAGTAGTGACAGTAGTGGTGACAGTAGTGGTGATGGCAGTAGTGACAGTAGTGGTGACAGCAGTAGTGACAGTAGTGGTGACGGCGGTAGTGACAGTAGTGGTGACGGCGGTAGTGACAGTAGTGGTGACAGTAGTGGTGACAGCAGTAGTGACAGTAGTGGTGACAGCAGTAGTGACAGTAGTGGTGACGGCGGTAGTGACAGCAGTAGTGACAGTAGTGGTGACAGCAGTAGTGACAGTAGTGGTGACAGCAGTAGTGACAGTAGTGGTGACGGCGGTAGTGACAGTAGTGGTGACGGCGGTAGTGACAGTAGTGGTGACAGTAGTGGTGACAGCAGTAGTGACAGTAGTGGTGACAGCAGTAGTGACAGTAGTGGAGACAGCAGTAGTGACAGTAGTGGTGACGGCAGTGGTGATGGCAGTGCTTTGGTTTACCTGTGTGGGGGTGATGGTGTTGACGTCCTCGGAGGCCAGGCTCTTCAGTAGAGTGGTCTTCCCTGCGTTGTCGAGTCCCAGCAGAACTATCCTGAGCTCCGTCTCGGTGGAGCCCTTGAGCTTCTGGATGACGGAGAGCAGGCCCTGGGGAGAGCGAGGCACACGAGGACACAGGGTGAGGGACGCTAGCTGGAGCAGAGGCTCCAAACAGAAGCACCCACGGTACAAACAGAAGCATACACTTGGACATCCTGTGAAAACACATCAATGGAAGAAGCGGGGGTAGGCGATTTAATTTAGATGCATTCTTGTCATCTAGCTTTCTCTTTCTGGTTTCTCCAAAGTTGCCTTCCCGAGCTTTTACTGAACCTCTGGTCGTTGGAGGACTGTCGATCATCCTCTCCTATCCAGACTGTGTGTTTACATTTGTCATGTGTCAAGGATACGTGAATGGTGTTTTGAGATGACATAAATCTATTCAAAAGTCTTCCAGTGTATCGTAGATATGTTCCACTCAAAAGACAAACTGATCCAACACAGTGGCTGTCCAGCTGTGGTTGTTGCCGTGGTTCGATTACATCAGTCTATGAATAATCTGCCAACTAGGAGATCCTTCACCTAGCATCAACCCCTTTAGTCCGTCGTTAACATGTTCCTGTAAACCAGGATGAGGTAAAAACAGCACGGCTCATGTCATCATTCAAGGAGACGGTTTGCTCTCCTTTGACAGAAGGTCAAGTGAACCCTCCAGGATTCCTGGAAGCAGACGACATGCTGCCCAGAGCCGCTACACCTTCTCCGCCCACCTCTCACTCCTCCCCTTCCTCTGTCTGTAAGACTGCTAGGCCCCGCCCACCTCTCACTCCTCTTCCTCTGTCTGTAAGACTTATCGGTCCTGGCCTCTGAGAATAGCTCAGCCCCCGCCACCCTCCATTCATGTAACTGTGCTCTAAATAACACAAGTAGTCCAAAGCCCTGTCTAAAAACAAACTGGATAGAGCCCTTCATTA
>NC_136943.1:165783-175783 GCF_949987615.1 Pollachius pollachius
GAACCTACACCGGTTGTAAACAATGATAGTGATGCATATTGACTGCTGCGTGTACGGTGAACTACAAACAATTGGGCCATTACATCTTTATTCAAACTTATGGAAAGCGAGAGAGAGAGAGAGAGAGAGAGAGAGAGAGAGAGGAGAGAGAGAGAGAGAGAGAGAGAGAGAGAGAGGGAGAGAGAGAGAGAGAGGGAGAGAGAGAGGGAGAGAGACAGAGAGCTGCCTGTGCGGTGAACATGGACTATGGACTGTCAGACTACCTCTGAACACTATGCACTTCAACAATGCACTTTACTTTATATGATCATACTGCTTCTATTTATGATATGGACTGTCTGATTCTTCATAACTCTATGCACTTTAATAATGGACTTGCATTCTGTGTCTTATGTATTTATTTTTATTTAGGAACTGCCATAAGGTAAAGCACTTTTTGATGATGCACAACTGGTTAGATGTAAGCTGCATTTACTGGTTCTCCTTATTTGTGCAATGACAATAACGTTGAATCTAATCTAATCTAAACAATAGGGACATTATATCTTTATTTAGACTTATGCAGAGAGAGAGAGAGAGAGAGAGAGAGAGAGAGAGAGAGAAACGCAAGATGTTAGATGTTGAAGCCCTACTTGCAGTGGCCAATAGAGGCCGCTGTTGAACTGTAATACAACAACGAATACGTCATAAGCCGACAACTACTTGTCTGCCCACACTGTAAGCCTTTATTTTAAGTCATTTTAAGAATACATAAGCCTTTAAAAATATTCCAAATGTTCATATGGTTGTTCATGTGGTTGGATTTAACTTGAAGTTCAAGTTAAATCCCCTTTTTTGACAGCATGAAAAGCAGTCCTGTAATTAGGAGTCACCTGTTTCTGAAGGGTTTTCAATTTAGGGAGCGTGAAAACGAGCCAGACAGACCTCCGAATAACCTCAACCTTAATGAATTGTATTCTATAGAAGGCTCATCTCAACAGTAATATGGTGGCCTTCGCTGGAATGTTTCGGACCGTCTCCCGCATGATCAAAGAAACTGGGAAGACGAGCCGCTGTAGACTAATTGGGAAACAATGCAATTATAGTAGAGTGGAGGTCGGGGGTGGCGTTAAGGTATGCTTATTGTTTTAAAAGGCTGCGTATTACTCGAATGCTTTGCGAAGCTAGCCTGTATTGGAATCAAAGTTTAGCCTTAATGTATTTCGTTTTTAGTTATACTCCTAACATTCATGGGGATTTTGTGCGGTTCTTTCTTCTGGCCGAAAATAGCAGTATGAACATACACCAACACGAATGTCATTTGCACCAGCAAACGACTCGCATTACCCATACACTCACTTCCTCTTTCACACTTTTTTTGTGTTGGTTGGGTGCTGTGTCTGACTTCCCTGTCATGCAGGAAGTTACTCAAAGTTACTCCAAGTGAAGATGAGTGCGTGCGTTGGCTTTGGGTGGAGCTCGGCACTCAGCAATTCGGCCGTGTAGAAACTTCCTTTAGTGTCATTTAGCTGTTCAGGGGACCATGGCGAAGGACAATAAGCACCTTGGCTTACCCATGGCCCACATGGTGAGTGTGTGTGTGTGTGTGTGTGTGTGTGTGTGTGTGTGTGTGTGTGTGAGAGAGAGAGCTGGTGGTGGAAGGTAGGCCTACTATCTGATTGTGAAAAATATTGATTCTTGAGTATGGATATTAGTCTACTATAGATCTGATCATTGAGTCATTTGAAAAGCTCAGAATCACCCTGCGCATGTAGATTCTCAAACTACATTTCCCAGGCTCCTTTATACATACGGTACACGTAGACTAGTGCCATTGATTGTCTCCCCCTAGACCTGATGCAGTGCGCTACAGTGTGATGTAACTCGGGAAAGATTCCCCCCACATGCTTGAGTCACCAGTGGAAAGCCCGCCAGGTCCGTTAGGCAATCTGCTGCATGTAGGCAGGGCTGGCTCACGGTCTGAGCGGAGCGGAGCGCTGTCGGCCCCGGAGCGGCTCTCTGAAGGAGCCGGCTGCCGTTAGCGGTCTGGGTGGTTGTTGTTGCGTCTTTTGATTTTGGGTCTGCTTCCTCTCTTCTGGGTTTGGTTATTTTGTCTTTCACACCTTGGTCTCCGTCTGTTTGCCATCTGTACTGCCTGCTCACTTCAGAGATGATGATGCATGATGACTCACATTCGTGTGTGCGTGTGTGTGTGTGTGTTGTCATGATTTACCGAACCAAACGATTATGTGATATTCGAATGAAGCAAGAGGCGAGGCTAATGAATATAGCCCTGCCTGTGTGTTGGCATGAGGCGTGTTAAGGTGCTGGCATGCAGCTCTACATCGCTATGTTGAATGAGGACCGAAACCAACAAGAGTGTGAATGGGGACAACCTGTAGAAAAAGCACGCTTCCTCCTGTCTAAGCAACAGCTGTAGCACCGCATAGCACAGGGCTCTTTCTCGAGAGTGACTGACAAACAAAAACAGAAGCCTACAGACATTCTTCTTCGTCATCCTCATTCCCATCATCACGATGGGTCAGGGGTCATTTGTTTGCTCTGACGAACATAAGCTGCAATCATAAGCTCTGTCACACCCCCGGCACACCCTCTGACAAACAGTTACATTCTGAAATGTTTTCACGGTAGTGGATGACTGACAGCTTTCCTTTCGCACCACACCCCAAGAAGCCTCAGAATAAATCTGGTTGCACTTGATTTCCATTCATGTAGGCTAAGTTAAGAGTAAACAAGTAAAATAAGTCAAATCTAGGGTTATCAAGTCTGTAAACTCTCAACCTGTCAAATGTCATTGTTATTCCATTGTGGAACTTCACTCTTTATCTCTCTGTCTACCTATCTGACTGTCTCGCTCTCGCTCTCGCTCTCTCTCTCTCTTAAAGGGCCAGGCAGTGTCAGATGGAGGTAAATATGAAGCATGTACACTCAATCTCCTGTATTATCCTGAGAACAAAACCAAACCCCAACATGTCTGTACACGACATGCGAATCCTGGGTCCTGGGCCATGCTGTGGGTGTGTGTTGGTGTGTGTGTTGTTTAGAGCTGAACATGTCTACGCGGGGCTGTGCCGGTAGCAGCTCCAGCCTGCCAGGGATCCAGATCAGTCCGGCCAGCCAGGCCAACAGCGTCCTGAGCTGGGCCGTGTCCTTCGAGAAGCTCCTGGAGGATCCCACGGGAGTGCGCTACTTCACTGTGAGATATCTGGACTAACTACCGCCCGATGGATTTACAGTTTTTCTGACTTCACCGATGCACCCTGACTCTCGGCACGCCTGTGTTTGTGACTTCCATGTGTGTCTGATTCGTCTTTTGTTTGTTTAGGACTTCTTGAATTCTGAAGTCAGCGCAGAAAACATCATGTTCTGGCAGGCCTGCGAAGAGTTCCAGAAGATACCAGCCACCAGTTCAGCAAAGGTATGGTACCACTGGTTGCCTTGGCTTTCTGGTCGGCTTTCAAACCTGTATTGATTGGAGTGTGTGAGCTTGACATTTTGGCACAAAGCTGGGGAGTTAAAACAAACCTTTAATTTCATTACAAATAATGTTTTATCGTCTCTAACCTTGACCGTCTTTATGTAGGTGTGGCAACAAGTATGCGTCCTTATCTGTTCAGAGATGTGTAAACTCACTTGTTACTTTGTAACACTCAAAACCAAACAGCTTTTTCATTCAACTCTCACCTCTGCAGTCCTTGCAGGCCCATTATTTGTCCACATTTACTGTCTTAATTTAACATTTTGTTCATATTTTGTTTTCTTTTTATTCCTGCATGTGGTCTTAAGTGCTATACAAATACAATGTTTTATTAGTACGATATATTCATGCCCATAACGATTTGTAGCAGAGGATCCAGTGAGCCACCGGGTTCTACCTGACCCTACTGTTCTCTCCCAGCTAAAGGCCTGCTCCACCTACCAGAGCTACCTGACCCTACTGTTCTCTCCCAGCTAAAGGCCTCCGCCTGCTCCACCTACCAGAGCTACCTGACCCTACTGTTGTCTCCCAGCTAAAGGCCTGCTCCACCTACCAGAGCTACCTGACCCTACTGTTCTCTCCCAGCTAAAGGCCTGCTCCACCTACCAGAGCTACCTGACCCTACTGTTCTCTCCCAGCTAAAGGCCTCCGCCTGCTCCACCTACCAGAGCTACCTGACCCTACTGTTCTCTCCCAGCTAAAGGCCTCCGCCTGCTCCACCTACCAGAGCTACCTGACCCTACTGTTTTCTCCCAGCTAAAGGCCTGCTCCACCTACCAGAGCTACCTGACCCTACTCTTCTCTCCCAGCTAAAGGCCTGCTCCACCTACCAGAGCTACCTGACCCTACTGTTCTCTCCCAGCTAAAGGCCTGCTCCACCTACCAGAGCTACCTGACCCTACTGTTCTCTCCCAGCTAAAGGCCTCCGCCTGCTCCACCTACCAGAGCTACCTGACCCTACTGTTCTCTCCTCAGCTAAAGGCCTGCTCCACCTACCAGAGCTACCTGACCCTACTGTTCTCTCCCAGCTAAAGGCCTGCTCCACCTACCAGAGCTACCTGACCCTACTGTTCTCTCCCAGCTAAAGGCCTGCTCCACCTACCAGAGCTACCTGACCCTACTGTTCTCTCCCAGCTAAAGGCCTCCGCCTGCTCCACCTACCAGAGCTACCTGACCCTACTGTTCTCTCCTCAGCTAAAGGCCTCCGCCTGCTCCATCTACCAGACCTACCTGGCTAGTAGCGCCCCCTTTGCGGTCAACATCACCGACACCGCCAAGAACCAAACCCAGGACCTGGAGAGCCCTACTCCAGATATGTTTGACAAGGCCCAGTCCCAGGTCTGTTCCCCCCCCCCCCCCCCCCCCACACACACACTCATCCCTGTCACACACTTGTTGTCTTGCCGGCTTTAGAGCTAGTTGAGCCATTTATTTCAGTAGCATTTTCTGTAAAAAAAAAATTGTAATTCTCTTCACATCCCATCAGCAGGCAATGTATCAAATTCCTCGACAATAAAATGAACAATGTTAATTACGTTGCTGTTCATGCCCATAGTGCAGCACCAGAGTCTAGGCTCTGCAGACCTACTGCTGTAGCTAGCAAGCTTTTGGTGCGTGGCTCTGGAGGGAGGGGCATGAGGTTTTATGCTTTCAAATTTCTCTGGAATTACCAAACCCTGTTTTTTCAGTTACGAGCCAATTTCGATTTTAGCATTCCAGTAATTTCAGACCAGTTAGGGCGTGTCTTCCTTGATTGGTTTGGATAATTGGTGTTGCGTGTCAATCATATGCACACACAGCGTTGTCATAGCAGCAGGAGGAGAGAGCAGAGGGAGGCAATTTGACGGTTGTTTATTTTCAGATTTCTCTTATTTTCTGCACGCTCTCTTTACAACTCTAGAACCCTGCCTTTAGCAAGCAGCCTTAATATAAGATGCACTTTATTAGTCCAAACCAAATTGGAAATGGGCGTGTTCAAAAATGCAGCCCTGTTTCTGAACGTGCTCTCTGGCTGGGGGGGCTGCAGATCTTTAAGCTGATGAAGATGGACAGCTACAGGCGCTTCGTGCGCTCTCCCCTCTACCAGAGCTGCTCTCTGGCCAGCGTGGAGGGCAGGCCTCTGCCCAGCCACCCGGTCGCCCGCATGGGGTCCTGGGAAGACGTCGCCACACACAGCCCCTCCTCCAGCAACGGCAAGATGGTGAGAGGAGCTGGAGAAGGGGGGGTCTGAATGGGATGGAGCAGTACAGAGAACGAATGGATGCTTAAGTGTGTGTGTGTGTGTGTGTGTGTGTGTGTGTGTGTGTGTGTGTGTGTGTGAATCCTTAGGACCAGCAGTCAAACAGCAGTCCAGGCAAACAACGGCATAAGAGAGGATCCTGGGGAGGTGAGGGCCACACAGCAACTGCACTTATATCAACGTGTGATTCTGTATATGAACGTGTGATTCTGTGCTTCTTCCCACCAATACATACTCTAAATTAACGTTTTATTATTATGGTGTAGTTCCCAAGGTTCTCTCTCTCTTCTCTCCGCAGCAGCAGACATGTTGTCAGCAGCTGGCGGCCACATGACGCTGAAGTCCACCAGCAGCATGGAGTTGGGCTCCCTCTACAGGCGGACCGAGGTCAGGACACCCACGGAGCCCCGCCGGTCTACACCCAGGATCCTCACAAACCACACGTCTTGTCTTGTCTAAAGTCTGGTGGCAGACTACAAACGGCCAGCCATAGAAACCTTTGCATTACACTGCGTATCTTGTTTATGTATGCGACCAATTTGAATCTTGAATCTTGTAAAAAGATGTCTGTAAAGGTTTCAAATCAACAATGTGTAGACTACTATTGTCGGACTACGCTCATTCAAATTCCCTTCTGACCGCTCATCCAATCACGCAATAGCCCCGCCCCTCTCCTGCCCCACCCCCACCCCCCAGGAGTACTGAACGACCCAATAGGACGGCTGGATCGATGATTTAACCACGGTTCTGCCTCCGCCTCACCCCTGTGTGTCTGTCCCCGCCCCAGGATGGAGGCCTGAGTCCTGGCTCCCCCGACCAGGGGGCCCCGGGCGGGAGGCGTCTGGGTGTGGAGGGGGGGTACTGCTGCGTGTTCCTGCCCGACGGCAGTGCCTCCCTGGCCCCCACGCGGCCCGGCCTCTCCCTGAGGGACATGCTGGCCGGCCTGTGTGAGAAGAGGGGCTTCCCGCTGAAAGACGTCATCATCTACCTCCCGGGCAAGGACAAGGTGCTGCCCCCCCCCACCCCCCACTCTCTTCCCCCCACCTCCCCTCCCCTACCACTCTTCTGTATTTCAGCATCTTCTTATCTTATCTCTCGTGTGTGTGTGTGTGTGTGTGTGTGTGTGTGTCCATAGCCCTTATCTATGGACCAGGACTGCTCCGTGTTGCGAGACCAGCAGGTGACCTTGGAGCTCAGAGTGATGCTGACGTGAGTCCTGGGGGCCCCTCTCTCCTCTCCTTGTCCTGCCTCACTGTGCTTCTGACTCAGGGAGGAGGCCTTAATTCCAAACCCAAGGGCTCACAAATAACAATACTATGAGAGAAGACCCCTTCTCCAGTGTTGTGTATTAACGCTGAAGTATCGATTGACATTCAGAAGAAGAGATAACTTTCTTCTAAACATAATGTTCTGTATTTATCTGTTGCTTGATTTTAGTTTTTATAAACACAGAGATGAGAGACTATGGCAGGAATCTCCGGTTCCAGATATGTGTGGAGGCCCTAGCTATAAACCAGCTGTACTGTGTGTGTGTGTGTGTGTGTGTGTGTGTGTGTGTGTGTGTGTGTGTGCGCAGGCTGGAGGTGGTGTCCACGGGGAAGACGACGGTGTGCATGGTGAAGTCCAGCAGGACTCTGCAGGACACCCTCTCCGTGGTCCTTCAGAAGCACCAGCTGAAACTCCAGGACACGCTGGTCACCATGGTAACGGTCGATGCGTTGCTCACGGACGTTCATGTGTGTCGAGAGATGCTGGGTACATGGGAGCGCATTGCTGGGGTGAGGAGGCCTCGTCTCTGAGCAGTTCTTTGTGTTCCTCAGAGCGGGAGCAGCCAGGCGCTGGACATGGCTACCTGTGTGTACCAACTGGCCAATAAGACGCTGCAGCTCCACAGTATCAAAGGTGTGTACCAACTGGCCAATAAGACGCTGCAGCTCCACAGTATCAAAGGTGTGTACCAACTGGCCAATAAGACGCTGCAGCTCCACAGTATCAAAGGTGTGTACGCTGTCCCTCCCCACAGCTGCAGGCGAGGGGTTGGGTTGTGTTATGTTCTGATATTGACCATGAAACGGAGAATAGAGCATGGAGACGATCGCAGAAGACAAGCTTTGCCCTAGTGGTCGGCTTTGAGATTTTGGTGGACATGATGGCAGGTTAACCAAATGTAACTTGGTATCCTGTTTCTTGAGATTAGGCAGGACGTTTGTTCATGTAGGCTTACCGGATGCCTGATGCCTCAAATGTAAAAGCGGCAAATCAGAGCCAAAGACGATTCATTTTGCTCACCTGCTATTTGATTGACAGCTGATCGGCGTGAGTCCCATAATAATGTGCTATATCGGTGCAGAGAGGGCGGAGAGTGCTGGCTGTCAGCCAGGACCGGGTTTCAGCTATCATGATCCCCGAGAGACTTAGGATGTGTCATGCTTTTGTTTTGAATTTGAAAAGATGAATTATAAAATCTAAACTCTGAGGTTTCTGAAGGGCAGAATGTACCTTTTGGGTTTAAAGAAAATGAACAGCGATGCAATTGTATCGACGCGGGTTTGCTGTACATAGCATTTCAAACAATGAGAAACCAAACCAGCCTAGAGCTCTGTAACGTGTCCAACAGAGAGACCACAACCTCATTCTGGTGCATAGCTGCACCGTAGCCGACGCACGTTTTGGACAATATGCTCGTTGTTCCCGTTTTTGTTTTGTTTCTTAACCTCAGTTCATCTCGAGGCTAACCGGAGTCACGCATTCAAGGCCCCAACTTCCTCCTATGTCATAATGTTGAGGTGACATCTGAACGCCCTGGTGATCTCCTCTGCTGCTCCAGCCGGTCGTTCGCTCTTAAGAAATCCCTCGGTGAATCAGCTCAGCAGAGAGAGCCACTTGTATTCGGTCCGGGGCGCGCCCCCTCGTCCACTTTGAATAATCTGTCTCCTCCTGCGCCCCGTCTACTTCACTACGCCCTTGGTCAGCACCTACCCTTAATAAGAAGCCAGGTTGAAGTCCTTTCTACTCTCAGTGCCTTGTCGTTGTGCTCCCGTATCTCGGCCCGTTCCTCGGGTTTCATTTGTTTGTGTTAGGTCCCGGTGTCGCGGTTCATTTGGCGCGTCTGAGCGGGGTGTCACATCGAGTTCAGCTCACGTCCTCATCCCCGCGCCCCGAGACCCGAACACCACTTCACTTTGGATCAGCGGGCCGCGGCGGCTATTAAATTTATAGGAAGACGAGGGAGGGAGAGAGAGAGGGAGAGAGAGAGGGAGAGAGGGAGAGAGAGAGGGAGAGAGAGGGAGAGAGGGAGAGAGGGAGAGAGGGAGAGAGGGAGAGAGGGAGGGAGAGAGAGAGAGAGAGGATTAGCGGGCCTCTGTTCTGGAGAGGCCGCTAAACTCTTGTCAGTAATGTTTTATTCCACTGGGTTGATGTTTAGCACCGCGTAGACGCGGCGCTGGAACACCACCGTGCGTCTCCCTGTTTACTACGACCGCCGCGGCCGGGCCGTCTGAGGAATTGTGTTTTATTCATAATGGACACACTGGTTCCGAGAGCAATTTGTTCTGGTTTAATGTCTTTATGTCCTGTGCGTAGACAAAGACCAGAGTCCTGGTTCCAGAGGCAGTACTGGTACCACAGTCACCAAGCAGGTGAGACTCTCTGAGCCAATCAGATCTCACCGAGACTAAACACACACGCACACACAGAATAATAAAGAGTTCCAACATCAACTAAACCTTAATGAAATGCAGAGCTGAATCTTTTTACAGGGTGTAATTCTGTTTTTTTTATTTTAGTTTTAGCCGATCGTGATGTAGTTGTTCATATTAAGGCTTTGCGCAGCAATAGCATAGGGTTACCTGCTGTTCCCCCAGGCTGCCTGTTACGATGTAAAGTGATGGGCTTTGATTGTAATGTTGTTTCATGTTACGATGTAAAGTGATGGGCTTTGATTGTAATGTTGTTTCATGTTACGATGTAAAGTGATGGGCTTTGATTGTAATGTTGTTTCATGTTACGATGTAAAGTGATGGGCTTTGATTGTAATGTTGTTTCATGTTACGATGTAAAGTGATGGGCTTTGATTGTAATGTTGTTTCATGTTACGATGTAAAGTGATGGGCTTTGATTGTAATGTTGTTTCATGTTACGATGTAAAGTGATGGGCTTTGATTGTAATGTTGTTTCATGTTACGATGTAAAGTGATGGGCTTTGATTGTAATGTTGTTTCATGTTACGATGTAAAGTGATGGGCTTTGATTGTAAGTTTGTTTCCATCGCTCCAGGGCAGCAC
>NC_136943.1:180783-185783 GCF_949987615.1 Pollachius pollachius
CTCTGCAGAATCATAACCAACGCATTGTCTGGAAAGAGGCCAATAGAGGTTTACCACCAAGAGAAACCAACACCCTCCGAGTGTCTTCTGTGGTACGGCCCAGCTGGGCCCAAACATTGCATGCACGCCCGCTGTGCTGTTTGTTTCACTCTATAGCATCGACCACCGCCTTGGGGAGGGTTCAAACCGGCAGCGTGTCAATTATAAGCAAAAATGGAGGAGACACGTCCAAATAAGGTCAGCGGACCTGACGCCGTCCACAGATCACCCTGCGGGCTCGTCTCGCTGCACAGAGGTAATGATAAACGCTGGCGTGAGCTGTCAGCGCCGTCGACTGCGTGTCTTTCCGTCGGCACGTTGTTGTCCTTAATGAGGCTGATCGAGAGGGGAGTCCCGCCGTGCACAGCGCTCCACAGCCCTAACAGGAGCCAGGGCATTCGGCGCCCTGCACATACAGCAGGCGCTTGTTGTGTTGATGTGTTTCCGTACTCGTACTCGCCACCTCAATGCTAATGAGAGGGAAACATTGGGAAATTAAGAGTTTGACGAAGCATGCAGGAATACATCGGGGGATGAGACATTTGCGATAATATTTTAATCAACAATAACAATCATAATCCACATGCATAGTTCTTATTGATTCCATTGTGATTTATAAGAAAAACATCTGTGACAGTGTTACAAATGAGATGCTTATTAATATTTGAGTCTATTTTCCACTGCACCGCAGCTGGGGCTGGTCTGACTCACTCACTCACTTCATACCGAGGACGGTAATCCCTTAAAGACACAGCGAAATTGCTTAATTGAAAGGCACGCTATTAAAGAAGTAAAGCATATTGAGACAGGCAAGATGCAGCATCCCAAACGACCCAGCACAAATAGGAAGGGAACGACTGTGGTAAAGCATGAGGGCGGGCTCTCTCCCGTTTCGAAACCCCAATGCTCTTGGTTCATCTTTTTGAAATTTGATTAGGCTCCTCTTAAAAAGCCACCGTTATTGTGACACCTCGACTTGTTCCTTCCTGCTCTTCCCCCACCTGCTCACCGAATACGAACTAATGCGGAACTATAGCCTTATCGTGCTGTGACGTGATGGTGAGAGATACACTATCTTGGTGGATCATTGCATGGGATTGTTTCCTCAGTCGATGTGAACACATAATCATTCAGTTATGTGGATGTTGTTTGGTTGCCCCAGGCAAAGATGATTCGGTCCAGTTTATGCGTTATGTTTCTCCTGCCATTCCCGGAGTCAAAGCAGGCACACACACACACACGCACGCACGCACATGCGCACACTTACGCGCACACACATGCACGACCGTTCGCATGGACGCGCGCGCGCGCGCACACACACACACACACACACACACACACACACACACACACACACACACACACACACACACACACACACACAGCATGCGTAGACTGCAATCCAAGACAGACAAAGTGCAGGAAAGTTAACCACACACAAATTGTCTCAGGGCCTTTCATCAGTGTAAATGATATTATAAACCGACGATCTCCCTTAAAATGGTCATGCCAGCCTACCACCAAAAACGGAAACGATCTCCACCTTTCCTCGGATAGAGGCGCCCCCTGGTGGGGTGCGTGTGTTACAGATATGTGAGCGTCCTACAGCGGAGGTTCAGAACGCCTCGCAGAGCAGCGTTTCAATCGTTCAGACGGTAAACACCGTGGGCGCTGTACTGGCGCTTCTTGGAGCATGACGCGTCTCATGACAAATAAAGCATTCATCACTCACACGGCTGTCAACATGTTTTCTCCCCAACCCACCCACCCACCCAACCATCCAACCACCGCCCAACCACCGCCCAACCACCGCCCAACCACCGCCCAACCACCGCCCACCCCCACCATCACCCCCTCCCCTGCCAAACGCAGGGAGTCCAGGCGCACCTTTGCAAGAATCAATCCAGAGGACGTCGTCCATCTTCCACTTCGTTGCCAGCGCCAGATCGCTCTTGGAATCCCTCCCTTTTTTAACTCCATTCTGACGCCATGGAGCAGAAAATAAACGAGGTACGTGACAGAAACGTCTGTGCAGACCTCCATATGATCTCTCCATTTCTCTCTCTCTCTCTCTCTCTCTCCCTCTTCAATGTCTGTATATTTAAATCAAAGCATTTAAAGCTGGTATCATAATTCCAACCACCACCTCCTCTTCCTCCTCCTCCCATTCCCCCCCTCCCCCCCTCCCTCTATCCCTCCTCTCTCCCCCCCCCCCCCCCCCCATCAGACTCCCACCAACACATCGCCTCAGAAGCACATGAAGAACCGCTCCAAGTCCACGGACGAGATCCAGCAGACCAGGAGGGTGAGTGTGTCTGCAAATCAACACCTGCCATGTTTTATTCATGTAAAATCCCCCCCCCCCCAGCGGCTGACTCTGTCCACCCCCCCCCCCCCCCTCTTTTTAGGCTTTCTCCTCACAGAAGTCCCTGCCAGGGAGACCAGAGCTGGAGAACGTCAAGGTGTGTGTGTGTGTGTGCGTGTGTGTGAGTGGCGTTTCTTTTCCAATGAATGGAGGAAGCTTGAAGCTTGAATCATCAACAGTGATTAGATATGAGATATTTTCTTCAATGGCATTATTGTTTTTTTTTATCAAATCGTAGCGTTCTTTAAGGATTGATAGCTGTTCGGACCTTTGTTGTTCATGTGGGCCGTCGACAGCATCCGGTCGGCCCTGATGAAGAACGAGTTGTCCCGTTAATGGGAAAATAGCACAAACCATTGCAACATTATTGACCAATCAGGAGCAGGTATTGACCAGCGGTCTCTAATGCTGCTTCCTGTTGTGTTCCCAGGAGGGCTCTGATGACATGGAGTCCCCCACCTCCTCCACCGAGGAGCTGAAGGAGGAGCAGGAGTGACTTCCCCCCGCCCTCCCACCTCCTCCCTCCCCCCTCCTCCTCTTCCTCCTCCTCCTCCTCCTCACCACCCTGTCCCCCTCCTCACCCCCTCCCCCTCCTCTTCCTCCTCCTCCTCCTCCTCACCCCCTCCTCCTCCTCCTCCTCCTCCTCCTCCACCTCCTCCCCTAACCCTCCCAGACGCCTGTTGTGGGACGGATGACTGCTGCCCCCCCCCACCCCCATGACGTCATCTCACAACATACACACACACACACACACACACACACACACACACACACACACACACACACACACACAACAGACGACCATACACACATGCACAGAAGCACACGCATGAACACGCACACACACTGAGACAATCATTAGATGTGCCATGATTGTGGATGTGCATTGTGATTTCATCGTTCCGTCTTTGGCAAAGTGAATGTGAAATGACAATAAAGACGTCTTGGTTGAGTGTGAAGGCCTCACTCCTCTCCCCACTTCCTGGCAACTGGCGTTTCCTCGAACCGACTTCCTGTTCCACTTGTCCTCTACCATGGCACCCTTGTGTTTTGAGATAAGATAAGAAAGAGCTTTATTCATCCCGAAGGAAATTCTTTTGCCAGAGATTGCAAAAAAAATGTCACAACATAAGAATAAAAAAGATTGATGAATAGAATGTGTGTAATGAGTAATTGAGAAAACACTATGCCAATAGAGTAACGCTGGTGTTAGCCAATCAAGGATTCTGTGAAATAAAGAATGTATTACGTTCCAGGAGATAGCCTATCTACGCAGAGGAAGGAGATTCATTGACATTTGTGTCGGAATTTAAGAAACTAATCACTAGTGACTTGAGAGGTGCAGAGTACGCCTGCCACACTGACGAGTGAAACCGCTCCACAGGAGAGCAGAGATGAAGCTAATTATTAGGTCTGCCTCAATTCCAAAGGTTATGTGAAGGACTGCATTATATCAGACAGGATCCAACTGCAGCGCTACAGAAACAGACGCATGGTATCACTCATATCATTGATGCTGGACTGGAAATGTGTGTTGTATGGAAAATGTATGTATGTATATATATATATATATATATATATATATATAAAGTTAAAGTTAAAAGCAACAAGTTAAAAGCAACACAGTTGTCTCTCAAAGCAAGAGCTTGAACCAGTCAGGCAACAAGGCAGCCTTTCAAATGACATGTACATCCCAGTGCTGGTTTATTATTCCACTTACTGGTCCAAGGTTGGGGCACGTTTGGCATCTCTCTGGGATGGCTGCATGGCTTCTGTCACACTCTGATTGGCAGAGGGGGTTGGCGGCCTGGTTCAACTCCAGGCCGCCTGGTGGGGCCCTTCGTGGGGGCCTTCGTCTGCTTCGTCTGCTTCGCCAGACGAAGCAGAGCCGGAGCCCCCCCCTCGCTCTAGCTAACATCTTGGGAGGGCTTATCGGCAGGAAGGGCTTTAACCACCGACGATGGTTCATAGCCAGATTGTCACTTACTGCTGCGCGCGTGTGTGGTTTTCTGTGTGTGTGTGTGTGTGTGTGTGTGTGTGTGTGTGTGTGTGTGTGTGTGTGTGTGTGAGTGACAGGGAGAGTGGGTGATTGTTTGTGTGAGATAGAGCGCAAGAGAGCGAGGAAGAGAGAGACAGTGAGTGTGGTTATGTTACCAGTGAGTGTCAGTGGGTCTGTGTCCTCTCTCTCTCTCTCTCTCTCTCTCTCTCTCTCTCTCTCCCTCTCTCTCTCTCTCTCTCTCTCTCTCTCTCTCTCTCTCTGTCTCTCTCTCTCTCTCTCCCCCTTCGTTTAATAGCATGCTTTATCTCCTCCAGCTTCCCCAATAACACATTTATATAAACTGGCCCCCGCCTCCCCCGAGTCTCCATCACGTGTCCCTCCTGCCCCCCCCCCCCCCCCCCGGGTCCGCCTGAGTTCATGCGTTGCTCCGCTGCTCCCGTTGATTTCAGAATAAAAGCCTCATATCAGCAAATTCTTTGTACTTTGTTTGGAAAAGAACGCAGATATGACAGAAATATTATTACTAGTAGAGTAATTATTAACAACAACCCCATTTAATCGACAACAACGGCCCCGATAAAGGAGGCTGAGGTCGTG
>NC_136943.1:193283-220783 GCF_949987615.1 Pollachius pollachius
CCCAGTGTCCTAATGACATCGTGGTCTCTCCTCTCCCAGTGTCCTAATGACATCGTGGTCTCTCCTCTCCCAGTGTCCTGATGACATCGTGGTCTCTCCTCTCCCAGTGTCCTGATGACATCGTGGTCTCTCCTCTCCCAGTGTCCTGATGACCTTGTGGTCTCTCCTCTCCCAGTGTCCTGATGACATCGTGGTCTCTCCTCTCCCAGTGTCCTAATGACATCGTGGTCTCTCCTCTCCCAGTGTCCTAATGACATCGTGGTCTCTCCTCTCCCAGTGTCCTAATGACATCGTGGTCTCTCCTCTCCCAGTGTCCTAATGACATCGTGGTCTCTCCTCTCCCAGTGTCCTAATGACATTGTGGTCTCTCCTCTCCCAGTGTCCTAATGACATCGTGGTCTCTCCTCTCCCAGTGTCCTAATGACATTGTGGTCTCTCCTCTCCCAGTGTCCTAATGACATCATTGGTTTCTCCTCTCCCAGTGCTGGAGGTGGGGGCCGCGGTCCCCATCATCATGGGCGCCAACATCGGAACCTCGGTCACCAACACCATCGTAGCCATGATGCAGGCGGCAGAGAGGAGCCAGTTCCAAAGGTATGGAGGGAGGGAGGGAGGAAGGGAGGGAGGGAGGGAGGGAGGGGGGGGGGAGGGGAGTGGGGGAGGTTTGAGAAAGGAGAAGGGAATGCTGGGACACAGAAAGATCAAGAGTGATGTGAAAGAGAGTGAGAGAGTGAAAGAGTCTGGAAACGAGGGGGAGAGGAGGAGGAAGAGGAAGAGGAGGAGGAAGAGGAAGAGGAGGAGGAGGAGGATGGAGGAGGAGGAGGGGGAGGAAGAGGAGGAGGATGGAGGAGGAGGAAGAGGGGGGCCTAGCAGCTGCCACTTTGCATTAGTTCTGATTTTACAGCACAATCGCCGCCGCGCCGACTCACCATGCTGACAATAACGGCGTCAAATCGTATCCATTCTGTGCCGCGAGCTCATTGATGTGAGACACATCCATCAGACGGCAGACTGCCTAGCCGGGCTCTGATGTAATTGACCCTGATAACAGACACGCGATGATGCAAGGACTACAACAATGCTATGGCAAGCCCCACAAAGGTGCTGAAGTTCAAGCGCTGGCATACAGCGAGCGAGCCTCCACTGGCCCTCGGTATCTTCATGGGCCAGACAACCCAGAATCGTTTTCTTCTTAAATCATTTTTAGAAAAAAAAAATAATAATAATAGTTTTTTTCCATAAAAGTCTTATTAGTAATTCATTTATGAAAAAAATACTAAAAAAACTAAATCTAAAAATCTAAAAGTAATCTATGCCATTTTGTCGCTGTAACTGAAATATGAGGGTATATCCGGGCACTAAACCATTCAGCTGCTGGCCGCTGAGCCGCTGCACCCAATCTGAAGGCACAGCCCACCTTGCCTCAGCTTGGCACAGGGGCCCCAGCAGCACCTTAGGGGCCCCGGCAGAGCCTCAGGGGCCCTAGCAGCGGCGCAGAGCCTCAGGGGCCCTAGCAGCGGCGCAGGGGCCCCAGCAGCACCTCAGGGGCCCCGGCAGAGCCTCAGGGGCCCCAGCAGCACCTCAGGGGCCCCGGCAGAGCCTCAGTGTCCCCAGCAGAGCCTCAGGGGCCCCAGCAGAGCCTCAGGGGCCCCTGCAGCGGCTCAGGGGCCCCTGCAGCGGCTCAGGGGCCCGCTCGCTCAGGGCCGCGGGTAGGAGGACGTGAGCATTGTGGGATCGTTCTGCTCCACACTCTGGGGTGTTCTGTGAGGTACGCTGATGAGTCCGTTCTCCTTTGAGGTCCCGACAAAGGGACCCCGACAGCGCCTCAGGGGCCCCGACAGAAGGAGTGTGTGGAGCTCTGCCCGCACGGCGCTGGATGTTAACGCTAGAGTCCAAGAGAGGGTTGTGCTTCCCGGACCCTTGTAGTACAACGCCACAGTGTGTGGCACATTTCATACATAATAACGTCGCTCATTATACCCAACAGGTTTATAAAAACACCACCACAAGGTTGGCGTGGGTGATAACCACGTTGACCCCGCCCCCCCCCGGCTCCGCCCTAGAACTCCGAAACACCTTTCCCTTGATCTGATTTTAACCAGTTCGAACTGGTTTTGGGGTTTCCACTCTGTACCCTTCAGCACGGCCCTGTCCCCTCAGGGCGTTCGCCGGCGCCACGGTCCACGACTGCTTCAACTGGCTGTCCGTGCTGGTGCTGCTCCCCCTGGAGGTCCTGACGGGCGCCACGGCCCGGCTCGCCCACCTGGTGGTCTCCAGCTTCCACCTCCAGAGCGGGGAGGACGCCCCCGAGCTGCTGACGGCCCTCACCCACCCAGTCACGGGGCTCATCATCCAGGTACCAGACTGGTCCTCACCCAGTCACGGGGCTCATCATCCAGGTACCAGACTGGTCCTCACCCAGTCACCGGGCTCATCATCCAGGTACCAGACTGGTCCTCACCCAGTCACTGGGCTCATCATCCAGGTACCAGACTGGTCCTCACCCAGTCACCGGGCTCATCATCCAGGTACCAGAGCCCCTCTTAGGGGGACTGCTGCCTTCTGGTTAAAGCAGGGGTACCGCTGGTTAAAGCAGGGGTACGGCTGCTGGTTAAAGCAGGCGTAGGCAGTTTATTTGTCCTACATTTTCTCTGACAATTATGGAAATTCTCTTAACATCCCGACACTCGGAGAAAAGGGCATGACGTATTGTATTTGTGGCGGTAGCAGACCTGTAGAGAGACGGTAAAGAGGCCATAATGAACCCGCTCTACCTCCCAGGCTCTCTGCACTCTGCTCATTACGCAGCACTGCATATAATAAACACATAGATTCCTATTTTCATGGGATTATACACTAATTGAAACATACTTATGAACATGACATTCAATTCCTGCCAGGAGCGTTCCTTTAGACGCCACCATTTTCTACACACTGAAGCTTTAATGATATTACATTTAGTGGGATTTAAATAGTATAATTAAGTAGTACACTATTATAATGAAGCCTTTTAAAAGAAATAGGCCTTTTAAAACATTAATAGGAGCATGCCGTAGGGTTGGTAAAAATAATGGTGATGGTTTTCCTGTGCAGAATTCCCTATTGCCTCAGAATGGCAGAGCGTATGCGTCAGCTGGGATCAGAACCAGGCGTCTCTTCGCTCTGAGTACCGTGGTGTTGGGGGGCTGTAGCCTACATATGGCGGCCTAATGAGACTCAACCTATCCCATCTTTGTCCCCCAGCTTGACAAGTCTGTCATCACAGGCCTGGCCATGCGGGAGGAAAGCCTGAGGAACCACAGCCTGGTGAGAAGGCTGTGCCCCGTGCCTGATGTCACGGTAAGACGCCCGTCCAACCATGTTCCCGTGGTCACGGTCAGACTCAGGGTAGCTCGGTCCTGAGGGGAACGGAGCTGGAGGAGTGAATTGTTGGATGATTCACAAACACACATTCTGTTAGCATTCATGGGTTATTCAGGAAATGGCTTGTTTCTTTTACTCCTTCATTCTTCCTTTCTGTCGTTCATTCGTACTTTCTGTCTTTCTTACTTTAATTCGTTCATTCGTTTGTTGGTTTGTCTGTTTGTTGGTCCGTCTGATCGTCTGTTCCTCCTTTGATTCTCCCACTCGTTCCCAGTCCGTTGGGGTCGCTGGCTCATTGGTCAACTGTAGCTCTGACCTGCCTTGCCTTGGGGGGGTCCTCACGAATCTGACCCAGGAAGTCACTCTACAGAGATGTAAGCTCCAGTTTCAATACATTCGGTTAAAAAATATGAAAAATAAATGTTTGCTTTGTTGTATTTCTTTCTTTTCATTTTGAAGATAATTTCATTCAACTACCTCCCGTTGATGGTAGAGAGATGTGCAAGGAATAAATTCCTGTCATGTTCGAACTATGCAAAATAAAACATTATAATCACCCTTCTCTCATGCGTGTTTGTGTGTGTGTGTGTGTATGTGTGTGTGTGTGCGTGAGCGCGCACGTGTGCAGGTGTGCGCGTGCGTTTGTGTGTGTGTGTGGACCACATCTGTGCTGATGTTGCATAACCGAGGACCTGGCCTGTTCCCAGGCAGGCACCTGTTTGCGTCCACCCAGCTGTCGGACCTGGGGGTGGGACTGATCCTGCTGGCGGGCTCCCTGGCCGTTCTGTGCGGCTGCCTGGTGCTGCTGGTTAAGCTGCTCAACTCCCTGCTGGAAGGCCAAGTGGCCAAGGTCATCCAGAAGGTCATCAACACCGGTGGGCTCATATAGTGTTGGATGTCCCAAAACAAACCCTTTGAGTGATTGTGTTCTGCAGGGGGGGGGGGGGGGCGGCGTTTGAGGTTTGCCTGGGGTACTTGGAACATTTCCCAAACTGTCTCTTAATTATTTGCATTTAATAACATCCCTGTCCTCAATCTGACCCTGGAGGGTTTTCCCTCTGTGCCCGTCCGTCCGTAGATCTGCCCTACCCGTTCGGCTGGCTGGGGGGATACGTGGCCATGGTGGTCGGGGCCGGGATGACCTTCCTGGTTCAGAGCAGCTCAGTCTTCACCTCCGCCTTGACCCCTCTGATCGGTGAGTTGATATCTGCCTCTGAGCCTGCCGCCCTCGAGTTATGACTATATACAATTCAATACATTTATATTTCATGTTAATAACCTAACATCTCAGTGGAACGTTTGACAGTGAAAAAGATGTGTGTTAACGCAGGATTAAGAAAGGGACCAGCCAGCGTTGGTTGTTGTCATGCAGCTTAAACGGACGAGACGGACATGATGAAACCCGTCTGCAATACGTTTTCTTCTGACGCACTACGTCTACGTTTATGTTCTGGACCCGGGGAGAAACACTGACAGACAAAGGTCTAAGAAGACGCTATTGTTCTCGCTGGTTTCCCTCTCATTGTCCATTATGCTATTGAAATGTCCCTAAGATGTATCAACTATATTGTTTCACTCCTTATGACAAATTTACTTATTGTAAGTCGCTTTGGAAAAAAGTGTCTGCTTAATGCCCAAAAAGTAAATAAAAAATGTAACAACACCGAATACAGACAAACACATCTAAAGCATTCACGCTGTCCATCACAAACTGTGGACCCATGTGTCAAACCGATGGCTAATTCATTCATTAGTTATGGTCACTGGGGTCAAAGAAGGTACATTTCCCTCTCAAAGCATTTTAAACAACCCACAGAAGCATTTCAACGACATAAGGCCTGGGACATGTATCAACGTTGAGGAGATCTAACACGGGAAGGTAGGCCGGCCTTCCTTTGGTTTCTGTCATCTCTCAGCAGGCTCCCAGTATATTCAGCTCTGAGCCTCCTCGCCACCGACCATCCCACTAGGTTGGATCCAACCTTACTCCTCCATCTTACACCTCCACGCCGGCTCCTCCTACACCTCCTCTCTGTGAAGAGCTCCCCCTTGCCTGATCGCACTCCATAACGGTTGCTAAAGGACCGGCGATTAGAAACCCAAAAAGCCGTCGAGTCTACATCTACTAATATTGATGAAGTTGTTGAAATCTCATGCTAGTGATGTCCTTCACGTCTCAGTCCTTAGCTTTACTCCTGTCCTCCACGCTTGGAGAGTTATTAGAGCGCTGCTGTCTCATAGCCTCTGGTTATCCCACTATACGCCGAGTGGGCTTTCCAAGCCTTCGCCGGCTTGTCTATTCTTATCCGTGCGTGGCCAGGAGGGGGAGCTAGCGGTGACCTCTGGCTCGATGAAGGTAGGCTTGGATCTACCAAGCTAGTGTTCTGGCGGGAGACACATATAAACACAAGAGACAACGTACTTCAATCAAACGCTGAGGGCAAATGTCAGCTGTAGTCAGCTTTGATGGGGAGACAAGAATCTTTCACGTTTGCTGCTAAAGAAGCTTTTGTTGATTTTTCTTTTCTACTGGCGATGGTGTGTCTGTGTGCGTGTGTGTGTGTGTACGTATGCGTGTGTAATCTTTTGTCCTCAAACCAGATAAAGTCATTGTTTTCATTTTGGAGTTCATAACATTTGATAAAATGTACATTGTGCAGAAGTGGAGTCATTTTGGTTTTCTGATGTTGAAAACAAAAGACTGGAATATTAGCATTTTTATGCTAATATTTGTTATGTTCTAGCCTCCAGATTGTGTACATTATTACGTTTGTAAATGCTTTACTGAAAAGAAATCAGGCAATAAATTAGACAAATTTCGCAAGGGAGTGCTGGCCATGTTTATTCAGAAGGATTCCTATTCACCTCTGAATATAACTTTTTCCAGTTTGAAATGTCATTCAACCACATAAATATCTCTGACTCCCCCCATCTCCCTGAGCCAAATGCACTTATTTCAGTGGTCTTCTGTGTGTGTGCGTGTGTGTACGTGCGTGTGTGTATGCTTGTGTGTGTTTGTGCATGTGTTGGGACAGGGTAGTTAAGGGGCTCTTTATTGGATCCTAGGGGCATATGAGAGAGTTGATCCACTGCCTTGTCATCCATGCCAGTCATGAGTGAAGACCAGGCTTCCCCACCGTTGGCTGTTCTGCTCTCTTTCCGTCTGCTTTGGGTCCTGGCATTGAGCCAACATGGCCTGTGTCATCTACGTCCAGGCCAATAGGGCCTGTTCATCAGAATGGGATTTCTTGTTGCCGGTAATCCTCCATATTAGTATTGTAAAATCCTATATCAATTTAAATATATCAAGGTAATAGATATACCTAGGCTAATGAATACCTTGTTTTGAATACGTTTCAGACCAAAACACTTGCTCCTGACCTAAGCGCTACCTGCTGCTTCCACAGGAAGGTGTCCACGGAGATGAGGCGATGCTCCCGCTCTATGCAACAATAACCGTTTCCTTCCTAAGGAACCTTCTGTAGGGGCCAATCAATCCTACAGGATAAAGTATAATCCTCCTGCCGCCCCCCCCCCCCGCTGACCGCACTGGTCATAATGAGGTGGCTAGACTCCCAGAGTTGTCAGCACGTCAAAGTCTTAACAAGCAGCTGCGGCGCTCGCTACCATTATAAATCTGTCCCGTTCCGAGTGGCGTGCCACGATACCTGGGACAAAACGGGGGTGAAACGCTCCTGCTCATTCAAGCACAAGCTAGCGTAACAGCTTAACTTATCCTTCTACACATGTATCCCTGTTTGAACTTAATAACGCGTCTTAGCAGACAACAGGCTCTTAGCCAGGCTGGAGGGGGGGCGTTGTGGCGTTGTGGCGTTGTGTAACCTCCACCGTACGGCGCCGGCCTAATGAAGCTCTAGCAGTCATCAGGGCTGACTCATCTACATGGGCCGGGGTTGGTCACATAAGGCCGTATGTGAGGTTGTCTTGTTTTATGGCAGCGAGTGTCTACCGTGGCTGTATGGCAGGATGCTCTGGAGAGCGTCTCTCTGTGCGTCTCTGCCAGGCTCGGTGCTGTGTGTGTGTCGGTCTGTGAATACGGTACACGAGTAAGGAGCTTCTACAAAGGTTTTTTCTGTTTCATTTCTGTAATCATTAACGAGAGCGTGGGAAATGTACATGGAATAGAACACACTCAACCACAAAGGCAAATATTTTGGCCACAATCCAAGCCTTTTCTTTTATGTTCCAATGTAAGGAATGTGGTGGCGTATGATATGTGGGCAAACTTTCTCACTCCGGGAGATTTGCCATATTATTGTCCTATTCAGGTATGCTCGGTTTCTGTGTTATCTACTGCGCAGTCGTGCATTTCTCTACCTGTCTGTGTTAATAAGCTCCTCAGTGGAGTGAGGGATTGTTTTACTTGTGTGGGTTAGAATCGCTCATAATTACAAGTTTAGTTGCCCATGAAGGGGTGTTGCAAAGAAAACAGCCAGCCAAGTATCATGGGCAATTTGGCATAAAATTCCTGGGTTGACAGATATATTTTTAGTTTGTTGCTTTCACAGCTTCAGAATGCTACCAGTTGACGACACAATACATTTTAAAAAGGCTTTTGAAGAACTATTGGACACCATCCTTAGAGGGAAGTTCATCGATCTACCTCATCCTTGTCTGCGTGTTAATCAATCCCAGGCACGTTTAAGCTAAATGCATTTCAGATTTGATTATCCTGACTGTTGCGAAGACCACGATCCCAAGGGATGGATGAGGTTCAAGCAAATGTTTTGAGGCTATGTTTGGAAACGTCTAGACCATTTCAATCTGTGCATCACAGATGGAAGCGGGGGAATGTGGTCAATGCTGCGACAAGCCAAAGCCTCATCTCACCAGGCACATGCTCGAGACATCATGGAATCAGTTAAACCGACCAGCAGAAAGACATGAGATTAGGGTGTAGTGGGAGGAAATGGGAATATTAGATAAACCCATTTGTAGGTCTGTTTTTTCCCATTATACAAATGTGGCTGTATAATCTTTCATCAAATATACATTGTGATATGCATTTTGTGGTCACCATATGCATTTTTGGCAGTGAATGATTAACCACAAACCCTCACCAGAAACACATTTATTCTTTATGCTTGCCTTTTGTGGGATGTGTGTCTTGAAAGCACCGCGGCTGAATTTTTAGCTCTTATTAATAGTTAATAAGCAGTAGTAGATCTGTCTACAACGTATTCTCTATGATTTGTAATGAACCCTTGGAAGCAGGCTCTTGATACCTTATTGATAAGGTAAAAAAAATTATAATTGAAATGGCTCGTAATGTCTAACCGAATACTTTCCAAAGAACACCAGGGCACACTGAACAACTCCGAAACTGTGTTCCAGATCTCTCCCTGATCCCTTCCCTGCGTTGGGTGTGTGCCCCCAGGTGTGGGGGTGATCAGTCTGGAGCGGGCCTACCCCCTGACCCTGGGCTCCAACATTGGCACCACCACCACCGCCATGCTGGCTGCCCTGGCCTGCCCCGGGGACAAGCTGGTTGCTGCCCTTCAGGTAAACCTCCACATCATACCCTACCACCACACCCTTCATACTGTATCTACCATGCTCAAGGGCACTGGAGTACGGGAGGAATTTGTTAAGCAGCCAGGAGGGAATTCATGCTCTCTTTGTATGAATGTGTTTTGTTAAGCAAGAATTCCACCGGAGAATCTATCGTCCTTGAGGCGTATGAGGCCTGTATCATTAAGTAATGTAGGGGTTGCCTGGGTATTGACTTATCGCTTTCGCATACTGAAATATGCCAGTAAAATGATCAACTCATTGGGTTTATGTGGGAGTCATGTGATACCATATCTTTTATGTACCTATATGTACATATCTTTTCTAAACTTTAATGAACTGAATCTCACTTCGGCTGTTTAGAACGGGATTTTGAATTCATAAACATGTTATATCGATATCGTGTGTAAAAGTCTTCACATTTTCGTACAGCACTGCGGGCAATGAAAAACATAAAAAAAAACATGTTTGAGAAGGGCCTTATAGTAGGACGCTTTTGGCAGGAGAAAGCGAGGCGGGGAAATGGACCGAGGTGGAGCAGGAGGCGATTAGAACCGCCGCTGGCTCATGTCTCCCCGGTGCTCTGGATGTGCCGATCACTTGCGGCCGCGGCACAGACCGACCGAACAGGAAGGCGAGCTGCGTTCAAAAGCCTGGGAACATTCAGGACGAGGTCGGAAGGAATACTTGGTTTTTCTATCTGCTCGACCCAGCGGAGGTTGAAATCCAGCCTAGTCTTTATACATTTGTGGATCTCGTTGAGTTATGTCTAATCGTAGTGCAGCTGATCGGTAAAAATAAATGGTCTGCAAAATGTGGATGTCGACGTAGCTTTCACCTGGACATGGTGATATGCATAGCGAAGGAAGTGAGGTGGAACCCACAGAAGCTAACTCACACTGCATGTACCACAATCCACAAATACATTCAAAACGACTACCACACGGATAATTCACGATCCACAAATACCCATTTTTAGGATGTCTTGTAGAATCTGCTCGCTTAAGGCTTTTGATGTGAAGAATTCTTCTCTTGTCCTTAACATGATATTGACACAATGACAACATGTTGTCAGATTTGTATTTAATCTCAGGGTACAAAACCTAGAACATCCCAGAGGTTTGCCCTTAAAAGTGTTTCACACTTATTTTCGAAAGTGGACCTTGAAAACGACCACTTCAACACGTCAAATCACATACTGCACATCATCCCAATAGTATCCTGTCATTATGTGTCTCTTGGGGATTGATATCCACCTATATTTTTAATCTCTGCAGGTTTACTTTAAATCGTCTTTCTTGAAACTGCGTTAATTTGGCCGAGAAGGAAATCACCATGCCAATATAATTTTTGGTTTACAAAGATTTCTACAGATGTCCCTGGAAACGTCATCAATAGTCTTGTTATGAACTGAGTTTGGGAATATTTTTTTTAAACCCTCTTGTCGAATAGAGGTCTCTAATGACATTGAAATGTTCAAAAAGGCTTAGTGCCGCACTTACTGGTGAAGCCATCTAAGAGCCCTTTTGAGTGGAGCTGCTAATACAGAACACTGAGAAAGACTGTGAACTGGATAGAAGCAGTCGATGGAAGCATTAAAGTTAAAATAATGAATGGGAAGCCACTTGAATGGGTAGATTAACTGGCATTGTAAAAATAAACTGTAGTTCTCCGCGATTGAGTTCAGTTCCCGATCAACAGACGGGCATCCCTGCCCGTCCCGCTGGATGACCACGTCCACAAATAACACAACACAATTGTTTTTTCATTACCTTAAACATCATAAAAGCTTTGAACCATTCAAGTTTACCGCCGCTACGGTTGAAACCCTGCCACAGCGAGAGGGGCTGGTTTAGGAATAGTCAGTTGCTTTGTAGTTTCCCCTAATAGGAAAACTGCAACCTTTACTATAAATTTCCATGTCAGTCAAACATTGGCAAGTTATGGGAAAGTAATGGCTGGGTCATGGCCCGCATGCACCAAAGCTGCCGTCCAAAGGTTAATCAAGTGATGAAATGTCTCTAAATGGTTTATGCAGTAACTATGTGGAAACGGTAACACATCAATTACAAACCAGTGATGCAAAAGATTACCGAGTCAGAACGCTCTCCCATGCATTCATATTTGGCCTTAAAGGGGTGATCTCATGCGTGTTTTAAGCCATTACAAGCCGTTTGAATATCTGCCCTTCCTTGTGCCTGAGTGACATCACAAGTGGGCATGTTCACCTAGATGCGTGCTGGATAGATCAGTCTACCAGCCTACCCAGTGGACTGTAGCAAACGTTGCTCATCTATCCATCCTACATATAGGCCACGACCACTAGTGATGTCACTCAAACACAGGAAAAGGCAGATTTTCAAACATCATGTAACGGCTAAACCCTCTCCCACCTGGTGGCGGGACATCAGCCCTTTAAAGCAGCGCCTCCCTTTGTCCTGCCGCTCCAGATCGCCCTGTGCCACCTGTTCTTCAACGTCTTCGGCATCCTGCTGTGGTACCCCATCCCGGCCACCAGGCTGCCCATCCGCATGGCCCGCGTTCTGGGCGAGCGCACCGCCAAGTACCGCTGGTTCGCCGTGCTCTACCTGCTGCTGTCCTTCCTGCTGCTGCCCGCTGTGGTGCTGGGGCTGTCGCTGGCCGGCTGGCACGTCCTGGTGGGCGTGGCCGCCCCCCTGCTGGGCGTGGCCGTCTTCGTCACCGCCGTCAACGTGCTGCAGGCGCGCAGCCCTGACCACCTGCCCGCCGCGCTCCACAGCTGGGACTTCCTGCCGCCGTGGATGCGCTCCCTCAAGCCGCTGGACCGCTGCGTCGTCAAGGCGACGGCGTGCTGCTCGGCGGGCGTGGAGCGGCGGGGAGCGGAAGGCGGGGGAGGGGCGGGAGCTGTGGACGCCGCGGTCTCCACGACGATAACGACGCTGCCTGCCAAGCCTAACATGGCGGGCCAGACGGAGACGAGGGCGGAGTCGGCGTACGACAACCCTTCGCTGGCCTACCTGGATGAGACGGCGGGGGTCCCCGTGTTCAGGCTGAGGGGATTGGAGCGCTGCCACAGCACGCCGCTGTAGGGGGCCAGCCTGCAGCACGCCCCCCCGACTCACATTAAACATCTCTGAACGCACAATCTGTAACCATCCTGCAGCAACCTAGCCTGACGTTCCCAGACCCATTCCCACATGGGTTTAAGTCTGGAGCGTCGCCGTTTATTTTTGATTTCCAAGGGGCGTTGATTAAAGTGCCTCTAGACCGACAACCAATCGGAGCAAAGAAACAAACATTGTGTATAAATGAGTCAATGTTCAAATTCAGCAGGTTCTTATTGGAACTAGTTTTATGGTCGTTTTCTGACAGCCTTTCAACAAGCTCCTTCAGTGCTGTAGAGAGGCTGCATTTGTTTTGTGATGTCTGATCAAAAGAGAGAATGACTTTCAAACCAAGAAGTAACATGACAGAAACAAGATCAAATGTACAAACAAAGCTCTGGTTCTTCAATTATTTAAATATTTTAATATTCATTGTTTTAACACTCCCCACTATTCACAACGATGTACACACATCTGGATTGCATGAAATACAATAAATAATTTAAATCATTTAATTTTAATTCATCATCAGTTAAAACTATACACTTATCGGTTTTCAAAATTGTAAGTGTGTTTTAAAGTTTAGTTTTTCTTGAAATGTACATTTTGGTCTACTGTCTGCAGTTGAATAAACACTTCAATATTTAATAAAGCTAATCGATTTTACGGCAACCTTACAGCACAGGCAATTAAACAAGATTGTTTTTTATTGGCCTGCCTTTGATATCTGGGCAGTTGTAAAAGTGCTGTTAGCGCTACACAGAAGCACCACTGGGAGCGAGTCTCCCTGGCCTTGAGACACACACACACACACACACACACACACACACACACACACACACACACACACACACACACACACACACACACACACAAGCACACACACACACACACACACACACACACAAACACACAACCATACCCACAAAAACACCCTCTCTCTTAGGACACACAGATGCATTCATGCATGCATGCACGCACAGACATGCATACACACCTCAACCGCAGCAACAACCTGGTCTACCTATCTATCTTCAGGTGTCTGAGGAATCGGAGGCAGCAGACTAAATAGTTAGTACAGGAAGTTGTGGCGGATGGATCAATGCGTCTAGCCAGGTAGCTCCAGCACATGGCCCAGGGCCTGATTTAAGCCCAGCGTTGGGGTCCGGCTGAATCGTTTGCAATCAGAAGGGGTCCATCAGGAGTGCCCGAGTGAAAATAGAAGTGATGCAGCCCGGTGTACCATGTGACCTTTTACCTTTTCTTTCTCTTTTCCACCCACCAATGATGTATTCCTGGTGGTCTCCAGTGGGCAGCCCTGGCCTCATTAGATCAATACACTGATGAGCCATCAGAGGCATTTCCTTAGCATTGATCTTATACATTTATAATTGCATACATTATACCCAACCATCACCAAGAGGAGTCTGGATGTATCCGCATGGTTCCTTACTAACTCCTGCCACTGATCAGGAATGTGTGATTCAAAAGGTCCTCTGAATCCATCGCTGGCACGATTCGTTTTTTTTATTTGTTGGCTCAAGACTGCAAATAAATAGCTTCCCTACAAAGCCCGGTTGGTCTATGTGTAAAAGCACGTGCGATCGCAGATTCATAAAAATATTCATAACTTCATAAAAAAATCCTTTGCACATTTCCTCAATTGAAATACACATATTTACTAGACTAACTCAAAGTCACACTGACTTTGAATATAAAAAAGCACTATATCTATTTCCCTGAATTAAACATTATCCAGGCCATCAGCAGGAATCAGGTCCCATTAAGGATGTCCTTCTCAGTGTTGTCTAACCCACCTCAAGGCTATAGATATCTCCAGAGGGCTCGGGTATGTAAAGTATACTTTAAAGTTATAAATGTATATATATAGAGACATATATTGAAGGGAAATCAAGTTGGATCTCTAAAGCCTGCAAATAAAAGACGAGGTATCAGAAGTTCCACAGTCGGGAGCTCTCATCTTCGGTCCTGAAAGACGCTTAACGAGCCATAAGGCTTAATCCGTATGGAGTCTGCTCTTTAAAGTCACCTTCCCCACCTGACAGTGAGCCTGTTCAGGCTCTGAGAGCCTACCTGTTATATCAAACTAGCTGGAACAGTAGTGAAAAGCAGGGCCACATGGACATGTTGTTATCCCCATCCGGAGACCTTTCAGCCCCAGAAGTGTTTGTGCACGTCGTCATTTGGCCTCGAAGCACAAATCCTTTATCCTCAATTAAGGAAGCAGTGCATCACAAAGTGTCGTGTTTTTCTATAGTATCTCATTAGGCCAAAAGGGTGTCTTGGTTGTCTTGTTATCTCAAAACAGCACAGGATGACGTAAATCATTGAGCTAGTTGCATTTTACTTGCCACTATCGACTCTGTGACTCTTTTTAAAAATGTTAATAGTTCTCTAAAAATACTGCCTACTTCATGCCATGTACTAAGAATTTCTTGCTTCAGAATGTCCCGCTGTTATTCTGTGCGTTTAACAAAAAGCTCAGCTGGAACTTGCCTTAGATGTATATATATGCTGGCATAGAACCCGACACACAGACTCCTCCCACATACGCATTGGAGGAATAACTGCAGCGGCCTTAAGGTATTCAGGCACTTGGGACGTCTCTCAGGCAAGGAGAAAATCCCTGAAAAGAAATGATCCTGGGTGCAGCATGCATAATTCCCTCAGAGTGAGAGAAATGCCTTCTCAGTTTTCTGCAGAGCCGTTTCCATCTGCTGGGGGGGTCCAAGTGGGTGGTTGATTTGAATAATACACACGTGGAGTTTTTGTATTCTGCTTCACTTCTTAGTGAGTGTGTTGCTTCCCAAAGTCTGCCACGGAGACACGACTGATTACCTGAATCGACCCCTAATCAGTAACCCATCCCAGCCAAACGATTCAACTCCCTGTCCTGTTGCCTTCGAAGAATCCATGAAGATAAAGCTCACCAAACACCCTCTCTTTTCTTTTTCCGTTTTACCTTTCAAGCCACTCTTACTCCCTACTACTGAGTACTCGATCTCTAGTGTGATCGGTGCTTCAACAACAAACAGGTGGATAGCAGAGGCCTTGACAGGAAGCAATGTGGAGCACCCATGTTCCTGTCTCTAAGGCTGATTCCGTGCCGACGACTCGTGAATCTTTGTCTCACAGACTTCTTTGGATGATCGCTCTCCAACTACATGCACATGCCTTCCGCAGAGTACACACAAACACAGACACAAACAATTAGCCACACACGCAGGTTCTGAAACCCACAGATGAACAAAAAAACCCACACATGTACACACACACACACGTGCACTGACAAGCAGGCAAGGACGTCTTTTTCCCCCCCACACACGCACACTTGATGCAGGTACACACACACATATGCTCGTGGACACACACACACACACCAAATGAGCCATCAAATTAGCGGAGGGGAAGCTGGCTGATGCTTTGTTTATCCTCAGGATCAGAAATAGAAATAAACGGTCACTCTGTCATGATCTCGGTCGCTGCCTGATGCACTCAACCGTCCATCCATTATGGGACACACAGACGCACACATACGTGAGCACGTGAGAACACATGCACACATAAACATACACACACAAGCACACGCCTTTGGTATCCACGCAACAGCACAGCAGTCCAGTATGTTCCACTTCCAGTTAAGACTGACTGCATGCAAATACCCCGAAGCAGAACTGCAGGGAAGATTTAGAGATTAGGATGACAGTTTCTCATGAATGTTATCCTGCTGATTAAACGTAGTCCCGGAATATGTGGCAACTTCCTGCATCAAACAGAAGCAGCTCAAAGAATCGGAAAGTGAAAATGTTATCTGAAAATCATTCATAAGAAAATCGAGAGACTGCAATCCTAATCCTATCGTATTATTCTTGTTTATAGAGAGCCGTATGGCCTTGTTTATGAAGCCAGCAGATGCCGGTTCTATCGTCCCGTTTAACAGCTCTCAAGCTGAGGGAAAGAATGAGCCTTTGTCTTCAGATGTCGAGTGGCACAATCCACGTGTCTGGGTTGGATGGGTCTCGATGACAGGAGCACCTTCAGAAGACTCTTAAATGTTACCCAGCCACCTCTCCCCTTCCCCCATCCTCCATTGAAGCACCATCACATGGGATCTGGGGAAAGGTAGGCCTAGTGAACCAGTAGGTGTAGTGAACCAGTAGGTGTAGTGGATCAGTAGTTTGGAGGACCACTAGGTGTAGTATACCAGTAGGTTGGTAAACAAGTAGTTTGGTTGACCAGTAGTTTGGTGGACCAGTATGTGTAGCAGACCAGTAGTTTGGTGGTGTAGCAGACCAGTAGTTTGGTGGACCAGTCAGTGTAGCAGAACAGTAGTTTGGTGGACCAGTATGTGTAGCAGACCAGTAGTTTGGTGGTGTAGCAGACCAGTAGTTTGGTGGACCAGTAGGTGTAGCAGACCAGTAGTTTGGTGGACCAGTATGTGTAGCAGACCAGTAGTTTGGTGGTGTAGCAGACCAGTAGTTTGGTGGACCAGTCGGTGTAGCAGACCAGTAGTTTGGTGGACCAGTATGTGTAGCAGACCAGTAGTTTGGTGGTGTAGCAGACCAGTAGTTTGGTGGACCAGTAGGTGTAGCAGACCAGTAGTTTGGTGGACCAGTATGTGTAGCAGACCAGTAGTTTGGTGGTGTAGCAGACCAGTAGTTTGGTGGACCAGTATGTGTAGCAGACAAGTAGTTTGGTGGTGTAGCAGACCAGTAGTTTGGTGGACCAGTATGTGTAGCAGACCAGTAGTTTGGTGGTGTAGCAGACCAGTAGTTTGGTGGACCAGTATGTGTAGCAGACCAGTAGTTTGGTGGTGTAGCAGACCAGTAGTTTGGTGGACCAGAATGTGTAGCAGACCAGTAGTTTGGTGGTGTAGCAGACCAGTAGTTTGGTGGACCAGTAGGTGTAGCAGACCAGTAGTTTGGTGGTGTAGCAGACCAGTAGTTTGGTGGACCAATAGGTGTAGCAGACCAGTAGTTTGGGTTTCCTGCCAGTTTTAGAGCGGCCGGTTTGTCCTGTTATGATCTCTAAAATGTATGAAAATAATATTGCGACAACACTCTCACTGCTTCCTTTGAGTTGTTGTGGTCTTTTGTGGTGGATTCTTTCGCTGATTGTGTGAACGGGACGCACACACACTCACACACACACACACACACACACACACACACACACACACACACACACACAAACATAGGTGGCCAAGTGGTGTCCCCTTGGTGCCAGCAGCAGTGTTTGACGGTCCCTCTTTGGGCTACCTCTCCTGTCGGCTCTTTGCTGAGCAAGCGATTTAATGATGCTCCCAAATGTCATCGGCGGTCCCGGCGCTCCGAGGGCCCCGCTGCCCTGTCTGTTGGGGGAGTGTTGTGCTTGCTTCCCTCCTGCTGGGAGGTAGTAATGCGTTGTGATGTGAGAGTACCTCCTCTTCATTCATTAGACGACGGTTATTAAAAGGGTGTTTCATTATCTGAACCCACTCGTCCTCCGGGTGCCAGTTGGAGCCAGTTGGAGCCAGTTGGCAGAGGCGTGACCACTAGTGGAAAAGTATGACAAGAAAATAACAATAAACTGGCACGCCAACGAGGAGTCCCAACACACATTAACTGAGAAAATGGATTCACACCGTTTTCTCTCATCACTCGAAATAATGGAGACTCAAACGAATTCCACCAGATCACACCCCCCCACAACACTACCCTACACCCCCACAACACTACCCTACACCCCCACAACACTACCCTACACCCCCACAACACTACCCTACACCCCCACAACACTACCCTACACCCTTACAACACTACCCTACACCCCCCCCCCCCCCCCCTCCCCCCCGCTGATCCGCCTCTGTCGGTTCAATTTGGCCAATAACTCTCTGCTCCTCCTCCTCCTCCTCCTCCCTGCTCACTCCCCTTTGCCTCTACTCTTACCCCCCCTCCTCTCCCCCTCCTCTCCCCCTCCTCTCCCTCTCTCTCCTTCCTCACCCCCCCCCCCCCCCCCCCCCCCCCCCCTATATATTCTCCACAATCTATGCATTAGGGGTCGGTGTTAATAGCCCCCTTCTCCTCCTCTCCTCCTCCCCCTCCTCCTCCTCTGTATTCTGTGCATTAGGGGAGGCTGTTAGCAGCGGTCCCTGGGGCATTGTGGTCAGGTGGGGCAGGTAACACGGAGGGGACCTGGCTCTCTGCTTCTGTTCTCACATGAACAATAACACACACATACAATAACACACACACACACAATAACACACACACAATAACACACACACACAATAACACACACACACACACACACACAATAACACACACTCCTGGGTGTGCGTTTCTTTCTTTCTTTCAACGCCAGCCTGTCGTCCGTTGTATGCGAGCGGTGTTGTTGTGCGTATGTGTGTTTACTTTGTAGTGGTAGAGCGGGCTGTGTGTTTCTTTTCGACACAAGTTGTGTGCCAGTTTGTACTTGCCGAGATGCCGCTGAACAGACGTCGTCAACAGATCTGGAAGTGTTACGGTTATTGTTATCATTATCATTATTCTGGTTACAGAAAAATAAATGATCCAATGAGTATTGATTGGGAAATCAATGAAGAAATAAATCGACTTTACATATTCCAAAACAACATGACAGACACATGCAGACAAAACATCTTCAGTTGTATGTAACTCAGAAACATTATATTCAATGGGGGCTCTTTCTAAACATCACAACGCGAAAAAGGGTTGAAAATGCAGAAGGCATTCTGGTCGGCTGCCCGGTTGTGCAGCGTTGCTGGTTTTCACCTCGACCAGAATAGATTAGCATAAAGCGTCAGTATCAGTTAGGAGACAGGAAAGGGCTGATTAAACAGACAGACATCACTGCGCCCCGACGGCAGCTCTCTGACACGAAACGGGAGGCTGATGCCTCGTTTTATATTTGGCTCCGTTAAAGTTGATCTCCCGCCGAGGATTCAAAGCTGCATGGTAATCTGTGGGAGATATGAGTCACTGTCGGCTGTTTACTCTGTGCTGTTTAAGGTTTACCGTATTATATTTGACTATTCAGTTGTTTAGGAGACACTTTTATCCAAACGGGACTTCTTGCTCAAGGATTCCTGATGTGTGTAGACTGCAGATGGGATCGAACCCGGTTCTTCTCATCTGGGCGTCCACCAGCCATTACACTATCTCGCCCTCGAGCTAACATCAATTAAACTTAGTTCAATTTGAAAGCAGAGGAAGACAGAGAGACAGAGCCAGAGAGAGAGGTAGTTGAGGTAATCAGATGTATTAGAGCAAGAGTAATAGCGAGCCAATGACCAGCAGCGTTAAGGTGAGTTTGAGTGTTTCATTCCCCCTGTATTATTTTCTTCTTAATTCAGTTAGTTTTCGAGGCTATTCGCAGCTGCTGTGCTCATATACCAGCACAAGCAGATGCACCATAGGTACAACATTGTGATTAATGATAGCTTGGAGAATAAGAGCCTATGATCCGGGGTCTATCAGCGGAATGACGAACGCTGAGGATTACTTGGATATTATGAAATGTGTTATCTTTGAATGACCTTGTTTGCATAGTAAATATTTGACGCGCTAAAAACAAGAAGAGAATAAAAAAAAGTATTAAATGCAACCGTGTTGGGTCAGGAATGGTTTTAGCGAGAGAGTGGAGTCTGTCCAGCCGGTCTCCGTTCCCCTCCCCAGCCGACTGCCAGACCAGCAGCCTGCTCTCACTGGGATCTCCCCACGGCACTGGAGCAGGCTGATATGGTCCCACTCTCACTGGGATCTCCCCACGGCACTGGAGCAGGCTGATATGGTCCCACTCTCACTGGGATCTCCCCACGGCACTGGAGCAGGCTGATATGGTCCCACTCTCACTGGGATCTCCCCACGGCACTGGAGCAGGCTGATATGGTCCCACTCTCACTGGGATCTCCCCACGGCACTGGAGCAGGCTGATATGGTCCCACTCTCACTGGGATCTCCCCACGGCACTGGAGCAGGCTGATATGGTCCCACTCTCACTGGGATCTCCCCACAGCACTGGAGCAGGCTGATATGGTTTAACTTGCCATGCTTTTAATTTGCTAGAGCCCAATGGACTTCCCCTCTTTGTGGACTTGGAGAGGAAACCCCTTTCCGATCTGGATTTCACAACCTCATGTTAAGGTGGAAAAGGTTAAAGCATCAATTATCAATATGATCAATTCAATCAATCAATTGTGTTGCTAGTTTGTCAGTAGCTAATATTTATTTACTTGTATAGCGACCTCATAAGACAGACTGCAGTCCTTACTTGATCCTTTTTAAATGACAGGTATTTAGGCCCCGTTTACACAAGGAAGCAAAAATGCAAAAATCTGAAACCACCCTCCAGAGTGGAAAACTTGAATACGCTCTGCCGAAGCATTTCCGTCTACATTGCCAAGACGTAAAACTGCCAAGAAATAAAGAAACATGTTGTATTATTTCCATGCGTCGGACCGTCAAGCTGCTCTTGACGGTCCGAGTCTTTCCACGAAATGTACAGGATATGTACAAATAGTATTACTGAACAGAGAAGGATCTGTCAGATAAGAGAAGAAGGAAGATTCTACACATGCGCTCAGACATGGTGGTGCTGTGTGATGGTGTATCACAGCACCACCTAGCCGCCTGAAATGTATACCCAATCGAAATCCACACACTTTTGCGTCACCGTATGCACGCAGATTTCCTCCCGAAAACGCTCGTCTAAACGCGGAATAAAAAGTGAAGACGCAACGCCACTTTTGCGTCTTCTGTTCAGACCGTCATCATGTAAACGTAGCCTTAGTTAATTGCAATGTATACGTTTCTGTGTAGACCTGTAACAAATTGTAATCACCCAGTTTGATTTTACAAACTCATGCAACCTTATGAGAATGACTGCGGTCTTAACCTGATCTTTTACATTACCAGCGAATAACGTCTGCTGCCAATGGCCTACGACCTGGACATCCACCGGCGGCTATGCTACACAACACAACGCAGATTTCACCCCACTCTAGCAGCATAGCGCACGGCCGGCAGGACGTGGATTCAGCCGTTTGAATGTCAAAGTCCTTGTGTCTCCAAGACGGGTGAGCCGGTGTCACGAGGTGGAGTTTGATCTACCGGTAAGACGCACATCAAACAGATTTAATGGGTTCACAGCGAAGCCATGTGGAACCAATTGACTAAATAAAGATTTAGTAATGTATTCTCATTCATGCTCATTTATCTACGTGAATCAATCCCTTTTCCACTTCCTCTTATCTAAGACTTTCGACTATTGGCTTTCCATTGATCTATTTAAGTAACGTGTATGACACATAAGACAGTCTGTCCTCTGAGAGGAACGAGTGGAGAATAAAGATAAAGAATCAGGATTTCTTAAAGCGAACAGATGAATGCAGAAGTGTTTGGAGGAGCTCTTGCCTGCTGCTCGAGGGTGAGAAGGTGGCTGTTTGAGAGCTCTATTGACTCCCTTTTAGATGGAAATTAACGCCTTAGGTTGTGCAGATGGTTCCGTAAGTCAAAAGGAAAACAGATTGGCAGCAGTTGAATGCGATGTGGAGATATTCACAGAGCTTCGGAATGAGTTTTCTCCAAAGACCCGATTGGGTAATTAAAAACTCAGCTTCAAGGTTTCGGTTGAACCCTTTGTTCGGGCAGAAAGCCCCGGTACTTTTGTCCCCCGCCCTCCGCGGTGAACACGTCGAGAGGAGCACCCGGGACGATTCTCGGTAATGTCATTGAAGCAGACAAACAAAAGGCGACCATAACAGGCATTACATAAATGATATCATAAAGAATACACCAGACCCCGGCTTGTTTATTAATATTCGTCGCCGCGGCTCCAAGGCTGAGCTGTTAGGAGGAACAACTCCAGCCAGGCACAGCGTCGTGTGTCATCACTCTCTCCCCATCTCTCCGTCTCTTTCTCCGTCTGCAGCACGGCGAGTAGATTAGCTGGAATGAGGTGAGTCTGCCTCTGTGCTGGCGGCTGGCAGGGCCTGCTCTGCGTCAGGGCTGCGGGTGCCACATTGTTTTCGACGGAGACAGCCAATCTTGGCCGCGGCGTGTGTCTGCCTGTGTGTTCTCAGCGGCCTCTCCTCTCACAAGCCGACGTTTTAATCAACGTCCTGCCCTGCAGATTAACTTCCTTATATCTACGCGGATCAGAGCTGATCGGATGTCACTTGACAAGCACGCCGCGTTCAGTGATGAAGTCATCATACGGGGCCTTGCGCGGCTCAGCAAAGACACAGGCATTATCGGAGTTAATAGAAAAGAGGAAAAAGTACGTCTCACGGCTGACTCATGTCTTTCCAGAAAGTTGAACACCAAATAAGTTTTGCCCAGCATGACTTAGGAGTACGTTTTGACACAAAATTCTCTGGTGACATTCAGCACATCGCATCGTTTCAAAAGGTGCTTACGAATTTTATAAACTGTCAACTAAAGAGTCTTTTCTCAAATGTGTGCCACTTTGGTAACCATTTTTTGGTTTGCAAAACAAAAACAAACATTGGCAGTTTAAAACTCCCCCCTTGCCAACAAATACAAATAATAATACATTCAAATAAATCCATCAATACCGATAACACGGGAACAGAAATTCCGGGTGTGTACATTGTTCAGCAGTGTATATAATAGGAACATTACATAACATAATGCACCATTGGATTAACTTGCCATGTCATGTCATGTGTATGTAAGTGTGTACATTATATCAAGTGAACGGTATGTTTTTTAACATATTCTATAAAGGGGGATGAGGTTATAATATATCTATCCTAACATTGCTGGAGGACCTCTGGGCTAGGACCAGGCTATAATTTTGGGCCAGTTCCTCCTTTAAATAGTGTATACGTTTTAACTATGTTGCCACGTCTCAGAGATCATAGAAGGACATCCAATTCCTCCTCCCATGCTAGATTAGAAATTTCCCATTGGTGAAGTCTTCCCTCCCTTCCCCTTCCTTTCCCTGAATGGTTCGATTCCAGAATAGCCTCTATTTCATTTTAAGTTGGTAAGGAGGAAAATGAGAAGTGATTCTTAGAAAACTACACAACCTTAAGCATCTAAAGACATGGTTCTTTGTTTCAAATGAATCAAATCTTCCTTTGTCAAAGAGGTCAGCAAAGACGACCTTCCCATTTCTACGCCATTTTCTGAAAGCAGTGTCGATTTGGGATGAAGGGAACAGGCGGTTCTCTGCTAACGTGAGGTGAATGTTTGCCGGGCTGAAACGAAAGTGTTCCTGAATTTAAACCACATTTTAAGGGACGTCTGGCTGGGCTCAGGCTTTAGAGACCTGATAAGAGCAACTTATGATGGAAATAGTTGAATCGTGTCACATTTATTACCAGGTAAGTCAAGCATTGATTCTAATTTGGAAGGAAGCTGCTGTAATCAATGAATACTGCCAGTGGTTTTATGGGAAAGAGCTAGCTGTTTGACACAATATATTTGTAGCCTGATGTTCTCTAAAAACAGTTATAAAGTGTTAATGAGCTTGGGAATTGATTCTGTCGGGTTAGACAGGTACATTGGAGGTCGTCTGCATAAAGTGATATCTTATGTGTTTTGTATTCGGTTGCTAGCATAACCTGAAATGCTCAGTTGCTTCTCAGGGCAAGCAGTCAGGTGCTATATTGTATAACAACAATGAAACAGCCTCCTCCCCCCCCCCCCGTACAGATGCTCTTGGCGAGGTATACAATAATAAATCCATGAAGTAAAATATGGAAAAAACCTGAATGTATCCTTCACCATGAATATCATAGAGCCTTTTAGTATCTCGATAAACCAAAAGGTGAAAACTATTATTGACAGAGAATTGCAGCTTCCCTGGTATAGCTTTGCTTCTGGAAATGCGGAAGGGGCACATTGAGAAATACCAAGGAATAAATACAGAGAACCAGACTTAGCTGTAATTACCACCATGTTGTATATAATTACTGCCTGGACTGCTTGCATGGAGATGCATAATGAGGACAAGTACTACATTATAATCTCCAGGAAGAAAAGCCTCACACACACTCCCCATTTGAACTGCTTGACTTGCATTTAAAAAAAGATCCCAAGAGAGTCTTGACTCAAAGCCATATCCAAGCTACACAGAAATTATTTCATGTATTTTTAATGCATATTTTTTGACATGAGAGAGCATGAATCATGACGTTCAAGGTGTTGTTCTCCCCTGTGGGCAACCTTAGATTATTCCACTTGTTCTCCTGAGTGTTGAGCCAGATTGGTAAGAAGCCTGAAGGAGACACTCTCCCATTAGGAGCCGAACAGCGAAGGATTAGCATCAGAAAAACAGAGAAAAACACACACACACAGACACACACACACACACACACACACACACACACGCAAGCAAGCACGTACCCACACTCACACACACAGACACACACACATACCCACATGCATTCATTCAAGCATGTACACACTCACACACACACACACACACACATACACACACACACATGCGTATACACAGACACACACACAGGCAAACACACATACATCTACACACATACACTGATGCCAACATACACGCACACACACACACACCTACACTCATGTCTACATAAAGATTCACAAACACAAACATGCTCACACCTGTTCACACACACACACACACACACACACACACACACACACACACACACACACACACACACACACATACACACACACACACACACACACACACACACACACAGAACAGCGACTTGTGCCTGTGCTGGATTTGATGATCCTGTGGGCCACCTCTGGGGGGCAGAGACGAGGTGGGGTTAGGGAGCAGAGACGAGGTGGGGTTAGGGAGCAGAGACGAGGTGGTGTTAGGGAGCAGAGACGAGGTGGGGTTAGGGAGCAGAGAAGACGTGGGGTTAGGGAGCAGAGACGAGGTGGGGTTAGGGAGCAGAGACGAGGTGGGGTTAGGGAGCAGAGACGAGGTGGGGTTAGGGAGCAGAGACGAGGTGGGGTTAGGGAGCAGAGACGAGGTGGGGTTAGGGAGCAGAGACGAGGTGGTGTTAGGGAGCAGAGACGAGGTGGGGTTAGGGAGCAGAGAAGACGTGGGGTTAGGGAGCAGAGACGAGGTGGGGTTAGGGAGCAGAGACGAGGTGGGGTTAGGGAGCAGAGACGAGGTGGGGTTAGGGAGCAGAGACGAGGTGGGGTTAGGGAGCAGAGACGAGGTGGGGTTAGGGAGCAGAGACGAGGTGGGGTTAGGGAGCAGAGACGAGGTGGGGTTAGGGAGCAGAGACGAGGTGGGGTTAGGGAGCAGAGACGAGGTGGGGTTAGGGAGCAGAGACGAGGTGGTGTTAGGGGGCAGAGACGAGGTGGGGTTAGGGAGCAGAGACGAGGTGGGGTTAGGGAGCAGAGACGAGGTGGGGTTAGGGAGCAGAGACGAGGTGGTGTTAGGGGGCAGAGACGAGGTGGGGTTAGGGAGCAGAGACGAGGTGGGGTTAGGGAGCAGAGACGAGGTGGGGTTAGGGAGCAGAGACGAGGTGGTGTTAGGGAGCAGAGACGAGGTGGTGTTAGGGAGCAGAGACGAGGTGGGGTTAGGGAGCAGAGACGAGGTGGGGTTAGGGAGCAGAGACGAGGTGGGGTTAGGGAGCAGAGACGAGGTGGGGTTAGGGAGCAGAGAAGACGTGGGGTTAGGGAGCCAGCTGTGCTCAGCCAGCGGGGGATCAGGGGAACGTGGCCAAACAAAGGGGTCGGCTTTTACTCCTACAAGGAGGTTTGAGATGAGAAGGAAGGAAGTTGAAAGGAACAATAGCATCACTGTTGCATCAACCACACACTTGCTTAAACAGACACACACACACAGAAAGGGTAGGATACATATTCACCATGTTTACAGTCAGGTTGTGTTTACCCTTCACTTCGTGCCGTGTGCTCAATGTAACAGATATGTGCATGCATACCGTGTGTACGAATACTGTCAGGCTGAGGGACCTGAACTAAGCCCCCTCACTTCTCCATCTCGGCTGTCTTACTCTACACTACACTGCGCTCTATCTCCTGTCACTAACCCTGGTCTGTTTTGGTACATACATATTTGATGTGCACCTTCTATATGGCACACCGTCTGAATGGCTGCTCACTGACATTAATATAGCAGCTATCTCCTTATTTCAATGGAACACAGTGCTTTGGTATGAATGACCTGTAGCCAAACACACACACACACACACAGCCCAACACCCTCACACACACACGCACATACGCAGTCAAACACACACACACACACACACACACACACACACACACACACACACACACACACACACACACACACAAACATGCAACCCAGCACACACACACACAAACATGCAGCCCAGCACACACACACACACACAAACATGCAGCCCAGCACACACACACACACACACACACACACACACACACACACACACACACACACACACACACACACACACACACCCACACACACACACACACACACACACACACACATTGACTCACTGATGTGGCTGTTCGCCAGAGTAGACAACTGTCAGCTTATGGGGGAGTTGGGTTAGGGGGAGGTGTCTTGGGGGCGGTGGCGGTTTGCTGGAGGGCATCAACAGATTCAGTCGGGGGGGCGGAGGGCATCACGGAGATGTGAATCCATTAGCAGAGTCAATGCATCAAGGTCTCCAGCAGCCGTCTGAACATACACTCGGAGTTGGACATTTGTGAAAAGACTAATTCATTACTAATCAAAAGGGATTCATTCGAGGCGCTCGGAGGAAACTTGATCACGATGTAAACAAACTAACTTTTGGCTCCGATTCAAAGCCGACACTTTCAATCACTCTGTGATTGAAAGTCTCGTATCATCGCTCCGTGATGATATGAGAAGTCATGATTTATTTATTTGACTTCCTGCGCTTCGCAACAAATCCCTGGCTGTCAGGACTCCAGCAGCAGGTGCAGCTTTCATTTCACCGTGGGGAAGAACAGCATGAGCCCTGCCAAGGTCATTATTAACATATTGCCAAAAGAAAATATGCCCGAGAAACCAGTGGCCCCTCAGCCCATATATAGAAGCAAAGGAGCAGAAGAGCGGCAGACGAAAACATCAGGAGAAGATTTAAGCCCTAGGAGAGGTCTGCTTGAGGGCTATCCCCGCACCCCACAGGTTGAGCACACCATAGCTACGCTAGGTAGGACAGAGGCATGTTGATGTGGGGTCCAGCTGTCTGGAGCACTGGTGGATCCTTAGGATCCACGCAAGGTTCTGTGCGGCTGAAACAAAGGAGGTGTGTGTGGGTGGTTTGGGTTCGAGTTTCATCTCTCTCCGGGTCCGGACGGAGAGTGACTTCGGAGCAGACGTGTTGAAGTGCGTTCAGCAGTTGGTTCGACTCTGCTTTGCGTGCGCTTGCCACGGAAATCGTTCATGTAATGGAACCCAGATGTCTCGGCAGTACAGTTGAGGGTGAAGTGTTTATTTGAACGTTCGCAGACAGATATGTGTCTGCTTCTTGGAAATTGTGTGTGTGGG
>NC_136943.1:228283-233283 GCF_949987615.1 Pollachius pollachius
ACATGTTGCCGGACAAGTGCAAACACCTCTTCAAGTGCTTGGACGGTTTCTCGAGCTGCATGTAGCTGAAGAGCAGGCGCTTCAGAGAACAATATGGCACAGAGCTGCACCTCAGACAGCAGGCACGGGCTGACAAAACACATCACTATGGGTTTCATGAACAAAAGCAGGATCATCAGGCACAGGGAACCAGCCTTGAAGATTAGCGGTACTATAGTATACAGAATATCAACAGACCGGGAAATATAAATGTTAAATACTGCATTCCCACGCTGTAGTTATTTAGTGTAATGATGAAACAGAGATCATCTACTGAAGTCTAAAAAATCAGCACTGTCGCTGTGTTTGTATATCTGTAGTTATGTATAATAGTAATAACAAAATGGAACGTTTGAAGGCATAATGGTAATGGAGTCTAGTTTGGCGGTATGGTCCCACTCTTTCCTGGTGCTCACTGCTCTAGGATGTAATCCGGACGTACAGATGTCAGATATGGAATACCAAAAGCATACCGACAGTGGTCAACAGGGAGCACTATACAACTAAACATCAAATATCTCTACCCATGGTGGAGGAGATAATTGAGCTCAGCACACTTAACTTTGCAGAGTGTGTGTTTGAGATGAAAGGTCTTAAATCGACCGCATATCCGTGTAGGTGCATCTGATTGCACCGCGTTAGTCGTCAGCTGATAGGGGGCTCGTGACTGGAGTGTCCCTATCTCTGTCCAGCCGGCAGACTGAGAAGCCCTTTCTTCTCAGCAACGCAGTTGTCTTGCTAGGGGTCAGGTCCTTTCCGATCCAGCAGTCCTGCTACGTTATAGCAGAAAAGCTACGTTGCTGAGATATTCTACCAAGGAGAAACTGATTTGCACCAGAAGAAGAAGCTTTTCACAGTTTGCTTGCCACGTTTGTTTTTGCTGATAATAGCCAACTACATTACAGAGCCACGATCCAGAAAAGGGATTGGTCGAAACAAATATTTAGCGAATGACCGCCATGTTCTCCCACATGTGAGCTTGTCTGCCGTCAGAATTTAGATTTGTAATCTAAAGTCAGATTGGTGATCCTAGGGGTCATGGAGCTTAAGGTCAGGGCTGGGGGAGGCGAGGTCCCCCCTGCCGCGTGGTTCTCCATTAGCTGCCTCCCACTTCCGCTCAGACAGGCAGCAGTGGAAAATACTCAACCCCTGCGGTGAAAAGGCTGTAAGAGCACAGTCTACTGGGCCACCTAAAAGGCTCAATTCAAGTTCAACCTGGGGTGGAAAAAAGCCTCCATTTAAAGTATTATAATTATTATTAATTTTATGTTGTGAGCATATATTGATTCTGAAAGATGTATTTGTTTTCTAAAGTAGACACCTTTTAACGGAGTTGGCGGTCCAGTCAGGTTGAGTACAAAGGCTTCAGAGTAAAGGTAAAGGAGTGAAAAGGAGTTCTCTAAAATATCAAATTCTCCTAGAGACGCTGAACATGTGTCAAACATAATTATACGCAGTACAATGCTACGCTCGGGGCCCCGGCAGGCCCTGTGGCCCAGACTCTCTCACAGATCTATTCAGGAAGTGAGGGAGGAAAATTAATGAAAATGGGTCCATTTGGCTATTTATATCCACACACATACACACAGCCGTACCACGAGATGGACATCCACTCACACATTGGTGAAGCACCTTCATAACCCCTGTGACATAAAATTGATGCTGAAAGAAAAACAGGCAGCGACTCTCCATGTCGGCACGGTACACGGTCAGGCAAATTGATGAAAACATTACAGTCCCAGCAGCAGGTGGGTGTGTGTGTGAGGGTGTGTGTGTGTGTCTGTGTATGTGTCTGTGTGTGTGTGTGCGTGTGTGTGTGTGTGCGTGTCATAAAGAGGATAGGACTAGGAGGATGGGGGAGAAAGGGAAAGGAAAGGAATGGGAAGGCAGAGAAAGGAAAGTAGGAAATGAAATGAAAGAAAGTCAAACAAAAGAAAAGGAAGTAAACAGGCACAATGTAAAGAACAATAAAGACAAAAACACAAAGAATAGCATATTAAAGCAGCGATCCAGCAGAATATGGGAGTTTATCTCTGCCTTGTTTGTACCCAACCACGGAACAGAGAGAAAAAAAGCATTGCCTGCTCACAACCACACAGAGGCCAAATTACCACAAATTACCCTGAAAAACACATCAACCGTGGAGAGAATGGCACATTGCTTGGACTCTAATAGCGACCCTCCGCAGAGAGGGTTTGAGCTGGGAGAAGTAAATCTTCTTGGAGTGCTGAGAGATTGATTGGAGACCAACAACATAGTGATGAGATGGACTACTGCTAATACTAATACTAACAGAACAGACGTGTGTCTCTCATCATGTTGGGGATGGGGTTGATGATGGTGATGATGATGATGATGATGATGATGAAGATGATGATGTGTTGAATTATTTAGAGAACGATCACCAAACTTAATCTTGTAATCTCTTCATTATAGGATTTGTTCTCGTTTTAAATCAAATTTTAAATGGCAAAAATTAGGGAGAATATTCAGAGAGAACTACATGACATTGATAATAACAGGGTTGTTTTGGTTCACTATCAGCCATCAGAGAAAGATAACAACAAGAGAATTGTATGGAAACTGTGACCGAGTTTGAAGTCTGTTTCACACATTTTACGTGTGAAGGCCTCGGCGCCACGTTTGCCTCTTCCCTCAGTGAGCCAGGGTAGTATAATCTTCACGGTGTCTCTCTATCTCCCTCGCTATCTACATATTCTATCTTCATCTCTGTTGATGGGGATCTGACCGCATCATAGTCATATACCAGAACTACAGATTTCACACAAGAAAGAACAATACCCAAACAATTCCCTCAGCACCAATTGAAGGGCGGATTATTACAATTGTTGACACACCGGGAATAAATTCAAAAGTTAATCCTCCCACCGCAAGAACAGATCAACAAGGTGTCGGTTGTATGAGCGGATCAGCGGGGGAATTAAACGAAACTGTTTCTGTCTCTGCCGCAGACCCAGCAGTGTGCTGCGGCTCCTCTGTGGAGATCTCACTTTGGAATGGATGGGAAGTAATTGAAAATCTGTCTAGCTGTTAACAAAGATTAAAAAAAGAGGCCCACTGATGAAAGGCGCTTGTTTCTTCGCTTATCGGTAAAACCCAAGCTTGTGTCAGCGATAAAGTGGAGTTTCTCCTGCTCTGTATCTCTCCACTCTGGGGTTTCCAGTCATATCTCCCGCTGTCCCCTTCCCGTGGTCGCCTCGGTCCTTCTGGAACATGTTCATTGATGATGTACACGATGTAAAATCAATGTCTGGACATGATGTGGACGCTGTGTCCTTGACATCACCCACTGTTTACACAGACTGTTTTGGGGCAGATTCTGTGTTACGGCCCTCGGAAACAATCCGTATTTGGCCCATTGAGGAGCAGGAATATAATGGGCGTCTTGCTGCAGTCTACAGCCGGTAGACTACTGTCCACCGGCTGTAGAAGGTAGTCTAGACAGTAGTCTACAGCCGAAACTCTGTTCATAAGCTCCTTCTTACTCACTAAAAATACATAATATGGAGATGAGCTAGCCCTCGGCCGGGCGCGGTCTGCCCTCGGCCGGGCGCGGTCTGCCCTCGTCTTGTTAGACGCAATAGAAGAAAATAAATGGAGAAGAAAAAGCATTTCCCTTCTTAAGCTGCACTGTGTCGGACCAGCCGGGGCCCCCCTGTGAAACATTGATGGTCATATGTTAGATAAGGGTCGGGTCATTGATTAGTTAATGCAGTTATAAGAGTTATTATCTAGCATAGGGGTTAGGTTAGGGTGAGGCGAAGGCTTAGGATTAGTGGACTAGGGTGAGGATAAGGTTTAAACCATGACTTAACCTATAGATCATTAGCAGAAATTAACCCTTTTACTAAATGATTAGACCGCTAGTTAACTGTTAATTAACTGTTGGCTGACTGATAGTTAATGCTTATTACTGCATTAAGTAATGTTAATATGGATGTACCCTTATTATGAAGTGTTAACCATTTCTGACGTGTTACACCAGGACCGGTGTAGCACGTTGTAACTCCTCATTCTGCTAGTTCAAGAGGGAAAATGATAGGTCAAAGGTCAATCGGTCAAGAGTTGCTTTGCTGAACTACAATTTGGTATCGACTGTTCTTTCTCAGACACACAAAATGTCTAACGGAGGAAGGTGAAAGAAAGCCTCATTATTAGACTCTACGTTAAAACTAAACATGGTGATGCAATATCTTTATAAAAAATCAATATAAGCTTTTATTTGACGTATAATAACCTTTTTGTTACCTTGTGCATGTGACAACACCTGCTGGGGTTTCATTCAGCCATGAAACCAAGATGATGAATGATCGGCACCACTGAGTTTGTGTGTATGTGTGTGTGCATGGTGTGTGTATGTGTGTGTGCATGGTGTGTGTATGAGAAAGAGAGTGTGTATGCTTTTGTTTTATGTGTATGTTTATGTGTGTGTGTGTGTGTGTGTGTGTGTGTATGAGTGCAACTGTACCTGCGTGTGTGAAATATGTCTTGAGGTGTTTGCGTACAAGGGGATGGAGAGAGTGTGTGTGTGGGTGAGTGTGTGTGTGCATGTGTCTGTGTGTGTGTGTGTGAGGGGGACGTATTCCTTAAGGCAGCGATTGGTGTTCTAGGACATGCTTTGCTGGGGCGTTGGGGCGTTGTGGTGTTGTGGCGTTGGGGCGTTGGGGCATTGTGGCGTTGTGGCGTTGGGGCATTGTGGCGTTGGGGCGTTGTGGCGTTGTGGCGTTGTGGCGTTGGGGCGTTGTGGCGTTGGGGCATTGTGGCGTTGTGGCGTTGTGGCGTTGTGGCGTTGGGGCGTTGTGGCGTTGGGGCGTTGGGGCGTTGTGGCGTTGTGGCGTTGTGGCGTTGTGGCGTTGTGGCGTTGGGGCGTTGGGGCGTTGTGGCGTTGTGGCGTTGTGGCGTTGGGGGGTTGTGGCTTTGTGGCGTTGGGGCGTTGCGGC
>NC_136943.1:238283-243283 GCF_949987615.1 Pollachius pollachius
AGTCTACACGCCTCTGTCCTCACGTGCGTTTGGAAGCCCTGCAGATGATCTTCTTGAAAGACTTCCTAAAATCCCTATTGAAAATAGTGTATATGATGGGGTTGACGGAGCTGTTGCAGTAGCCTATCCAAAAGAACACGTTGAACAGCGCGTCCGGCACGTAGCAGCTATCTCTACAGACTGCGTGGAGGCTGTACGTGAAGAAAAACGGGAACCAGCAGAGCACGAACACCCCCATGACCACCGCCAGCACGAACGTGAAGCGCTTCTCCCGCATCTGGGCCACTTTGGTCTTGTTGGCCACCGCCAGATGTTGGCGCGCGGCCACCGCCGCCGGTGCGCTTTTCTGCTCCAGGAAGAGCTGCGAGGCACGCGCCGAGGCCCAGGACAGGCGGCAGCTCTGGCGCGGACAGCACTCTGCGCCCTCCACCTTCCGCCGCTTGCTGAAGCGGTGATTACGCGGCTTGTTGTTGTCCGACGAAGCGGCGCAGCAGCTCTCCTCCAGGTCGATGTCGTCCAGCTCCTCTTGCCTCGGCTGGTGGCTCCCGGAGCTCTGGCTGCTCGGACTCTCCGCCTCGAAGCGGTCCTTCCTGTTGACGAAGCAGGTCTCGGACTGCGAGGGCTGCCGCTCCAGGCCGTTCTTTGCCACGAACACCGTGGAGGAGCGCTGCTTGGCCACCTTGTAGATCTTACAGTAGACCAGGATCATGATCAGGCCCGGGGCGAAGAAGGACACCAGGCACGAGGAGAGGATGTACCACGTCTCGTCGTTCAGCAGGCACTCGCGCTCGGCGTGTTTGGTCATGAGGAGAGGCGGGAAGGAGATGACCGCGGAGATGACCCACACTATGGCGATCATCGTCTTGATTCGTTTGGGCGTGCGCTTCAGGTTGTAGCTCATTGCCTTGGTGACCGACCAGTAGCGGTCCAGGCTGATGGCGCACAGGTGCACGATGGACGAGGTGCAGAACAGTACGTCCAGCGACAGGTAAAAGGCGCACCATGTGCTGCCAAAGTACCAGTAGCCCATCACCTCGTTGGCGAGGGAGAAGGGGATGACCAGCGTGCCCACCAGTATGTCGGCGGACGCCAGGGAGACCAGGAACAGGTTCTGGGGCGCACGAAGCGCACGGCTGGTCAGCACCGCGACGATAACCAGCACGTTGCCCACGATGGTGACCGACACCATGAAGATGACCACCAGGATGATGAGCGCGGAGGCCACCTCCGTGTGGGGCAGGGACATCGGTGCGCCCGTGCCGTTCCCATCCCCGGTACCGTTGACCGTGGACAGGTTCAGCGGCGTTAAATCCATTATGACTTCACAGTGTCCGCGTCCGTCATGATGCTTTTAGTTGCACCTCCTTTGCAACCGGGACGGCTAAATGACGCACAGGATGGCCTTTTCGGTAGAATGTATCGCGTAAAATGTTACCTCCGGTCCGATAAAATAATATGTGTAGGCTATAAACAGAGCACGCGTACACAATATGTCATCAGAGGTGTCCATGCAGACTCGTGCCTCATCACCACTCATCCAAAAAGGTCCTAAGTACGAACGGCGCGCTCTCGGAGTTCCAAACATATCCAACACAGTTCGAGCGGACGGAGTTGAAACACCAGGCGTCCGAGTTGGTCATGGTTCCGCGGACATGCATTGAGTGCGTCTTCTTCGATGTTCATCTCGAGGAGACGCACACATTGCGCGAGACAAAAGTGCGACCCGAGCCGCCGATGGAATGTGTGCGCATGCATGCAGAGGTAAAGTGAGTGACATCACCAAAAGGAACAACCCATCACTGAACTTAAGGAAAGAGAGGGAGAGAGAGAGAGCCATGGAGCACGGGAGAGAGGGACGGAGGGAGATAGACAGAGAGAGAGAGAGAGAGAGAGTGTGTTTGTGAGCGAGAGAGGGGGCGGAGGGGGGGAGGGGGCGGAGAGAGAACGAAAGGGAGAAGGGGGAGAGAGAGAGAGAGAGTGTGTGTGTGTGTGTATGTGTGTGTGTGTGTGTGTGTGTGAGAGAGAGAGAGAGAGAGAGAGAGAGAGAGAGAGAGAGAGAGAGGGAGAGAGACAGAGAGAGAGAGAGAGAGAGACAGAGAGAGAGAGAGAGAGAGAGAGAGAGAGAGAGAGAGAAAGAGTGAGAGAGAGAGTGGGGGGGGGGCTGAGAGAGGAGAAACAGAGAGACAGAGAGAGAGATTTTTAAACGAGATTTCTCAGGACCAAAATAAAACAATAGACTGTTATGATTTCAACACATAAAGAGCTTTGCTGCTTTGTCCAATAAGTCTCTTTAACACCATATCATTTTCCCTGAAAAAAAGCATTCTGATCCAGGGAGACCATCCATCATCGGCCTCAAGAACAGCCAATGGAGCCCTGACCGCGGGCGTGTTGCGCTGTACACACAGCTCTAATCTATTAAGCTCCGAATTACTGCTGGGTATTTTATCCAACACGTTCAGTCCTGGATTTATCTGCGTCAGCCTTATTAGTGAGTTGAATTGTACGCGTGAATAAGTTCCCATTCCCTCCTACGTGGCCTCCCGCTGACATACTCCAGCCTATCTCCCTCCCGTTCCTCACACACACTGATACGGGACAAGCTGATATTACCGTTGGCCGCCGGCGTCTGATTCGCCACGGAGGCTTAAGCCATTCCGGGGTGGAAGACGCCACAATGCTCGACAGCCAGACACGCTGCCAGGGGATGTTTACCGTCAAGCAGCATGAATACACACACACACACACACACACACACACACACGCATACGCACATACACACTCGCACACACACAAACATCCAGGGTCATTCAGGAAAGACAATTGCAGCTACCATTAACAGATGTTTCCTTCACTCATTTTGGATTTCAAATATGTCCCTGGGGGCCTCAATCAAAGGGCAAACAAAATGGCACATTGTTAATTTAAAGCATATTTTGTTATCAGTTGAAATTGGCTTCTGCCAACATTGATGTGTGGGTTTATGTGTGTTTGTTTGTGTTTACATGTATGCGTGTGTGCATATGTGTTCGGTGTGTGTGTGTGTGTGCGTGTGTGTGCGTGTGTGCGCGTGTGTGCGTGTGTGTGTGTGTGTGTGTATGTGTGTGTGTGTGTGTGTGCGCGTGTGTGTGCGTGCATGTGTGTCTTGCCTGGGTTTAGGGGCATGTCTAAGCTGTGTAGGGGTGTTGAATACGCGACGCCAGCGAGGAAGGCAGCAGAAGAAGAAAGGGCTGGAGTCGGAGGAGGGCTGGAATGCAGACAGTCTACAACAGCTTCTTATGTCACCTGTCTCATCCCCTGCCCCCCTGACCTCCCCTTCGCTCTCTTAGCCTGATATCTCTCTCTCTGATCTCCGTTTCCACAGGGAAGCCTCCTGGACTGTGAAGTGTAGAGAGGGAACTGCCATCGCTAATAGGTTATTTAACTGGACATGTCGAATAACAAGGCAGAAAATGACCATAATGCGTGAGATGCCAGAATGACTCTGTGACTTGAATCAATTTAATACCAAGATATAAAGGTTAGGAAATCCATCAAACTCTGAGGATAACCTTATTAGTGTCATTTTTATCTGAAGTCCTCAGCCTTATTACCTCTAGCAAACGGCCAGTGGAGTCAACTTCCATTGATTGGGTTGTTACTGTGAGTATGAAGACTGGCCATGAACAACAACCAACTCTAATGGGAATCCTCTAATGAAAAGGAAAGATGTTTAAGCGGATTATAGGCAGACCAGCTATGACAGAATACATTAACTCTATTCTATTGTTATTCTATAGCCAAGCTGGCGCCCAACCAACAAGACCTAATTATAACCAAAGGCGCCATGGGTTCCTCTCATGTGAATTCACATTGGAGTCCTGCAGAACCTCTTCTGCAGGTTTTGATAACAAATAAATGTTTTAATACAAAGGCCACACAAACAAACACACAGCATTTTATCGCTGAGCAACACACAACATAGCACCCAGCTCATATTAGCAGTGCCATTGTTTGATCCATTCTCCGGTCTTCCAGATCTAGAGACCGATGTTGTGTAAATACAGGATTTACGGCTTGCATATTCGATTTTGCTGAGAGAGAAAACTCCTTGCAACCCCAAAAGACCCTGTTAGTCTGTTGTAAGCATACTCCGGGTATGGCGCGCGGGTTATGAATCACATTGAGTTGGATTCTCTGTGTTAACCCCCTGAGTGGGTTAAGGCTGAGCTCGGGGTGACGGGGGCTTCCTGGGGCCACTAAGGTGCCCCATTGTGTCTCCCTGTGTGGTCTATTGTGCCTTTCTTTCACTTGTGCAGTTCATGCACATAACAGCCGGCACAAACCTTCCAAGACTTCCAGGTCTCCGACTGACACACGCACACACAAACACGCACACACACAAACACACACACAAGCAAGCTTACATTTACATTCACATTTACATTAAGCAGACGCACACACACGTTTACATTCACATTTACATTAAGCAGACACACACACACGTTTACATTTACATTTACATTCAGCAGACACACCCACACACATACACACAGACACCAACACACCCACACACACACACACCAACACACACACCTTCCTTCCTCTCCTTCCCAGAAGTTGTATCCGTGGTCCTGGAACAATGGGCTTCATCCTGCCTCTCTTCCTGCACCTCATAGGTGCGCTGCGCCCACCCACCTCGAGGCTGCCGGGTCGTTCCCACACGTCCACAGAGGCAGGGCGCTATGGAAGGCCGACCCAGGAGGGGGGCTGACCTCCTTCCAGCTAACACACCCAGACAAGCAGCCCCCTATGTGGCTCCATTACGCAATCTAACGCTACCTACGGTAAACTCCAAAAAATGATTACATTGTCAAGGGATTACGTAAGCGCCTTTCTGAGCCTGCGTGTGTGTTTGTGTGTGTGTGTGTGTGTGTGTGTGTGTGCGTGTGTGTGTGTATGTGTGTGTGCGTGTGTGTATGTGTGTGTGTGTGTGTGTGTGTGTGTTTGTTTGTGTCTGT
>NC_136943.1:245783-273283 GCF_949987615.1 Pollachius pollachius
ATATATTTCATGTTCAGTTTGAAATGGCACCACACGTTCCAATGAAAGCTCATAATTGATGCTGGATGCGACAAATCAATAACAGATACAATGTTTATTGTATCTTGAATATAAATATATTGTATCTTTTAAGATTACTCTTTTTAATATTCCATATGCTCTAGCTTGACCAATGAGCTGCTTAGGAGTTACAAAAAACATGAATAACCTTTTTTTGGGGTTCATAATCTCTTGTTTGGGGAGTCTGATGTAATGGATTGTATAGGCCTATGACGAGATAGATGAGCAAGTTCAAAGTGCGGCATGATGACTTTCTAAATCACTGATGGTTCTGCAGTCAATCTCCGGCCATCTGACAGACTGCAGATAAACAGCATCACGCAGATCCTTTCTATTGTTTACCGCTCCGTATAGAACTGGCCGACACTTTAATCAAACAGGATTTATTTCGACCTCCCTGCTGTATGTAATCCTGACCTCAATGACACTGTGGTGGTGTGACTCCCTGCCCACACAGTAGGATAGGACACAGGTAAACGCTGTTGTCTTTCCTTCATTCACCTAGGCCTTCTCCTGACTTTTCACAGACAGGGTGCAGCGTACATTCATGTATAAATATAGAAATATACTGTATATAAAAATATAATTATAGCCTCGGACTTGTGATATCATCCCGATCTTGCTCGTTCACATTCTTTCTCTTATTTTCATAGCGATACTCAGAGGTGCGATCAGGATGTTCCCACTGGGCCAATATGAGATACCAAACGGCCAGTTTCACTTTGACCAACCCGTATTGTAAAATCGGTTTGGACCTAGAAGGCCTACATGTGCTGGGTCCTACTGACTCCTGAGAGCCCTGCTGGCTAAAAACATAAAGAGTAATAGAATTGCAAAATGTTTTATCATCTGGAAATGATCTATTTCAGAATTGTGTTATCTTTACCATTTCCCAGAACAGTTCTGACACTATGCAGTACAAGACACAACTGTTTCACATTAATTAACAGCAAATACAAAATAAGTCCAATTAGATCTTAGAGCTGATTTGATTGTGTTTGGAGATTTACGAAATATCCTGCCAAAACAGATCAAAACTGGATCAAACTTGTTTTTGCTGATCAAAACAGGAAAACATTTAATAACACAGATTGTACACGTAATAACTCATATTATTCCTAGTTAAACACAATTATGCCTACCGTTATTGTCCTATTGTGTTATTTCTGCACACACCAAAGCATTTTCTGCTGATGGACCTTTTGCTGCATGCATTGGTCGGAGAAAGCCATTGTGAAAAGATTCCTCAAACACCACTCCTATACCCTTCATTCCATGAACAGCCACTATCTCTCCAGCTGGTTTGTGAGATGAAAACATCACGCCAGTGAGAGGCAGGTTGAGGCTGCTTTCCATTCCCATTTTGTTTCTTAGTGGGATATGATTGAGGATTCACCATTTGAGTGTTGCTGGTAAGTGCGTTCATGCTTTGCGCATGACATGTTCATTTCACGCACAAATGCCTAGGAAATTAACAAAAAAACACAAATGTTGACAGGGCATGATAAATTGTGTGATATAATATTTATTTCTATATTTAACAAGGGTGTGACACAGACCTACCCTTATCGTGTCCGGACAATGTGTGTACATATGCACACACGACTACAATCTGTGGAAAACAGATTGTAGTGTCGCCTGCTAAAGCCCACCATCATATTTCCCACACTGAGATATAGCAATGTGGCTGATTATCTGCTGCATAGTAGCATGGTGACAGTTTCCTGTTGCCTTTTCCTGTTTAGAAAAGTGTGTGGGTGTAAAATGTATGAATAGAATACTAACCATGCAAACAGGAACACATAGCATAACCTTTGTTTATGCGTATATTGATAATGTAACATATTAGGAGATGTACACTTTTAACAATCGTTTGGTCCTTGTCAACTAACAGAATAATTAAACAGAAAATGTCTCATTACTTGAAAAAGGCCGGAGACCTAATACATCTGTAATCCGGGCAGGTAATGGTAGGTCATAAATATTGTCTAGTGGTGGTGTCCACTCTTTATTCTGATGGAGCACGTTTTAGGACAAGTATAAACTTGTTTTGGGGAACATGTTCGCCCTCTAGTGGTATTGCTTTAAAATCACACCAAGTGTGTATAATGAAACATAATCTCGAAAGTGTATTCAGAGACGGTTTATTTTTCGTTCGTAAAATAGTTATCAACGTGGGCGGAACTGTACATGGTATATATATTTATCTTGAATCATACCAGCGATGTTAGTAGCCTACTTACACAACGCGACTCGTCCCTTTTTGGCCACACGGCACCTATTCAGACTTTGCCGTCACGTGACTACCATGGCTACCTGGAGGGCAACAGACGCCGACAAAATGGCGACGAACGGCGGCCAGCCAGGGGAATTGCAGCTTTGCAGAGCAACTATTTAGACCATAAATGTTCAAATTAGATATCAAGAAAAGATAAACACACTCGGAACTTTTGATCCATACACAGCACCCGCTGATGTGTTCATTGCTTTGAAGTTGGCAACGTCTCGACCAGACGTAGAGTTTGGAGATATTGCACAAAAAATGAAAGCCTACAAAAGTACGGATAGCTAACTTTTTTTCAAGAGTGGGTTGATTAACAACATTGTCGTATGGGAGGTGAAAACAGAATATCTTCCTAATCAAAGCAAAGTTGAGTGAGTACTATCTAGCTATCCGCAAAACGATCAACAAATAGTTTTTTTCTGAATCAAATAACTTTTAATTAGCTCTTTTATTGACCAAGTTATGCGGTAGCGTCCACACAAGTTACATTTTCTCAAGCATTTCTGATGTTCCAGCGCAGCGGAGGTTTTGGCTGCATTCTATAAATACAACTGCTTAGGATCGTTCAGTGACGCCTCCGCCAGCGTTGCCAGATTGGGCCGGATTTCCCGCCCAATCTGGCAACACGGGCTTTCCCCATAACGGCAGAGGGAGGGTTATTTTCATTTTGAAATAATCGTAATTATAATGTGCAATTAAACAATATATATTACTTATGGAAAATTCTAATATTATAGACAATAATACATTTTTTCTTTCGTTCGTAAGGTAAAACTGGCGACGTCCTGGCAGATCCTAGGTTACTAAGTTGCTGCAGAACGCTGTTCTTGCCCGCCAGCCGGTCGTCGTGACGTCACGTGCAGAGTATGTATTGCTGTTCTGCATTTCAGCTCACAGACGCGTCAAGATGGACCGCTGCGAGGTACCGTAGACCTGCGGACCGCTGCTGTCAGACCGGAAGAGGAAAAGAGGAACACATTTGCGTTATGGATTGCATGAAATGGTAACCATGAAACCAAACGACCAGAAGACAGATCCAGCAGCCATCTAATGGTAAATGGATAATGGACGGTATTACCTCCAAGTCTGGGAGTGATGATTCGGACTCTCAGCGCAGATGCAGACGTCGAAGCAGATGCTCCACACTTTATGAATGAACAGTGTTTGGATGCCCCGGTGAGTAATGTATGTGACGGCGATTGCTGCCCCTAAGACACAGTGGGGGGGCTGCAGACAACAAAACCGGAAACGTAAGATAAGTGCCTTGAGAATATAATAACAAACATTCAACAGTCACATTATTGACTGTGCGTAACGTACAACAGTACATAGATGTATTCATTCGAATGTACCAGCCCTGATACCCCCCGTACTGTGTGTTAATAATTCACTTCACTGCAGATAGCCAGGCTGATGTGTCTTCTTGACTGTTTACACACCTTTCTCCAACTCGTGACATGATGAGCGTTTCAGCCCTCGACACGTGTGGCCCGTTTGACCTCCCAGTCTCTACTGGTGTTGTGCATCACATGACTCATGTTTTGTTGTTGGGCCGTGCAGCAGAACACTATTCGAAAAAGTTAACATTAAATTAGAGTTCTGCTTTTGAAAACAATAATCTATTCCACTGGCCAAATCCACTTGGCCAGGTGTTTTCTATCATCAATAAATAAAGCTGTTACATTAAGTATTAGTGCAAATGCAACTTGTACAACTTTAGTTTTTTGCCATATTTGTTGTGGTCAACAATGTAAATCAATCATTTAAATGTGGTTAGATGGTTGGGATGTGGATGCCGTGGGCCGCGACCGGGGAGGAGGACTCCACTGTGGTCCCGTCCTCTTTCTCTCTTACTTTTGATTTGGGGGCTCAGGATACCCTAACTGCCAAAGCTCTCACGGTGATCTCTCGTTTCTGTTGTAGCTCCTGATTGACCTATCAGAGCCCGAGTGGTCTTCGCACTGGTTGGGGAGGTTCAAACAGCGCACTGCCGGCGGTGCCATTGAACCCCCGAACCCTAACCGTAACCCTGAAGTGCTAGGCTTGGAAAATGGCAACGGCTGCACGGACCACGCAACCCAAACACTCTTCTCTAACGCGATTAAAGTGGATCCCGACATGGTTAAAACAAATTCCCCATGCCGCTTAACTGACGATTGGAAACAAAAGTCAGTGTGCGCCACAAAAACAGATGAGATCAATCTTGCAGCCAACATGCCTCGTCCGCCGCAGAACAGTATCTTTGCAAATAACCCGGAATTAAAAGAGTTGGTTCAAAAATATTTATTCAAAATCGAAAAGGACCATGGACAAGGAGGAGACCGACTCCGCGGTCCTGCTGAGTACCACCCCTGGGTCCCAGCTGCAGGCCATGTGGCTGAAATGCACCGCAGTGCGCTGGAGGAGCCAACGGCAAGGTGGAGTCAAGTCAAGGAGACCCCCGCATCGCTCACGTTTCCACCTTCAACACAAGCAGAAGCAGCATGTGGCTGCACCGATGGTTTGGTGTCCGAGACACGGGAATCAAACACGTCAGACTCGAAGCAATGGCCGTATAGCCAGCCATCAGGTACTAATAGGTTTGACCTAAACCCTATACCTTATCAGAGTACAGTAGTACAGGATCCATTAACATCCGTAACATTTTCAGAACCTTTTCACGGCATTAAAAGTCTTTTAAACGAGACACCCATCACTGACCACAGTCCACAGGTGGAGAGTACAGTACTACAATACCCAGAGTCCATAACATCTTCAGAATCCTTTCATAGCATTGAAAGCCAGGTTAACGGGACGCGCATCACTGGGCATCCCGCACGTGTGGAGGGTGCAGTGAGGGAAACGTTACAGGTGGAACCCGAAGAGAGCACGAGTGGCTCTGCCAACAACCTGTGTGACGGCATTCCTGGTGACGCTGTCCGGTCCAGCTGGTACTTAGCCGAGGCCAGCACCGATTCCTATTGCATCGATCAAGACCGTCATGTCTTCGACGACGATGGTCCAGTAATGGTGAACTGGCACGACGGCAGCGACAAGGAAGAGATGTACGAGGAGAAGTCGTTCGGGACTGGCAGGCGGGAGGACCGGGGCTACGTGTGCCCGGCCATCCTTCAGAAGCTCATGGCCAGACCCTTCCTCGACCAGGTGGGACACACTCTCTTCTGGTCTGGGTATCTATAATGTAGCGCAGCACAGATCGCAGAACAGATCGTTCAACAAAAACAATTGATGCTAGGTTTGAAGTCCTGCGATAATGGCACTAACGACGTCAATGTATACTCTCCTTTTTTCTTTTTTTTTTGCCCCCTCCCAGTATATCGATTTAGAGGAGGATGGGGGTGTGGACACTGCGAAGGTGTTACACAGCCAGAGCTTGAGGCTGGTCTACAGCACCATCGAGGAGAGTCTGCCAGTGGCCACCGTCCAGCTGCTGTCAGACCTGCTGCAGCCCGGCTTCTATCCCCCCAAGGACATCACCGCCCACCTGCTGAGGGGGCTACTGCTGGCCCCCCGCTGCCCCCTGCACCTCCGGGTGCAGGCCTTCGATCTGCTGATGAAGACACAGAGGTGAGGAAGATTCAGGGGCGAAGACAGCAGACGGTCCGAGGAAGATATCTGAGTGAATAAGACCCATCTCGGTTCTGTCTGCTGTGTACGTTCGCTAACTGAATGTGGAGTTTTGGATTCAAGATGGTTCAAGATGAGTTAAATATAAGTTCTCCAGATTGATTGTTGATTATAACTGACTTCATTGCTATTAATTCTTTGTTCCTTTATACCGACCATCCGACCATTATGCTGACCAAAAGATGCCACCGCATCTTTTGCTCCATTATTTGTTTAAAGATAAATTCTGTCGTAAAGATGATGCATGAATCTGAAGAACATTAGTTTTTTATAGAGATTTCGATGTTTTTGATTAAACCGTCCCTGCTCTCATCTCTTGTTTTACTGTCTTTGTACTTCCTGTCTCCAGACACCACAGAGCAGACAGATCCACCATCCCGTGGGACTGGGAGCTGTTGACCACCACCATGGACAACCAGGTGGGGTGACCTGTTGCACACCCACACACGCCTCCTTCAACGCTCCATGCCTTTACATAACTTGGCCTTCATGTCCGTCAGGAGGACCCCGCCAAGAGACACCTCTGTGAGGTGGTTCGAATGCTGCTGGTGTACGTTCTGCGGACGATGGAGGACGACTTCAGGGCCAAGCTCTCCTCCGCGGCCCTCAATGAGTCCATAGCCAGGGCCTTCTTGTCATGCACCTCTCAGGTCACAAAAGTCAGGTACGTTGGAGAGTGTGAAGAAGTTGTTCAGGACAGTGGTGAACAATGACCCTGAAATGAATTGAATGTGTGAAAACAAATGGATGCAATGTTGTTCAGTCGGATTAAAGACTTCTTGAAATGGTTCCAATCAGTGACGGACTAGAAGAGTAATTTGGCCCTGGCGTTTGTCAACCTGACTTTTGTCAGGTTGACAAAATAAACTCTGTTCAGACCAAAGTAGCCTCACAGCTTAGTTTGTACACATCCCCTATCAAATCAGTTCAATAGAAAGTTGCAGAATGTTGCCCAACCATACTGAAAAAACAACATGAAGGCAACATGCTAAAGATAAAAAAGATATGAAAGATAAGAAGGTTATTGAAGATGCCAAAGTTACGTAAGATGCACACTATGTAGAATAACCAATGAGGAAATACACTTATTTATTATTATTTCACTTACTCAGTGAGTGCTGCATGCAGCGCTCAACTATTGTTCTTCATAAGTTTTATTCTTTCTTTCTTTCTTTATTATTCTCTACAAACTTTGGGACCCATCTCCTTCCTCAATTTTTCACCTAGAGACCACTCGAAATTTAAAATGTTCAAAATAGCTTGGAATCGCGCGCTTCTTTTCAGATTTTTTAAATATTTGATATTTAAGATATTATACTTTTAAAATAAGATTTTAATATATTTATAACATGGGAGTCAATGGGAGGACGGCGGAGCACGTAACCAGTGTTGGGAAAGTTCACTTTCTACGTGAACTAGTTCAAAGTTCAGTTCACAAATTTTAAAATGAACTAGTTCAGTTAAACGTTCATAATTTAAAAATTTGAACTAAATTCACAGTTCCAAAAAATGAACTAGTTCATAGTTCTTTTTTTCAATATGTTGCTGTGAGCTATTCGTTTTTTCCGGCATTTTGAACATTGAGCCCGCTTTGAGGTTTGTCTAGGATGAAATAGAGTGGTTGAATCAAGTATCGTAGCTTAATACAGTTTCTATCGTGTTTTATTGCACATTTAGCGCATTTTGTAAATCCCATTGATTTCTGTTGGAAGACTCAATGCTCGTTGGCCGGAAACGGAAAGGGGGGGTGTTCACGTTTGGTTGTAGTCTTTTCTCTCGGTTCTAGCCCTACTGATGAGATGGAGAACCGAGCGAAAAGACTACAATCAAACGTAAACAGCCCCCCTTTCCATTTCCGGCCAAAAAGCAATGATTCTAGGAGGTATTCTAGTCCGCTGAGCTATGAGCCAGAGAGCTAACGTTATGGATTGTACATATTTATAATTCGAAATTCGTCTCAGCCTTTATACCACAGATACTCTAGGGTCTGTAGCATATAACCGTGTTGTCTGATTACAGTTTAATTCATTTTCCACAATTTAACAGCTCTTAGTTTTGAAGAATAATCACCGCGCCATTCCTTTCAATGGGAATCGCGCTGGTCTGTACTTTCAAAATAAAGTGTACATATTTATAATTTGAAATTCGTCCCAGCCTTCATACGACAGATACTATAGGGTCTATAGCATATAACCGCGTTTTCTGATTACCGTTTAATGTAACAGTAAGCTGGCAACACCGCAACTGCAAATTAACCTCTCAGGGATTACGATGGCAACCGGTCAAACAACACGGCGATCTGCGTGCGCATCCGCCGTGTTGATAAACAAATAACCCCCATATTGAACGAAGTTAAACCGAGTGAGGGTGCCGTTCACTGACACCAGAATGAACGAGTTCACAGTAACGTTCATCAGGCAGTAATACAGTACGTTCAGTTCACGTTCGCCCAAAATATGAACGAGTTCATGAACTATCGTTCAGTGAACGCGTTCAGGCACAACACTGCACGTAACTAAATCAATTTTCAACTGTTTATCGTCGTTCAAACCATTTAACAAATCTACACACTTTTATGTTCAATAATATCTAAACGGAATTTCGATATCAATTAAACTTTCTTCAGAATCACAGTTTTAGTTTCATGCCGGCTTCGTTTTCAGTTGGTCTCATTGATTTACGTTGGAGGACGTTCAGCAGTGTTGCCAGATTGGGCAGTTTTCCCCGCCAGATTGGGCTACTTTTGGGAGATGTTCAGGCAGTGTTGCCAGATTGGGCTGTTTTTCTCGCTCTATTGGACTACTTTTAATCATGCACCGGCTCACTATTCTCTTAAAGACACACACACACACACACACACACACACACACACACACACACACACACACACACACACACACACACACACACCAGCAGTGCAGGGCAATACATTTGACCTTTCAGTTCTATTCATTTTACATTTCTGCATTTTTAGCAATGCTTTTCATTCAGCTGTCACTTTATTTGTTTCCAACCATTTACTTTTTCTTAAATGGTGTGCATTGTTTACTCCATTTAGACTTTTGAACTTTTGTTCAAATCCCTTCACTTGATTTAAGCCATTTAACGTTTCTTTACGTTTTGAACTATGTGTCTTTATAAAAACATATTTTCAACCTCACTTTGCACTACAGCAAGGTGAAAAAGATGTGTTACACTATCAAATGTTCTCCTGTGTGTTTCTTTACCTTGTCCAGAGAGGTCATGAGGTGGCTCTGTGCTGCCATCATAAGAGCAACAGCCGAAGGGGGCGCTGAGGAACGGCCCAGAGAAAGGGACGACCACATCAGGTGAGCTCAGACAGGCCCGTGTCACTCTGTGGACTCATTCCTCCTCTGCGACCGCTGCCGGGGTTGGGCTCACTGTTGGCTCCCGGCTCCAGGATGGTGTCGGCCTTCCAGGGGATGCTCCGTATGGCGCTAGAGGTGGACTGCTCTCCAGTGCTCAGTGCGGCCCGGCTGGCCCACGAGCTGTTCAACGCGCTCCTCATCGTGATGCCACTGCGCTCCCACAGGTGGGCGGGGTCCAGTACTGTTCAGTGGTTTCGTATGGTTCTGATTCCCTTTGTCATCTATAATATTGGTTTTGTATGGTTCTGATTCCCTTTGTCATCTATATTATTGGTTTTGTATGGTTCTGATTCCCTTTGTCATCTATATTATTGGTTTTGTATGGTTCTGATTCCCTTTGTCATCTATAATATTGGTTTTGTATGGTTCTGATTCCCTTTGTCATCTATATATTATTGGTTTTGTATGGTTCTGATTCCCTTTGTCATCTATATACTATCGCATCGAGCTCCGCCTTTCCAAGCGGGATTCTCTTCCCCAACTCTCTTTGGACGCCTTTTGTCTCTGCCTTCCACATAGGAAGCTGTTACTTGATAGCTTGCAGAGCGAGCTTCTGAAATGCAAGTTGCTGCAGCACCTGTTGGAGCACAGCTGCAGAGAGAAGACAGCCCTGCCCGTGTCTCCCCTTCTGCTGCTCCACTTTCTGAAGCACAGCACCCCGACTCAGGAGCCCACGGTGACTATGAAGATAGCTTATATATCTAGTGCAACCTGTAGCTCATTGGTTAAGGCATGATTCTACAGTGGCAATGGTTGACCGTGCTAAGTGTCATCTACATTAATATTACATCTATAAAACAAGTTCAAACAACAGGAATAGGAATCCCTCTTGTGAGGAACTTCTCTACAGCACATATTATACATCAAGGCAACTAAAACAACCTAACGTAACACAATAAAAGCAAGAAAACAAACTTAAGCTTATTATTAAGAAAAGATAACGTGCTTTATATATTCAAAGCATAGAATATAACTTGATGAAATTAACGTGTATGCTAATAATATACAAGACGTTGATGGACAAGGCAGGCAGGAGCCTGGAGAGAAACTGACCCCTAAGCACTGCCACCTGCAGGATGGCGCCCACAGGTGGCCCAAGTGGGAGGAGTTAGTGGAACTGCTCTGGATGCTACTGCGTAGTCACAACAAGCTCAACAAAGGTGAGCCATCCAAAGCACGCCCCCAGGGAACAGCACGTCTGCATGGTTGTTCCCCGCTGAGAACCTAATCCATGGTCCGTCCACGGTCACTTCCAGGGGACCTGCGACCCCCCATCACAGAGACATGCGAGCACGCCGCCACCACCAGCCCAAAGGGCGCGGTGCACAGGCTGGCCGTCTGCGAGGCCATGGAGTCGTTGCTGTCCAGAGCCCGGGCAGACCTGGGCCATGACCTGCCGGATCACATCGAGGAATCCCTCAGTTACCTCCAGGATCAGCTGCTGGACGTCTGTCAGTCCTAGGGCCGCCTCAGCTCAGGTCACAGAGGAATCCCACTAACCACAGTTTCACCAGAGATGGTGCTGTACAGTAGATTGATTTACAGCTTTATAAAAACGCTCATAAAGATTTGTTGTGTTTTGAGTTTACTTGTTAAAGTTATTTACTTAAAGGAAAAGATGTACAGTTCCACAATGAAAATGTGGTTATATAAGTCGTTATTTATTTATATAAAGCAGCATCTGCTGATGTAAAAGCAAAAATGTATGTGCTCAAGTACAAAGTGCAATAAACACAACTTCTCATTGCATGGATGGTCTTATTGCTCATGGGGAAGGTCAGAAAACAAATGGTATCCTCCGTTTTGATCTACTTGCATGCATATTATTTCAGGGACATCTAAACACATAAGGGCATAATACATTTAATAAACATACAGTTACATATATTTAAAAAAAAAAACTCGTTAGGCTACTCATAATTCGAAGACAACTAAATGAAATCCCCTCTGAGTAAACTTATTTTCAATGTATATTACCGGGTCCCTTGACCCGGGGGTCCCACGCACCAACTAAGAGTACATGGTGTGTGACAGCTCTCCATGCACCTGTGCGGGTGTCCCCGTCCTCCATCACGCACCCCCAACACTCTTCAGTGAAGTATTTACTCTACGACAACAGCTGGGTCAATTGACGACGCGGGCCAATCGGATCCGGGGCTGTTATCGTTGGCAGGAAGAAAAAAAAAAAAGCCTGACAGTCGCCATGATACAGCAGCAGCAGCGGCAGCAGCGGAAGCGAGTGAAGTAGCTAGAAAACAAAAGAGAACACGCAGTCGTCCTCGCTATCTGGTATGCTCTTGCAGGTACAAACCACACTTTTCCGTCTCACCGTGGACTATTGGATTCCGTCAGGGGGGTCCGGGTTCAAACCATTCGTCCTATGCGACGGTGGATGTCTTTCGAATTGTATTTTTTATTCCATCTGTGGGGCGAAAGAGAAAAAAATAGGAGCAGTTAGCTTTTTTGTGCTAGCTAGCTTTATGCTACGCTAAGTAGCATCGCTCCGCTCACACAAGCAAGGAGCAAGGGGCTAGGCTAGTTAGCATGTAGCGGCGCTGTTTAGCCAGCTGGTGCGGCGGCGGTGACGAGCTAGCCTGCGTTGGCTACATAATACGCTGTTTTCTGGCCTAGTCCGAAATGCGCAAGCGGGGTATACGGGCATTATGTAACCGTCGAATGTGCATTTTATCTACGGACAAATGATTATTTCGCCATGCCAACCGTCCGTGATATCTGGCGTGAACCGTGGGGATCTTATTGGGACCATCTCTCTGGTGTTGAATTAGCACACAAGCTAGTGAGGTTGCTATATTTAGTGTGTTAGCTGATGGTGGCTATCTGGTGAGGATGAACTAACCTGCTAAGCTACAATGGAAAGAGACTTTGTGTTCGTCCACCGCATCGCTCCTTAATTACAACTGTGCGGTTTTGATGGCGGAGAATTATATTGTCTCGCATGTGACTTGATTGTGTGTGGATAGCAGCTATGCTCTGGTTAAAGCCCAATTACCCTTCTGTATTTAATGAAGTAAACATTGATGTTGGAGAAACACGTGCTGCTGCTCCTTCAGTGCAGACCTGGAAATGTATTGCTTGTTTTTAAACATCATCACGAATTCGAGCTTTTCAACACCTTTCGGTGTTGCTATCTGAAGCCCCCACATTTTTTTTTTTTGCATGCATTCTTCAGAGGTTTCAGGGAACACGCTTGTCAGAATCTACCATATGCATACGTCTTTTTGATGTCGACTATTTGCCCTGCAGTACAGGAATGCCCAAGGAAAAATATGACCCGCCAGACCCTAGGCGGATGTATACAATTATGTCGACCGAGGAGGCAGCCAACGGGAAGAAGTCATACTGGGCTGAACTTGAAATCAGTGGTGAGTGTGACAGTTAATTGAGGACAAATATATAGTATGTTTTGTACTGAGAATATGACCAATTCTTTCTGGGTCTCTTTAATGTGAAAGAACTGAAGCTGAAAATGTGAACAAGTTATCATCTTTGTCTGCATCTGATGCACACTAAAACCGCCCACCAAGCAACAGGGTGGCAGACTATTCATCCAAGTCTACAGTTAGTGTGTGTGTGTGTGTGTGTGTGTGTGTGTGTGTGTGTGTGTGTGTGTGTGTGTGTGTGTGTGTGTGTGTGTGTGTCCTCTGCACAATGCCAACAGGTCGAGTACGAAGCCTCAGCACAGCCCTGTGGTCTCTGACCCACCTCACTGCCCTGCACCTCAGTGACAACTCCTTGTCACGTATCCCGCCAGACATTGCCAAACTACACAACCTGGTTTACCTGGATCTGTCGTCCAACAAAATCAGGAGCCTGCCGACAGAGCTCGGAAACATGGTGTCGCTCAGGTGAAAAGCATTCTACCCCAAATGTGCATCGTATCCCCTCGAACGATAAGCCTTTAAAGCCCGGATTAGTAGAACATGTGCTCCTAGTTTAAATTATTGTATTTGTGTTCTATTGCTTGATTGAGAGGCTGTGATCTGCTCGTGCCTAAAACTGGTGTTTCTGCTCAACAGGGAACTTCTTTTAAATAACAACCAGTTGCGGGTCCTGCCTTTTGAATTGGGGAAACTGTTCCAGTTACAAACGTTAGGGTTGAAAGGTGAGTGAACGTTTGGCATCGTACTTTTTAGACCCGAGGTTTGTGTTGGCGAGGCTCAATTGTGGTGTCTGTTGGCTCCGCCAGGAAACCCACTAGCACAAGAGATCATGAGCCTCTACCAGGAACCGGATGGCACACGCAGACTGCTGAACTACCTGTTGGACAACCTGGCAGGAGCCATTAAGAGACGTGAGTGTCCCAGATGTTGTGCTGCCTGTTGAATCTGATAAGCATTCCCAAATGGTGTCTGGAATAGTGAAGAACACTAGCAAGCTGTGAACTTAAAAGGCAATGCTTGACCGCTAACCAACTGTTAACCCTAGTTTCTGTTTATGAGAGAACCAACTGTTAACCCTGGTTTGTGACAGAACCAAATGTTAACCCTGGTTTTACAGAACCAACTGTTAACCCTGGTTTGTGACAGAACCAACTGTTAACCCTGGTTTGTGACAGAACCAACTGTTAACCCTGGTTTGTGACAGAACCAACTGTTAACCCTGGTTTGTGACAGAACCAACTGTTAACCCTGGTTTGTGACAGAACCAACTGTTAACCCCGGTTTGTGACAGAACCAACTGTTAACCCTGGTTTGTGACAGAACCAACTGTTAACCCTGGTTTGTGACAGAACCAACTGTTAACCCTGGTTTGTGACAGAACCAACTGTTAACCCTGGTTTGTGACAGAACCAACTGTTAACCCCGGTTTGTGACAGAACCAACTGTTAACCCCGGTTTGTGACAGAACCAACTGTTAACCCTGGTTTTACAGAACCAACTGTTAACCCTGGTTTTACAGAACCAACTGTTAACCCTGGTTTTACAGAACCAACTGTTAACCCTGGTTTTACAGAACCAACTGTTAACCCTGGTTTTACAGAACCAACTGTTAACCCTGGTTTTACAGAACCAACTGTTAACCCTGGTTTTACAGAACCAACTGTTAACCCTGGTTTGTGACAGAACCAACTGTTAACCCTGGTTTGTGACAGAACCAACTGTTAACCCTGGTTTGTGACAGAACCAACTGTTAACCCTGGTTTGTGACAGAACCAACTGTTAACCCTGGTTTGTGACAGAACCAACTGTTAACCCTGGTTTGTGACAGAACCAACTGTTAACGCTGGTTTGTGACAGAACCAACTGTTAACGCTGGTTTGTGACAGAACCAACTGTTAACCCTGGTTTGTGACAGAACCAACTGTTAACGCTGGTTCCTCTGTTTGACAGAACCTACAGAGCAGCCTCCCGCCAGGCAGTGGATCGCCCTGAACGAGCCAGACCGGACACGCGCGTCAGGTAAGGTCCACTACAGGCCAACTCAACATCACTTGAACTAAACCCTTGGCTAGTTAACCTCGATTCAAGATGAGTTTAATCCACGAGCAGCCTGTTGACGGGATGGACATCCTGACTGCAGTTATTTAAATCCACAGCGATATGCAATGACATGAATATCCCTCAATACAAATGTGTGTGGTCATTAATAAGACCTCCACTACACGTTAGTCACTAGATTAACTTGGCAGTAGTCTTCATTCACACAGGCGTGTGAGTAAGGTCCTCCATGTACAGACGGGAGATGGCCATAGAGAACCACCCGGTGTTCTCCCTGCTGGCCACTAGTACTGTCTGCATGTCAATTCTTGTCAAACTGGTTCATGTTGTTTTTGCTTAGTCCGAACAGCTTGTCAGACTGCCACCTTTCTTTGTCTGTCGGAAGCCAAAATGGCATAAGTTTGCGTGCACGTTTTCCATGCTGCGTGGAGGGCTAGGGACCAAGTCTCCGGAGCCGGGAATATTTATGTGGAGTAATGCTGGTAGGAGCTTAAATGAAGAGGAAGAGAATTATCTGTTAAATATCATTTTCATTCACGTCGGGCAAAGCCTGGCATGATCTTGCACTTAACATATTAAATGCAATTCCTTAAAGCTACATTCAGGCCTCTGGAAGTGCATTGCCCTCTGCATTTGGTCAATGCTGATGTTTTTGTATGAAGCAGCAAATGAGTTTCTCAACCTGGTGGCACTGATGGAAAGATGCTTTTAGGTAAAAGCTGTGTCTGGGTTTGGTTACTATAATGCAATAATATATATGAAACGTGCTCGGCCATGATTTGATTTCCCTGCCAACTTGCACACGCCCTTGGTACATGAAAAGAAAAGTATGAAATTTGATTCAACTTGATATGTGAATCCTTTCATCACTATTACATTTTAATTTGGTTCATAGGTCAGTTGGGGCTTCCCTCAAGGAACTAATTCAAGTTTACCAGATCCTCTTCTGGTATTGCTCGTTGTGCATTGACAGCCTTCCTACTGCCTTCAAGAGCGTTAAGTGTCGCCTTATAAAATGCAAGTTTCCTTGGATAACATAACCCATGGTGGCACGCAACACTCATGCAAAATCACTTTTTCATGCACAAAAACAACGACCCTTCCACGATTTACATAGAATGTCCTGGTGGTATGAAACGCACACCCTGACTTGGTATTGTAGCGGCTAGACATGTGCAGAGTGAACGTATAGTTCTCTGCAGCTCGATCCGTATGTAGGGCTAGTGGGTTTTGGGGCTGGGCTTTGTGTACCTATTGATTATGGATCCCCAGTCCCTCTGCAGGAGGTTGCCTGTGTTGTTTATGCCTGTGTTGTTCATGCTCGTGTTGCCCCTCCTGTGTTCTCCAGCGCTGTTCTCGGTGATGTGCTACAACGTGCTCTGTGACAAGTACGCCACGCGGCAGCTGTATGGCTACTGTCCCTCCTGGGCCCTGAACTGGGAGTACAGGAAGAAGTCGATCATGCAGGAGATCCTGACCTGCAACGCAGACATCATCAGCCTGCAGGTACGTCGTTGTGGTCGAGCGGGCTGTGGTGACATTCGGGGGGGGGGGGGGGGGGGGGGGGAAGCTACAGGGACCTTCTCCCTCCCAGCCGTTGCATGCGTGTGTACATAGTGTTGATGCACCTCACATGTTAGCGCCCTGTAACCCAAGCCCCGCGCCGGGCGTGCTCGCCGTTCACCCTGACAGGAAGTGGAGACGGAGCAGTACTACAGCTTCTTCCTGCCGGAGCTGAAGGAGCAGGGCTACGAGGGCTTCTTCAGCCCCAAGTCGCGGGCCAGGACCATGTCCGAGTCGGACCGCAAACACGTGGACGGATGTGCCGTCTTCTACAAGACGGAGAAGTAAGTAGCTGCGTTACGGACCCCTTCACCTCCCGGGGTTAACCCTTTCTAATGGGTGTCGTCCTGGGTCGTTGGGTTACTCCACAAGTGGTCTTTCACTTGTGATGCAAAGCGTAATGAAACTATACATTTATTTGAGATATTGGTGCTTTTCTACGTTGGTATGCTACTAAAATATTATGTAGTGGAATTGCTTTTGCATGCACAGCTCTGTGAAATGATGACGTTTGATTTAGACCTCAAAAAACAGATGTGCGCTGCGTCACGGTCCATTTTTACGTACGCTGCATTCTTCAGAACTGAGCGATGCATGCGAGTATATGGAGGACCCGATGTTTACGTACCGTTTGACGTGAGGGGCGGCATTGGCTCAGGAGCTAGAGCAGGTTGGCTGGTCACCGGAAGGTTGCTAGTTCGATTCCTGGCTCCTCAGTGTCGAGTTGCCGCTGAGCAAGGCACTTAACCCGGACTGCTCCCGACCAGCTGGCTGTCGCCTAGCATGGTTGACACCGCCATCGGTGAAGGTTGGACAATAATTGTAAAGCGCTTTTGAGTGGCCGCAGGTTAGAAGAGCGCTGTATGAATGCATTCATTTCCTCGAGACCCTGTTGTCTGCGCCCTGGGTCAGCCCTCACCGACGGTTCTCCTCGCCTCCCCACCTCCAGGTTCAGTGTGGTGCAGAAGCACACGGTGGAGTTCAACCAGCTGGCCATGGCCAACTCTGAGGGCTCAGAGGCCATGCTGAACCGGGTCATGACCAAGGACAACATCGGCGTGGCGGTGCTGCTGGAGGTCCGCAAGGAGATGATGGAGCAGACCTGTGAGTACCCCCCCCCCCCCCCCGAGACCTCTGGGCGTTAGATGATGGAGCAGTCCTGTGAGTAGCCCCCCTCCCCTCCCCATAGCTTGTTCAGACTACACGATTCTCAGATATTCCTCCACGATTTAACAAGTCACACTAAATGATCACAGAGCCAGGAAATCGGGCCTTGTCTCGTCGGAAAACTGGCCACACTACAAGATTCGAGGGTGCGATGCCCCCCCCCCCCCCCCCCCGAGACCTCTGGGCGTTCAGTGATGGAGATGCTGGTGTGTTCATTGCCTGACACTAAGGGGAAACTCTGTTTGCATTCAAGACTAATTGCTGCATTAGCTCAAGGCTCTTGCTTTAAATGTGGGCGCGTTAATTTGAAATGATGCCAAGATGTAAGCTATTTAGAGCATCTGATATGGGAAATGGAGTATTTAAAGTATTCTTTAGTATTCGTATAGAGTTATCTTGACTTAAGTTTTGTAAATTCCCCAAGTGATTAACACGACATCATTCTGTGCATGATGTCATTGCATCCATAGCTCTAGGGGCCGTAGTAAATGTTATCTAATGACAATTCTGGGCCTTAATGGAATCCTGTATGCCTTTTAGTGCAGGAGCTCAGATCCTAACAAGGTTACCGGGCTGCAGTCTGGGAATGGCTCTTACTGTGTCTCTGGCTTCACTATGAAACATTCAATTGTGTTCAACATCTTTAGGATGAAATCAAGGATTGCTCAATGGTTCTAAACGCATGACATGATGATTAGCATGCATGGGCATGATGCCAGTCATGTGAAAGCTTTGAACATTGAAAGAAAAAAAAAAAGCTTAATTTATTGTGGTACCGGTCACTATTGACCACAGGCAGGTATCCGATAAGATCAAATGTTTTGGTCTGAAAGTTGTTCTGAGACGCAATGTTCTGTACATAAACAGACATTAGGCAATCCGACCCATACAGTGTGTACAGTTTATGCAACATTAAAAGCCACCCTAACAAAGCTTTGCGTAGGTATATTCCTCCACCCCGTACCGCATAAAATATGACATCAAAACACCACCTCTACCTGCCTTTCATTAAAGCTAGGGTAGGCAATTTACAGAAACAGCAAGAGTAGGCTCGATTTTTAAGTATTCAACTGAGATGGTCCAAGCCTCCGAAGCCTCCCAACACATGGCTAGCTGTAGCAATAGGTCTGCCTAGCCTTGTGGGAGACTGGGTCATGCTCAATCAATGCACAGGCAGTGTGTGTGAATATGGGGGTAGACAAAGGTAAGAAATCCATTCCTGCAACGAGACTACAACAATGAATGGACTGTGGAATGGTCCGGACTACTTGTCAGGGTTCGTGTCGGGGGACCCAGCGCCTCCTCTGAGGGTAGCAGCTGGCCCTCCAGTGAACGTCTCCCCAACACCTCTTCTCCCACAGCTGGCAAGGCGCTCCACGGCATGGAGAAGCAGCTGCTGCTGGTGGCCAACGCCCACATGCACTGGGACCCCGAGTTCTCCGACGTCAAGCTGGTGCAGACCATGATGTTCCTGTCGGAGGTGAAGAACATCGTGGACAAGGCCACGCGCAGCCTCAAGCTCTCCTCGGTGTCGGGCGAGACCAACGCCATCCCCCTGGTGCTGTGTGCTGACCTCAACTCCCTGCCCGACTCTGGTGAGTGTTCATCTGGGGGGGGCTGACTCTGGTGAGTGTTCATCTGGGGGGGGCTGACTCTGGTGAGTGTTCATCTGGGGGGGGCTGACTCTGGGGGGGGCTGACTCTGGTGAGTGTTCATCTGGGGGGGCCGACTCTGGGGGGGGCCGACTCTGGGGGGGGCTGACTCTGGTGAGTGTTCATCTGGGGGGGGCTGTCTCTGGTGAGTGTTCATCTGGGGGGGGCTGACTCTGGTGAGTGTTCATCTGGGGGGGGCTGACTCTGGTGAGTGTTCATCTAGCTGGGGGGGGGGGGGCCTGACCCAGCAGCCCCAGCAGCCCTTGTGGAGGATGCAGCCCACCGCTGGCCTAGCCTCACCAAGCTACTAGGGATACCTTAATATTACTGAGCTGATGGGGACCCCCCTGTGGCCGCAGGGTGGGGGGCCGACGAGCGACGCAGCGGGGACTGTTTTAGTATTCACCGGGGGGGGGGGGGGAGTCTCGCTAAACAGGAGGCAGACTAGCGTCTGTGGCGTCTGGAATCACCATCTGGGCCCAGGCTCAGACTGCGCCCCCCCCCCTCTATATGGCGGGGGGAGCCTGACCACGCCCTCCTCCTCCACAGGTGTGGTGGAGTACCTGAGCACGGGCGGCGTGGACTGCACCCACAAGGACTTCAAGGAGCTGCGCTACAGCGACAGCCTGACCAACTTCAACTGCAACGGCAAGAACCCCACATCCAACGGCCGCATCACGCACGGCTTCAAGCTGAAGAGCACCTACGAGGAGGGCCTGATGCCCTACACCAACTACACCTACGACTTCAAGGTGCGCCCTTATGGGACTTAACGGAGTCACTAAACGGCCCTCGGCCTTGATGGTGTTTGACTGAGTCCTGCCCCTCTGCAATACCTTTTGGATCCTTTTGAAGGGTTCATTTTGTTGTCATGGCACGGTGATGGTCCACCCTCCTGACTGGTTATTAAACATGGTCCTGCTCCTGGTGACTGGTTGCTATTAAACATGGTCCTGGTCCTCGTGACTGGTTGTTATTAAACATGGTGATGGTCCTGGTCCTGGTGACTGGTTGTTATTGAACACGGTGACTGGTTGTTATTGAACTGGGGGACTGGTTGTTATTGAACTGGGGGACTGGTTGTTATTGAACTAGGGGACTGGTTGTTATTGAACTGGGGGACTGGTTGTTATTGAACTAGGGGACTGGTTGTTGTTGAACAGGGTGACTGGTTGTTATTGAACTAGGGGACTGGTTGTTATTGAACTGGGGGACTGGTTGTTATTGAACTGGGGGACTGGTTGTTATTGAACTGGGGGACTGGTTGTTATTGAACTGGGGGACTGGTTGTTATTGAACTGGGGGACTGGTTGTTATTGAACTGGGGGACTGGTTATTGAACTGGGTGACTGGTTGTTATTGAACAGGGTGACTGGTTGTTATTGAACTAGGGGACTGGTTGTTGTGGGACTGGTTGTTGTTGAACTGGGTGACTGGTTGTTGTTGAACTGGGTGACTGGTTGTTGAACTGGGTGACTGGTTGTTGTTGAACTGGGGGACTGGTTGTTGTTGAACTGGGGGACTGGTTGTTGTTGAACTGGGGGACTGGTTGTTGTTGAACTGGGGGACTGGTTGTTGTTGAACTGGGGGACTGGTTGTTGTTGAACTGGGTGACTGGTTGTTATTGAACTGGGTGACTGGTTGTTTATGAACTAGGTGACTGGTTGTTATTGAACTGGGGGACTGGTTATTGAACTGGGGGACTGGTTATTGAACTGGGTGACTGGTTGTTATTGAACAGGGTGACTGGTTGTTATTGAACTAGGGGACTGGTTGTTGTGGGACTGGTTGTTGTTGAACTGGGTGACTGGTTGTTGAACTGGGTGACTGGTTGTTGTTGAACTGGGGGACTGGTTGTTGTTGAACAGGGTGACTGGTTGTTGTTGAACTGGGGGCCTGGTTGTTGTTGAACACGGTGACTGGTTGTTGTTGAACACGGTGACTGGTTGTTGTTGAACAGGGTGACTGGTTGTTGTTGAACAGGGTGACTGGTTGTTGTTGAACAGGGTGACTGGTTGTTGTTGAACAGGGTGACTGGTTGTTGTTGAACAGGGTGACTGGTTGTTGTTGAACAGGGTGACTGGTTGTTGAACTGGGGGACTGGTTGTTGTTGAACAGGGTGGTCCTGGTCCTCTAACCCCCCGTTCCCTCTCCCCAGGGGGTCATCGACTACATCTTCTACTCCCGGCCCAGCCTCAACGTGCTGGGCGTCCTGGGGCCCCTAGACCCCCACTGGCTGGAGAACAATATCAGCGGCTGCCCGCACCCCCACATTCCCTCCGACCACTTCTCCCTGTTCGCCCACCTTGAGCTGCTGCTGCCCAACCTGCCCCCCCAGGTCAACGGTCTGCACCTGGGTGCTCGCAGGTAGTGAGTCTCCCCCCACCCCTCTCTCCCCTCCGCCCAACCGTCACGGCAGGGGGGCGTCTGCTGCCACAGCCCCCCAGTCTCCCTACTGCTGGAGGAAGGGGCGGGCTGTGAGATGTACAGTGGGGGCCGGCCGACAGGGATTTCGTATGATGTAATAGATATTCTATATTTTCCTTTTTTCCTTTTTATTTTTTATTTTATTTTATTTTTTGAACTGCTCGAGTCAATCCTGTGTTTGTGTATATTCTCCTGACTCCTCTCCTCCACTGCTCCCCCCCCACAGCTTGCTTTACCCCGGGGGGGCTCAGAGGGCCACCGGGGGGTGTTGGGTCAGAGGTGGGCGGGGGGCGGGGCATTCACGCTTCAGTTCTTAATTCAGATTCTGGAGCCGCGCGGCTAATGGTCCGTCTGTCCGTCTGTCCCTGTACAAATCTGAAACCAGCAAAGACGGCAGACGCGTCCGTACGTCGGACATCCTGACACTAGCTGCTGCTCTCCCCCCCCCCCCCCCCCAAGCTCACGGGGGTCCTTTAAGACGCGGGTGGGGGCGGGGCTGCCGGTCGTGTTTAGTGGCGATTGGACGAGGTGCGGTCCTTGAAGCAATCAAGATATCCCCCCCCCCTCCCGTGGTGCTGAGGCCTTCCGTGGGCACGGACTGCCATGGTGCTAACAGTCAGGCTCCGCCTCTAGCCGGCAGCCCCACCCACCCTCCGTCGCCTAGACAACCAGGCAGCTCCACCAGGCAGCTGGCGGCGGGATCAGAGCACAGACCCCACCTCACGGCCCACCGCTGGCCTAGGGATCCTTTAATATTACTGAGCTCATGGGGACCGGCGAGCGACACAGCGGGGACCGTTTTAGTATTCACCGGGGCCCCCCCCAGGGCCAGGGGAGTCTCGCTAAACAGGAGGCAGACTAGCGTCTGTCGTCTGGAATCACCACCTCGGCCCAGGCTCAGACTGCGCCCCCCCGTACACACACATGTCATTTGCAGGCAGATCTGTAGCACTGTCTCCAAGGCCAGTACCGCCCCCAGCCATACAGCATCCTCTGAAGCAGTGTTTGTACAGAATAGAACTCTAGATCCAGTCTTTACATGATTGTATATGAACTACAAAAGACCTGTTTTTTTGGCGTTTTTTTGTACGAAGAGTAAATTATGATCCAGATTTGAGAAAAAAAGATTGTATTGTAAACTATGGCTAAATTTTTATCCAGTTAAGATGATTACCAGCTTGTACAAAAGACTTAAGAGGAGGTTGTTCAAGGCATTCACCTGTCCCCACTTTGCACCCCCCGCCGCTGTACTAACGTGATGACTCTGCGCTGGTTTTTAAGACCTCCCCCTCACCCGTCTTCATTCGGACGGCAGAATTGCTGAGATTGTAAATAGGCCGCGGCGTCAGCGTCGCCTTGCCCCACCAGTTTAGAGGCACTGCCAGCTGGTGACCCCCCGTTATGGTGGCATGGTGCAGGACCCCCAACGCCCCAGCAGCTGCTCCATGACCACAGGTGGCGTACCGACGGAACATTGTGCCTCACCGTAGCAGTGTTCCTCGTCTTGCACTGTCCCGCCCTACTGGTGAACGCCTGAACAACCTTTTCTCTTATTTTTAAATACTGTCGAGACATTGTGAAGATTATGTCGTTGTGTTTTTTCTTTTCTTTTTTAAATGAGCTGTGACAATGCTATGATGTGTACCCCCTCCCTGCTTTAGGTTGAACTCCTTAGTAATCAGGTATGCTATGAATAGACCCCCCCCGCCTCGGTAAGACCCTCCCTCATAGTGCCCACCCGTTGTTCCTTGGCTCGGCCCCCCGGTCCCTCACCCCCACTGGGACTCTAGTGCCCCCCCAGCCTGTCCCATCGGGCCCCCGTGTGTTGCCCTGGTTCTCCAGCTGCTCCTGGCCCCAGGCCCACTGGGATTGTTTTGCCCCTCGTTCAACCACTCTGTACAGCTCCCCCCCCCGTATCTCAGCTCTAGTGCCATCGCCATAGTCCTGTTGCTCTGCTGGAGGCCCCCCAGGTCTAAGGATGAGGCAGTCGGTGTGTCAGGTCCCCCCCCATCAGGCCCGCCCCCTGGAGCTCTGTAGTCGGGTTTCCGGTCGGAACGTCGGGGCTCTACCCACCAGGGAGCTCTGCCCCCCTCCAGGGGGCTCTGACCACCAGGCTCTGACCCCCTCATGGGGGCTCTGCCCCCCTCCAGGGGGCTCTGACCACCAGGGGGCTCTGCCCCCCTCCAGGGGGCTCTGACCACCAGGGGGCTCTGACCCCCTCCAGGGGGCTCTGACCCCCTCCAGGGGGCTCTGACCACCAGGCTCTGACCCCCTCCAGGGGGCTCTGACCCCCTCCAGGGGGCTCTGACCACCAGGCTCTGCCCCCCTCCAGGGGGCTCTGACCTCCAGGGGGCTCTGACCACCAGGCTCTGCCCCCCTCCAGGGGGCTCTGACCCCCTCCAGGGGGCTCTGACCACCAGGCTCTGCCCCCCTCCAGGGGGCTCTGACCTCCAGGGGGCTCTGACCACCAGGCTCTGCCCCCCTCCAGGGGGCTCGGCCGCCGTTGTGTTTCTCAGCGTGCAGATCCGATGGAACTGAGCACTTGGCTTCAGATACCGCTTTAGACCCCCTCCCCCCACCCCTTCCTGTGTGTTTGGACACATTTTAGTGATTATTGATCACGCCACTTTTTTAAAAATGTATATTTTGACATCTGTCAGGGGGACAACGAGTAGAGAAGTCCAGACTTAATTGTGAAGTTAAGTTTTCTTGTCAATTTAGTTTGCCCCACGTTTTTATTTTACATGTTTTCGATTGAATGGTGTCCAGCCTGATTTTATTTTCTTTATGAATTGCATTAGTATTGTAGTAGATTTAAAGACTAGCTTTTTGTAAAGTGTGAATAAAAGATGTATCTCATGTTTCCTTTCTAAAAGATGTGTTGTGTAAATCCTGAACTCTATAGTGTTATGGTGGCCACATTCTGTCCCCTAACCCTCTTGATTTCCCCCTGGCGTTGCAAACCAAATCCTGTGTTAACCCTGGTGGGAAAGGTCTGATGAGATTAGTAGGTGAGGAATTGAATACTTCTGAAGTCTCGGGCAGATGGATGTTAGAGTTGCCGAGTACCATTGTCTATTGGTAAGAATGTTTTTTTTTAATCACGGGATATTCAAGTTTTCCGTTTTGAATTTCAGCTTTATGTGGGATGTTTCGTGACTCTAGCCATGTTCTTAGGATAGGACAGGTGATTTGTGGCACTCTGGCCGGTATGGGAAATGTTTTTAGTTCTAGACTGGTCCTGTGATTTTTGAGTAGCATACTAGTCCCATCTCACTTTGTACCGTGTGCATCACAGTGGATAACTGTTACGCTAGCAGGCTATAGATAGTTACTAGTTCTTTTGGTCGTGGGCGCACGTCGTCTGGCTTGTGACGGGCGAACAGGGCAGGTGGCGGGTCTCTTGTCTTCAGTGTGTAGGAACACTGGGTTGGATCTGCACGTTGTCACTGTGGGTCGGAGCACGCTGATATTGGCTCTTTTCTTTCCGCCAGGCTGAATCTTGTTTTAACTCGTGTTTTTCCGTTTCGATGTTGTACACCAAAGCTGCTTGTGTTTAAGTTTTTAAGATTTAGAGCAAGACCCCCCCCCCCTCCACCCACCACCCCCTCCCCTAGTGTAATTGATGCAGGGCGGGTACCCAGAGCAGATGCTGCCGTTCCCTTGGTAACGGTCACACGTTGCATCCACGTGCGGCCATCGTTAAAGGGCTCTGTAATCCAGTGGAGCGGTGGATTCAGTAGTTCTCCTGAAACTTGGCAATAATACCGTCGACGTTTTTATTTTTTAACCTGGAAGCCCTTGGCTTGTTGCCCTCTTCACTTTTATTTAGTGGATCCGCAGCACGCCTGCGGTTGGACCGTCCGTCCGCCGACCCCAAGTGGGACGTCTCCTTTTGTTTCTCCTTCTCATTTTGTATATTTACTCGCCCACCCTGCCGATCGATAGTGATAGTTGTTCAATAATCAGGATTGTCTATCTTTTAGTCAAATGAGTACATATATTGATCTGTGTCACTGTGTTAATACACTGGACCAACAATTGTTTACCATTCATAAAATACCAGCAAAATATTACGAATAATAACCTGGAGGAAAAAAAACACACATGCACAATGTTGTAGAATGTCCATGAACCCAGATCAGATATCAAGGCAGCTGTTTTCAATTCAACACACTGATAAAAAAAAAAAAAGCTGAGTGGTAAACAATGCTCTTTCTGTTGTACCCCTTTGCTGTCCTTGATAGTTTTCAGACTTTACTTTTCTCTCTGTTGAATAGAGGTTCTGCTTGGTTCCCTTACACCTATATGTATTTTCCTACTTCTGGTGGAAATAAATTCTATATTATCTGTTTTAAACGTGTCACCTCTTTGCAATGGATATTGAAAATAAATTCTATATCTGTTTTACTTTGTCTTGCCTCTGTGTTCTTGATTCTAGGGCATTCGTAATTGGTCCTTTACAAGAGCTATGTCTTCTTTACTAGTGATCGGAGTATATAAAGACCCGTTTATATTTAGATTTTCATTAAAAACGTGAATATTGTTTAATTATAGTACCGTTTCTGGCCGCATGGTGGAGCCAAAGGACTATTAAATATATTCACCCCCCCCCCCCCCCCAAGGATTTGGAAAGTAGGTGACCTTCTCCACATGTAGATTGCAATGCAGATATCGGCTATTTGGTCATTGGAGGAGAGCGTGTCCTCATGGATGATGGGAGAAAATAATGCATGCATTTTCTGAAATTAGAATTTAATTAGTAGAAACTTTGATATAAGTTAAGTTATCATTTTCTTTGTAACTATGTCAAAAGGGCTCTGTAGGGAGCAGAAGAGAAAGCAGTTAAGAAAAACAATCCCTGTGCCAGAATTCAGATTAACCATTTCAAAGAAACTCTTTGATTTTGTTTTCTCGCTAAGCAACAAGCGCACATGTTTTTTTTTAACATACCCACAATATCTGCTGCCCAGACCAGTATATCAACTTAAAATCTTCCAAAGAATAACATCTTATTTTCATGACAAAATAACATCTTCAAGTCATCTTAACCAGACGCTAATTTCAAAAGTATGATTCATAAAGTAAGTTTCATCCTATCCAAAGTGTTCATGAAGGAGCAGAACAAAAACATGTTGCTTTTGACCCAAACCAAGCCTTCTTTGTAGATTCATCAGAGGTTTGTGGCTTGGTTGAATCTATTTTTTTTTTTGTTGTGTTCACATGCACATTTGTTTAAGTTTCAAGATTGACGATGACAACTCCTCCACCAATGAGCTAACCGTACCACCGTGTTCCATGGAATGATATCCTGGGCCGTAAAACCAGGAAGATGATTCCACCTGACAGGATATAGATCTTGGACCATGTCAAGCCTATTCCAAGTCAAGGGGAAAACATGAGCTCTGACTGTCAAGGCTCCCTTCCCTGGTGGCCTGTTCTCATCCTCATGGAACTGAACAAGGTTCAACTCCTAAAACACTGCAAGATGCTCTGCACACTGCAGGAATACGGTGGATTTTCAAGCCGAATGCCTAAACGAATGAAGATCATCGTCAATGTTTTAAAAAAGCATGTCCTCGTGCTCTTTTAGACATTCATAACCAAACCACAGGAAGACCTATATTGATTTACTGTAACATGCATCCATGTTGCTTTACAATGATCAGAGTTCCACTTTACCTGTGGTTGTGGGGCTGAGACTAGCTTTTTTATGGACTTCTATCGCTCTTTCTCTTTCGTATGCACCCCCCCCCCCCCCCCCCCCCCCCCACACACACACATACACACACACACACACACACACACACACATACTGTACGCACACAGAACCAAATGTGACACAGGCCTGTCGATATGGTGTGTTTGCACA
>NC_136943.1:283283-285783 GCF_949987615.1 Pollachius pollachius
CACTCACTATCTAAAGCTGATTAACTGTCTCTCCTCTCCTACCACTCACTATCTAAAGCTGATTAACTGTCTCTCCTCCTCCTACCACTCATTATCTAAAGCTGACTTACTGTCTCTCCTCCTCCTACCACTCATTATCTAAAGATGACTTACTGTCTCTCCTCCTCTCCTACCACTCATTATCTAAAGCTGAATTACTGTCTCTCCTCTCCTACCACTCACTATCTAAAGCTGACTTACTGTCTCTCCTCTCCTACCACTCACTATCTAAAGCTGATTAACTGTCTCTCCTCTCCTACCACTCACTATCTAAAGCTGATTAACTGTCTCTCCTAGCCCCCGTCATCTCCTCCATGTAACCCGCCGTGCCTGTGATGTGTGTGTGATGCATTAGGACCGTCCTCCACCAACACACCTTACTCTCCTCACTCAGGCACTCTCTAATGATGTCTTTATTTAACGAGCGTTTAGCAAACGCCTTTCACAAAATGTCTTCTCCCGAAGACCAAAGTGCTATAGTATTATACAGTGGTTATGTAGTATATATATATATATATATATATATATATATATATATATATTCTTTATCTTTGTAAAGGCGCGGGGCACGCCATCAGAACCGGCATTGTTTAATTTTGTTAAATGATATCGCTGACCGATGTTTTAGTGACGCAAGGAAAGACATTCCTGTGGGTGATCACAGGAAGCTCCTCCTTTATTCACGTTGATTGTCTTCCTCTCCTGTTTTTATGGATCCATGGCAACAGTGCTCACTCCCTCGCCTGGTATCCAAACAAAATAAGATATGTCAAGACCTCAAGCAGGAGGGCAGCAGCTGCAGCCCACTGCAGGTGTGCAGCCAAGACGCCTCTCTTGTTTTCTCCTCTTCCTCCTCCCTCCTCCTCTCCTCCTCCTCCTCCTCCACCTGCTCCTCCTCCTCCTCCTCACTCTCCTCCACCTGCTCCTCCTCCTCACTCTCCTCCACCTGCTCCTCCTCCTCCTCCTCCTCACTCTCCTCCACCTGCTCCCTCTCCTCCTCCTCCTCCTCCTCCTCCTCCTCCTCCTCCTCACTCTCCTCCACCTGCTCCCTCTCCTCCTCCTCTTCCTCCTCCTCCCTATCCTCCTCCTCCTCCTCCTGTTCCTCCCTCTCCTCCCTGTCCTCCTCCTCCTACTCCTCCTCCTCCTCCCCCTCTCCTCCTCCTCCTCCTCCTCCTCCTCCTCCTCCACCCAACTCAAGAGCATGCCAATCTTCTTCTTGCTACGTCTGTCGATTCAGCCGTTGCCAAAGCTGGAAGATCTGGTATCAAAGACGTAGATCTGATATCAAAGACGAATATCTGGTATCAAAGACGAATATCTGGTATCAAAGACGAATATCTGGTATCAAAGACGAATATCTGGTATCAAAGACGAATATCTGGTATCAAAACGAAGATGGTGGCCGGATTTTGGGAAAACGAGAAAACAGCTTGGACGGCTCTCCTGCTCCAGCCAGAGAGCCCAGGAGTGACATGGACTCACTTATTATCTTCTATAGGTTGTGTCCTGCGAGCCTGGGACATTGAGCGTGTGTGTTGGGTTGTGCCAGACATGGAGGATAGAAAGAGTATGGCGTGAGGGCCCTCCAGTGTTTCGGGGCCAGGCGCGGGGTGTGGTGCTCCGCCGTGGCAGAGGGCTGTACGATGCTAAGCCTGTGTCGTCGCCAGCATGAGTTTTGTATATAAGAACTGGGAAGAAGTTTATAGTGCAGGAATCGGTGTCTTGATGTTTATTATGAGGGTTTTTTGTTATTGACTTTGAATGCATCTGCTGTTCTTGGCTTGTCAGCCCGGTGTTTGTGTTGACCACTTGTTTTTCCAGTCTGTCCGTCTGTCCGTGAGACAGTTGGTGTGTGTGTACTTTGTTTGGGGGTGGTTGAGCATCAGTGTAAGGCAGATGTGTTCTTATGCATGCCACTGATTTGTTTTGCACATGGTTTGTGTGTTTGTATTCAGACACGTGTGGGTTCATTTGTGCGCGTGTGTGTGTGTGCTGCATGTGTGTTTGAGCTCGTCTGTGTTCAAGTGTGTGTGTGTGTGTGTGTGTTTGTGTGTGTGTGTGTTTGTGTGTATGTGTGTGTATGTGTGTGTGTGTGTGTGTCTGTGTGTGTGAGAATATTTTTCGAATCCCTTTGTAAACCCAGCCAGCAGTCTGACAGATGGACACTTTATGGCTTGACTACTTTTCTGGGAAGAGATAGCAATCCTCTCAAACTTCCTCACACAGCATCTCCTTCTGAGGCTCCTTCGGCCAATAGCAGGCCTTATCTAGACGAACCCCAACCCCAGTGTTTTCTCCCATCTCCTAACTGCTCCCGGATGGACATCGTTGCCTTTTACACTTCAGGGAAAAAAGGTGGCATGGTCCAAAGTGATCCCAGCAAGCAGCGGTCCCATGAAGACCCGACGGTCTTGCTTTGATGTGATTGGCTCAGAGAGCAAGGAGCTTATTAGTACAGGAA
>NC_136943.1:292344-294844 GCF_949987615.1 Pollachius pollachius
TCCCTCCCTCTCTCCCTCTCTCTCTCTCTCCCTCTCTGTCTCCCTCTCTCCCTCTCTCTCTCCCTCCCTCCCTCTCTCTCTCCTTCTCCCTCTCTCCCTCTCTCTCTCTCTCTCTCTCCCTCTCTCCCTCTCTCTTTCTCCCTCTCTCCCCCTCTCTCTCCTTCTCCCTCTCTGTCTCCCTCTCTCCCGCTCTCTCTCTCTCTGTCTCTCTCTCTCTCTCTCTCTCTCCCCCCCCCCCATCATATGGTTTGGTTTGCATGAGTCTGGTGGTCCCCTTGTCTGTTTCTCGGTGGAGAAAGTGCAGTGCAGTGATTAAGTGATGTCGTGATGTCGTACGGTGGAACAAATGTCAAGCAGTGAAGCAGTCGAGTCGTAAAAAGCAAAAAGGCCCAAAGCACATTGCTGACCACTGCCACTGTAGTCCTTGTTGTTGTATATATTGTCGTCGTGGTTACTATCAACACGTCCGTCGTGATTCTGTCCTCTGGACTCCTGTGAGATCCCTGTGTGTGGTGTTGTGCCAGCCGTCTCCTGTCGGCTGCGTTTGTATTGTGGACCGTTGAAGGCAGTGTGCGAAATACCCGTCAATATTCGGGGGGGTCCCCATCCCCCGATTGCTGCGCAATACCGATCTAAATGTTCTCAATATGCAGTAGGCCTATAACATTACAATATTTCATGGATGCAAGCAGTCAGTCTATAGCCTACATGACACACGCACACAACAATTTTTGATAATTGGATATGCTATAGTAGCCTATTCGTAAAGCAACACTTTAGCCAATGCAGCCTCCTATGTCAGTGCTGGCATAGGAGCCTGCGTTGGCTAAAGCTGTTTGGATGCCCGTTGATTTATAACAAGGAGAGGCAAAGTTGTGCATTACAATGCATACACAACCATAATTGGCATCAATATGGCGCACTTAGACGAACAATCAACAACTGAATAAATGCCAGGTATAGCCTATCGGAGACTGGCACACAAACAGTGCACTTGCAAATGAGAGCCTGCAGTATGACCGATCGTGTGACATTAATAACCATCCATCTACAGCAAATAAGATCAGACAGATACATCACTGAACACAAACACAAAGCACATTCGTCCAACCACGGCGGATGCTGACAACATTTTACACAACAAGCCAAACATCACCACGGCAGGTGCGCTCTCTCTCGCACGCACGTAAACATCACTCCAACTTCTCCTACTCCAAGGCTAGGCTGCTTCACTAAGACCACAACCAACAATCCCTTCTATTATCACAATTCAGTCACTGCAAAGATTAAAAAGATAGCCTCTTACCTCACGTTAGAATAGACCCAGAGTGTGTGAGTGACACTCTGGTTTAGCTTTCGCTCGTAGACGTTTTTAGTATGACTTGTCAACATTACGTCATTCTTCTGTTTGGCGAACATGGCTAATTAGCACACAGGACTGGCTGGCTCTGCTTGGCAAAAAATAACACATTTGTGATTGAATGTTTTGAATTCCGAATACTTGACATGGTGAGCTTAAAAACATTTAAGTGACCAATAGTGACAATAAAATAAAATATTTAAAACTTTGACTAAATTTGAGACCCCCCTCAAATTTTGCTTTCGAGGCTTTCAGGGGGTCTCATGGGTAAATCGGGGGGGTCGAGCTCCCCCGGACACCCCCCGTATTTCGCACACTGGTCGAAGGTACTGGAGTCTGTTGAATACCCTGCGTCTCTGTTCCCTCCCGCAGTACCGGACCTTCGACCCGTGCAAGCAGCTGTGGTGCAGCCACCCAGACAACCCCTTCTTCTGCAAGACCAAGAAAGGCCCCCCCATCGATGGAACCATGTGTGGCAACGGGAAGGTAGTTTTCCATAGTTGTCCTGTGAGTCCGGGCTTAGCTCTTGAGGTAGAGCGGGTTGACTTGGAACCAAAAGGTTGCTCGTTCGATTCCCTTGCTCGAGGTTTCCCTGAGCACAACACCTAACCCTGACTGCTCCCTGCGAGCTGGCCGTCGCCTTGCGTGGTCGACTCGCCGTCGGAGGGTGAACGTGTGTCTGTGCCCCTGTCAGTCGCTTTGGATAAAAGCATCTGCTGAACGCTCTGAAGTTGAAGTCCTCTGGACACGACGCATTAAGAGGAGATCTGACACTGCTGAGGGGCTCACAGCAGGGCGAAGCGACAACATCTGCAACAGGCAGCGTGGAAACAGCCCAGATCGATGTTCACCCGTAAGGCCGTCCTGATCACACGTCGGTGGGGGCAGAGACCTTAACGCCCCTCCCTCTGTCTGCTCCCCAGCACTGCTTCAAGGGCCACTGCATCTGGCTGACCTCCGACATCATCAAGAAGGACGGTGGCTGGGGCGCCTGGAGTGAGTTCGGCCAGTGCTCTCGGACCTGTGGGGGGGGCGTTCAGTTCCGCACGCGCGAATGTGACAATCCCAGGTAGGTGCCAGGCATCACGCATGAGTGTGAGGATGAATGGGTGAATGGATGTGTGGATGAATGGGTAGTGA
>NC_136943.1:299844-344844 GCF_949987615.1 Pollachius pollachius
ACCTGCACTGCAAATCCAAGGAGAGCCGTGACGTGGTGTACATGCAGAGGATGGTCCTGGATGGGACTCGATGCTCCTACAAGGACCCCCACAGTGTGTGTGTGCGGGGGGAGTGTGAGGTGAGTGTGTGTCTCTGTGCGTGTTTGTGTGTTTGTGTTTGCATTGATATATGTGTGTGCGTAGGCTAGTGTTGCATGGATGTGTGTGTGTGTGTGTGTGTGTGTGTGTGTGTGTGTGTATGCATGTCGGTGCATGGATATGTTTGTGTGTGTGTGTGTATGCGCATGGTCCTTGAATATGTGTGTATGGGCATGGTGCATGGATGTGTGTGTGTGTATGAATATGCGTGCATGGATATGTTTGTGTCTTGTGTATGTGGGTGCCTGTGCACATGTACAGGCGTGTGTGTGTGTGTGTGTGTGTGTGTGTGTGTGTGTGGATACATGTCTGTGCGTGGTGTTTTTGCCGCCCCCTGTCTTCTCTCTGAGCCAGTGTCCCTCCACCAATAGAAAGTGGGCTGTGACGGCGTGGTGGGGTCGTCCAAGCAGGAGGACAAGTGTGGCGTGTGTGACGGGGACAACTCCAGCTGCAAGACCTTTAAGGACACCATCAACCGCAGCGCCAAGAAACAAGGTGCAGCACCGGGCTCTCGTTCAAGCGGTTAAAACCCTGGTCTAAATCAGGAGGGCAGTGCTAAATATGGGAGATAACCCATCATTTTCATCATCATAGGTTTCCTTTGTTTTGAATCCGGTGCCCAGCCAGGCCTTTTCCCTAGTCATTCTAAGCTAAACATCGCCCCCTAGTGGAGGACTTGTCACACACGGTCCAATGCGTGAATAATAATACATTCTACACGCTATGGCAATTGGGGGGAGGGCTATCCCCTTAGATCTGACTAGACAAACGAAAACCTTCATCTTGACGCTGCCTGTGTGCTGAATAAAAATGTGTCATGACCGCGAAGCCGTCTAGCCGTCACTTCTGCTTTCCGGTGGCTATAAAGGGAAGAGAAACTGAAACCTAAAGTAGAGGCTTTTCATTGGTTTAACAAAGGCTTTGAGTCCAAGCTCTGAGCCGAGCGCTGGGTGACTCAGAGTCTAATTCTGTGTTTCATTTCAGGTTTCCTTAAAGTTCTGGAGATCCCCACGGGAGCCAGACATCTCCTCATCCAGGAGTGTAAAGCCAGCGCACACGTCTTAGGTACCCAGCCCACTGTGTGTGTGTGGAGAGTGTGACAGGGAGTGTGCCTTCCAGCATGTGTGTGTCAGTGGGTGCGTTTGTTTGTGTGGGAGAGAGTTAATATAATGTGAGAGTGGAGTGAGAGATTGCTTCTCAGTCTGTGTGTGTGTGTGTGTGTGTGTGTGTGTGTGTGTGTGTGTGTGTGTGTGTGTGTGTCTGTGTGTGTGAACGAAAACAGCACCATTGTGGAAGTGCATTCCATGAGTTGTGCTCTGCTCCCCTCCCAGCGGTGAAGAACCTGGCGTCAGGGATGTTCTTCCTGAACGGGGATAACGATTACCCAGAATCCCGTTCGGTCATAGAGAAAGGCGTCGAGTGGGAGTACGGCAACGACAACGACATGGAGACGCTGCAAACCAACGGGCCCCTCACGCACGGAGTCCTCATCATGGTGCACGCACACACACACTCACAGTAGGGCCCTCACCAGCTAGTCTCACAGATGGGCCTCCTGGCTGAACGGGCGTTTCCATTGGTTCCGCTCCGTATTTGTTTAGACCGGACATGTAGCCGGAGTCAGGACTTTAAAGGGGCTGTAAGTGCGAACAAAATCTGGGACGAGCGTTCATTTACCAGCCTATTAGTTTACAGATTAATGAGATGACATGAGGATTACACTGAGACCACGTGTTCTTGTTTTGCTCTTTTAACGAACTCTCTGTGTGGTGGTCCACTGGTTCACACACACACACACACACACACACACTTCTGCACACACAAAAACACACACCCTACGAACCGATTGGCTCTAGATCGGCGAGACGTTTGATCTAACCCCCCCCTTCCCGCCCTCAGATGCAGCTGCACGGTGACGAGGACGTGAACCTGTCCTACAAGTACATGATGAGCGTGGACCCGGTGATCCAGGACAACATGCTGGTGGAGGACGCCGCCTACGAGTGGGCCCCCAAGAGGTGGTCCTACTGCTCCAAGCTCTGCGGTGGAGGTGGGTGGAGCCGCGGCCCTCCGGGGCCTTTAGATACACTGTCCTTACCGTTCAGTAACAGCTTCACAGTTACAGTTACTCAGTTACAGTTACACAACTACAAAGTTACAGTAACACAGTTACAGTTTCACAGTTATAGTTACACAATTAAAGTTACACAATTACAAAGTTACAGTTACATAGTTACAGTTACATAACTACAAAGTTACAGTTACACATTTACAGTAAAACAGTTTCAGTTACACATTTACAGTTACACAATTACATTTACACAACTACAAAGTTACAGTTCCACAGTTACAGTCAAACAGTTACAGTTACTCAGTTACAGTTTCTCAGTTACACAACTACAAAGTTACAGTTCCACAGTTACAGTAAAACAGTTACAGTTACTCAGTTACAGTTACTCAGTTACATAACTACAAAGTTACAGTTCCACAGTTCAAGTTCCACAGTTGTGGTTACCATGCGTTTGTTTCTGACGGACTCTGACCTGTGCAGGTAAACAGTACCTGCGCTACGGCTGCCGAAGACGGGCGGACAGTAAGATGGTTCACAAGACGTCCTGTAACAAGTCCAACATGAAGCCCAGGGGAGACATCCGGGACTGCAACCAGAAGCCCTGCCCCCCCCCCATGTAGGCCCCGCTCCGGTCACACATTCACATTACCCCATTAGTGTCAACATAACCTACCAGCTATTGGTTATGCTAATTCTAGCTAGAAGGATGTGAGTCACCAATCTTAGCACTTTAAGTTTTTGATCAGTTTCAATTGGTTCGTGTGGTGTTTTACATCTCTACATCACTTCTCAGTTTTGCCGAAATATTTTAGTTTTTTTATGCCTCTCGTTTAATATTGCATTACTTTTGAATTTCACATCTCCAGAGGTTAGGGGCCAATTGAAGGATTCCCCATTAGGCGGGCTGAGCCCCAAATAAGATTGAAATAAGAATTGAACAAGCCAAATGCAATGGATTATTTTTTAGGCTATTGGCTAGGGGGAGGACGACGAGGTTGGATAGGGTTGTATACTCTTGTATGTACACATTTCTAAATGTTATAGGAGAACGTGCCGATTGCTCCTTCTACTCCTTCCAGACACTGTTTTCATTCAAACCCCCATCTGAATGAACACCCCCAACATCCGTCTGAATGAAACCTAAACAAAAGTGTTAAGCTTCGATTTAGAAATCACAAGAAGCGGCTGGAGGGCTGAAGGGCCAGCGCTCAGCGAGCGAGGCTCAGGCCCTGGACAGCGTCTGAGGCCCAGGGGTCCGGCTGAAGGGCCAGCGCTCAGCGAGCGAGGCCCAGGCCCTGGACAGCGTCTGAGGCCCAGGGGTCCGGCTGAAGGGCCAGCGCTCAGCGAGCGAGGCTCAGGCCCTGGACAGCGTCTGAGCCCCAGGGGTCCGGCTGAAGGGCCAGCGCTCAGCGAGCGAGGCCCAGGCCCTGGACAGCGTCTGAGCCCCAGGGGTCCGGCTGAAGGGCCAGCGCTCAGCGAGCGAGGCTCAGGCCCTGGACAGCGTCTGAGCCCCAGGGGTCCGGCTGAAGGGCCAGCGCTCATTGAGCGAGGCTCAGGCCCTGGACAGCGTCTGACCCCCAGGGGTCCGGCTGAAGGGCCAGCGCTCAGCGAGCGAGGCCCAGGCCCTGGACAGCGTCTGAGGCCCAGGGGTCCGGCTGAAGGGCCAGCGCTCAGCGAGCGAGGCCCAGGCCCTGGACAGCGTCTGAGGCCCAGGGGTCCGGCTGAAGGGCCAGCGCTCAGCGAGCGAGGCCCAGGCCCTGGACAGCGTCTGAGGCCCAGGGGTCCGGCTGAAGGGCCAGCGCTCAGCGAGCGAGGCCCAGGCCCTGGACAGCGTCTGAGGCCCAGGGGTCCGGCTGAACGTCTCTCCTCTCTGCAGCTGGGTGACCGGGGAGTGGCAGAACTGCAGCAAGTCCTGCGGCAAGACGGGGCAGCAGTTGCGCTCAGTGAGCTGCGTGCAGCCGTCGGACAACAACACCACGCGCTCCATCCACAGCAAGCACTGCAACGACGACCGCCCTGAGGCGCGGCGCAGCTGCAACCGCCAACCCTGCCCGGCCCAGTGGCGGGTGGGGCCCTGGACCCAGGTACCAGCTCAGAGCCCTCGACAGGGGGGGGACCTCCAGCAGGGGGGACACCACCAGCAGGGGGGACCTCCAGAGCGGAAGGCCTCTGGATCGCCGGCCGGCGGTGACCCCATGACCCCGGCTGGCGTGGCTCGGCCAGCGCCACGTAAAATAAGAAGATAGATTCTAGGAGCTCCCACAACCGTTTAATTATCGAATGACTTCAGATTTATTGATGCTCCTTGATTATTGCAAAATGTCGATATATTTTGACCTTTTGTAGGTTGTTTTTTTGTTATTTTTTAAATGGTTTTTGAAAGGCCACCTGTAGAAAGCATTGCTAATTACATCAGAATAAGAACCACCCCAGGTTGTGATATTTAGCGTGTGTGTCTGTGTCTGTGTCTGTCTCTCTGTGTGTGTGTGTGTGTGTGTGTGTGTGTGTGTGTGTCTGTGTGTGTGTGTGTGTGTGTGCGTCTGTGTGTGTGTATGTGTGCAGTGTTCGGTGATGTGTGGTAACGGGACCCAGCAGCGCCAGGCCCTGTGCCACACCAGGGACAACACCATCGGCCTGTGTCTGGACAGCAAGCCGGACACCATCCGCGTCTGTCGCATGGACCCCTGTCCCAGTAAGCCCTGGGGCCCGCACACACCAAGACCTAGGACTGAACCCCAAGCATGGACACGTCCGCTTCAAAGGGATATTATCTAGGTTGAAGTTGGGTCACATAACACAATCATAAGATCTGGCTACTGATGATGGTTCCTTGTATTTGGTTGTCTTAACGTTTACTGATTGAAATAAAATGATAAGCGTTATATTCCAAAGGACAACATGTTACAGACACCTTGCCCGTCTGGAAACCCAGCCTCACCGATCCTCCTCCTCTGCTCCTCCTCGCCTCCTCCTCCTCTCCTCCTCGCCTCCTCCTCCTCTCCTCCTCCCCTCCTTCCTCCCCCTCCTCCTCCCCTCCTTCCTCTCCTCCTCCTCCCCTCCTCCTGTTCTCCTTCCTCTCCTCCTCCTCTCCTCCCTCTCCTCCTCTCCTCCTCTCCTCCCTCTCCTCCTCTCCTCCTCGTCTCATCCTCCCTCTCCTCCTCCTCCCCTCCTCTCCTGTTCTCCTTCCTCTCCTCTTCCTCTCCTCCTCTCCTCCTCTCCCTCTCCTCTCCTCCTCTCCTCTCTCTCCCCCCCCTGCAGAGGGCTCGTCCGACCTGAACAAGAACGGCAACATCCTGATCCAGTGGCTGTCCCGGCCCAACCCCCACTTCCCCCTCCAGAAGACCAGCTTACGTAAAACCTCCGTCTTTAGCTCCCAGCCCGGCCTCTACAGCGGCGAGCGCAGCTGCATGTCTCTCTGCTGGGCGCTGCCTGTCTCTCTGCTGCTCTGCCTGCAGGGCTGGCCCCGCTGGGCCCCCTGAGGCCCCGCGCCTCCCGCCTGGCTCGCCCGTGGGCGAGCGGCAAAGCTTTCGCTTCTCTTAAAAAATAAATAAGGGGGAAGTTGGGTGTGGAGAGGAGGGGGGGCGGGCTGGTGTGTCTCTCTCTCTCTCGCACTCTTTCTCTCCCCCTCTTGTGTCTCTCTCAATGTCTGAGATGACTCTAACTGTGGTAGACCTCCGGCCCCTGTGTGTGCTGGTTGGTTTTCTCCCTCTCTCTCTCTGTCTCTCTCTGTCTCTCTCTCTGTCTCTCTCTCTCCCTCTCTCTCTCTCTCTGTCTCTCTCTCTCCCTCTCTCTCTCTCTGTCTCTCTCCCTCTCTCTCTATCTCTCTCTCCCTCTCTCTCTATCTCTCTGTCTCTCTCTCTCTCTCTCTCTCCCTCTCTCTCTGTCTCTCTGTCTCTCTCTGTCTCTCTCTCTCTCTCTCTCTCTCTCTCTCTCTGTCTCTCTCCCTCTCTCTCTATCTCTCTGTCTCTCTGTCTCTCTGTCTCTCTCTCTCTCTCTCTCTCTCATCATTTAAACTTTGAAGCGCGAGGAGCGCAGCGGGAAGCGGCGGACGGTCTGAGCGTGTTTTTTTGAAGCGTTGGCTTCTCTGAGGTCGGCCGGGGGTCAGGGATGAGGGCGGGAGCACGCGGCCGTCGGACAGCGGCGGCCGCCGGGTTTTTTCCGGGCTCGCCAGCCGCGAGTCGTCATGACGCGTCACGGGGCCACCGCCCGCCCCAAAGTGCGGTCGTGCTTTTTTTTTTTTTTTTTTTAGGGAGGAGACAGGTGTGTTGAAATTATACTAAAAAGGTATATAAATATCTATATTGAAAACAAAGAAAAAAACGTTAATAAAAACAAACAAAAAAAATTCAAGCTTTATGGTGAATGTGATCTTGTCACAATGAGGACATCTTTGCTAAAAGTGCTCATTCCACCTCCTGGTCCCATTCTGGGGTGAGGGTGGCTGCCCTCACTCACTCTCTCACTCCCTCGTTCCATTCCCCCATGACAGGAACTCAGCGCAGGGAACGGGAAGTGACACGTGTGAAGACCTATTGATACTAGGGGGGCGATGAGGGGGGGCTGATAAAAAAATTGAAAATATATGAAAAAAGAGGGAAGGGAAAAGCAGGGGAAGGAGCAGAGTGCTCAAGGCTACTCTTCATCTCTCCTCATCATCCGCCCATCACCTTTTTCGACTGTTATACTGAAGTTCAATAAATGCAGCTTATTTGTGCTTGCAGACTTTAAACGAATACATCTATGAATATATTTGTATTTATATATACCTATAAATCTAAATCTATATAAGTCACAATAATATTACTAATGTTTTACCATGAATAAGCTGTAGCTTATTTGCCTAAAACCTTTGGACTGCTAATGATCGCTTAGATCCTTGACTGTTATGTGTATTTTTTTATTGATTTTACATGAATACAGAAGAAACTATTTAATAAGGGTAAAGTGTGTGGGAGGGGAAAGACCTATATTATGCAGGACCTGGTCAGTAATCGCCTCTCCATTCTCTCAGATGGATCACCGGGCTGTTCTTCTTGTTTTATTAATGGGATAGGATCACATTTTGTCATGCACATTTGCATTCCTCACCTGTGTGTGTGTGTGTGTGTGTGTGTGTGTGTGTGTGTGTGTGTGTGTGTGTGTGTGTGTGTGTGTGTGTGTGTGTGTGTGTGTGTGTGTGGGCCTGACCATATCTGTATTATGATGCGTAACTTGTATGTTTCTGTATGTGTGAGTTTGTGTGTGTGTGTTTGTGCATTTGTGTGTCTGTGTGTATGTGTATTTATGTCCGTCTATATACGTGTATGTCTGTGTGTGCCCTTGTGTGGTTTGTGTGTGTGTGTGAATGTATGCGTCTGTAAATGTGTGCGTATGATTGTACGAGTGTGTGTGTGTGGGGGTGTGTGTGTGTGTGCGTATGATTATGCGAGTGTGTCTGTAGGTGTGAATGTTTGTGTGTGTGTGTGTGTGTGTGTGTGTGTGTGTGTGTGTGTGTGTGTACGTGCACACGCGAGTGCACCTGTAAGAGATCCTTATCATCCGGGCTTCTAGACATAGCGATCAGATACAGAAATACCTCATAAACCTTGATTTGAGAGCGTCCAATCTCGTTTTTACTTTGTGATGAACATTATCCACATGAACAATGCCTTATCTTGGATTGAATGTAATGGCATTTATCTGTGAAAGAGATGGCTTTACTCATTCAAAGTTTCACTCGGAATAGAGGCAGCTTCAAACCAACTTAACAAACTATCACCCGGCAACCATCAGACCTACCGAGGTGACGTTGGACTGAGTTCCAACTACTGGGAAGGGTTTACAAAGGGCCTAGGGTATGGAAACACATGGCATCTAGAAAAAAAGAAGCACTTCAGACTTGTCATTGTATTGTGATCACATATTTCTGTTGTGACGATGTAGCGAACTATCCAAGGTTTCTCCTGGAGTTGGATCGCAAGAGCCCAAGCCAGACCTAGCAGTGCGATACTGTATATAACATTGGTGTTGACTGTATTTAATAATGTTCATGACTGTTATCTTCTTACTTATGAGGGGCGGGAAAAAATCTATACTATTCTATACTTTGGGTAACTGTTTCGTGGCTTCACTGGCCTGCTGCGTGGGGCGGGCTAACGTTTGGCTAACGTTTGGCCAACGTTTGGCTAACGTTTGGCCAACGTTTGGCCAACGTTTGGCTAACGTTTGGCCAACGTTTGGCTAACGTTTGGCCAACGTTTGGCCAACGTTTGGCTAATGTTTGGCTAACGTTGGGGATGCATTCAGATGGACTACGTGCACTGCGTCTATATGCACTTTGATTTATCAGGGAAATTTATTAATGTTTTGTAAATGTTTCATATGACACTTAATGTGCCATTCCAGTTTTTACATTGTCAAGGAAATTATGTATTTTATTTAGGCAAATACTATCATTTATGTACACTCGTCATTTATTTTCTCAGTCGAAAAAAAACTGATTGACTGGTTGATTTCCAAGTAATGAAGTGTTTTACCAAAGTAACTGTGAACTTGTACCTTTCGATACAGTTGAATTATTTTTCTTAACAAAATAATATATCTATATATTGGGTTTGGGTCGTACATCTCATTGTTTCAGTTCCTGTCAAGTTGTATCAATAAAACGTTTGAAAAGTGAACTCAATCTCTCCTTGAGGATATACACTACTATTACTACTACGTATCAAACCAGCATGGTCAGAGTATAACGCCACATAGAACTGATAATAGAGTGGTAATGAGTAAAGAAACATGTCCACACCTTGACTCTATTTCTGTTTCACCACTCTGGACTCATTCTTTGGTGTTTTCTAGTCTTTCCATTTTACCTGTCTTTCTTTCTTGCATTTTCTGCTAATAGATTGGCTTCCTTACCTCTACTAATACTTCTATCTATCTACGATGTGCAAACCCATGCTCACAAACTCATGCACCAGGAAACAAAAAAAAAAACAAACACACAAAATCAAGCAGACACGCATGCAGACACACACACACACACTTACACACGGCCTTCCCAAAACCGCACCCAGTCTCAGCTCTCTGTGTTCCTTCCCCCAACAGGTCAGCGTTGCCATGGAGACCGAACGGTGTTCTGTCGCATGGACGTGCTGAGGCGCCGCTGTTCTCTGCCTAGCTACCAGCGCATGTGCTGCAAGTCCTGCAGCAACGCCACCCTCCTCGTACCCTTCTCCACCGCCAGCTCCGCCCCCAACGCCTCAGCTCCGCCCGCCGTCACCGCCGCCCATCCCACCAGTAGTCCGGGCGTTGTGCTAAGCACCTCCACCACCTTGACCCCCACCATCACCGCAACATTGTCTCCCATTCCATCTTCAACCTCCAACTCTTGGACCGCGACCCAAACCCCCCTACCCTATGCCTCGTCAACCAGCTCCTTAGCACCTGGAACCTCTGCTACCATCAGCGCCACCAAAGGCACCACCAGCTTTCCCCCCATTGCTAGCACCATGCCCACTATTCCTGGCACCAGCATTCCCACCATTCCTTGCACCATTCCCACCATTCCTGGCACCACCAAGCCCACCATTCCTGGCACCAGCATTCCCACCATTCCTGGCACCATCACGTCCTCTATGGCCTCCTCCACCCTTAGCTTCACGACCACTTCCCTGCTGATCCTCACTGGGCGCGTCCCTACAGGTTCAGCACCGCTCGTGCCTCCACCTAATGTGGAGGAAGGCCCTACACGCCTGACACCAATGACCACTACCCTGGCCACTACAGAGCTAGTGCCCCAAAGCACCGCACAGAGCCAGGTCACCGTCCCAGCGCGTCCAAAGAAGAAGCCTAAGGCGAAGAAGGACAATAAAAAGCCCCTGTTGCCCAAGAAATACGGTGTTCCCAAGAACAAGACCAAGAAGGTAGTTCCAGTCAAGATTAAACCGACAAAGAATATTTTGCCCAAACGTGTGATAAAAGAAATGGTCACACCGTTGACGACTCACAAACGAAATACTTCATCAAAAGTAAAGCCCAAAAAGAAAACTGTGCAAAAGACCAAACTTCCCAAAATTGCTAAACCAAAGAATACCCCGAAATCCAAAACCAAAGTGGTCACCAAGAAAGATGGGATCAAGAAGATCTCCAAAGAGAAAAAAAAGCCTCCAAAACAGAAGAATCCAAAGAAGAAAATGTCTCCAATCGGCTCATACTACAGCACAACCACGATGAACCCCACCAGCCCAGGGGATTATCATTTCTCCACCATCTCCTTCAGCGCAACCCTCTCCGCCAACACTCCCAGCACGCCTCCGCCCCGGTCCACCACCAACGTCACCATCGTTCCCAACATCACAGACACGGCCAGCGAGCATCCACTGTGGCACTTCGACCGCAGCCATCCTGAGACCAGTACTCCCAGCATGCTTCACTTTGACGAGGTCATAACAGCATCCACGGGAACCGTTTACTTTGACGACGTTGCGACGCCCAGTGGTACGATGTCTGCGGCGTTCCCGGACTCCGGCGATGCCACGGTGTCGAGCGGGACCGTCCTCTACGACGACGACGTGGTCACCATGCAGAACCTCTACGGTGACGTCGCCATAGTGACCGGTGGCACCACGGTGCTGGAGGACGGCCTCACAGGGTCCATCTCCCCCGGTTACTATGACGACGTCACCGCGGGTTTGACCACGCCCCCTTGGGCAGGCGACCTTTCGGAGGAATACATCCCGGTCCGGGTTCCCCTTGTTCCCGTGACGGCCGTACCCCCGGCGGTTACCACCACCACCGTGGCTACCACAACAACAACAACAACAACAACAACAACAACGACAGCCACACAGAGGAGCGAGCAGAGGAAGGAGGAGAACAACTCGGTGGAGGACGTGGAGTACGGCCGCGTCGTCGGCGCGGACATCGGAGACGTCTCCCGGAACAACCAGATAGGCCGGCGCCGGGTCAACTTCCGGGAGCGGACCAAGAACAAACGCATCCAAGAACTTCTGGAGGAGAAGCGGAACTTCCTGCTCCGGAGAAAGAGGGGGCAGGCGGCACAGTGACTCGTCGCCCGCCGCCGTTTGGTTTTGATTTCTCTTATAGAGATAAACCTCAGACTCGCACTCTAAAGACTCTTTGGTTCAAACCTGGTGAAGCCACTATCTGACCAGCCCCCCCCCCTCCCTCCCTCCCTCCCCTCCCCTCCCTCCCTCCCTCCCCTCCCCCCTCTCTCCCTCCCTCCCTCCCTCCGTCCCTCCCTCTGACCAGCCCCTCCCTCCCTCCCTCCCCTCACTCCCTCCCTCCCTCCCTCTGACCAGCCCCTCCCTCCCTCCCCCCCTCCCTCCCTCCCCTCCCCCCCTCTCTCCCTCCCTCCCTCCCTCCCTTTGAGCGATGTCAATGCTTCTAAACAGGGCTAGACAGAAGGGAGACAGTCCCGGTTCTCTTCATGGGAAATAAATAAGGTACTCCGCTAAGATTCAGAAATCAAAGGCAGATACAGATGGCTGCAGGTGTCTTTACGAGGACTTAAAAAGCAATAGAATATGCGATGAAAACAATTAAATGTGACCAGTTTGACTGCCACCATACTTACCTTACTTAAATACTGAACACCTATGAAAAAAATGTAATACAGTTGGCATCAAAATCTTAACAGAGAATCTGTTATCTCCTCACATAAGGTTTGTAATATATCAGCAAATATCCTTACATTGGAATTCAGGCCAGCCCAAGACAGCAGAGAAACCGGGGCAAAAAAGGTATCTAAATACCACTCAGGGTCATGGTAAGAGACGGGGTGAGCCAGCTCCTTCTCCCTGTCTTACCACCCACAGGGAGAAGGATTCATGGCTCAACCCCGACGTCGCTTCCAAATTACACAGGAAGACCGTGAGATTTCAAATGGAGACAGTTGTCTCGCTGTTTATTGTCTATCATCTGCTTCCATAAGTATAATTTAATTTCTGTTTCTTAAGAAGTTAAGCATCATAATGATTATAAAAGCGTTATTAGCTTTGGCTAGCTTTGAATTTATCTATAGCATCTTGATAACTCAATAAGCTAGCTTGGGGGTTTATGAAGAGTACAGAGGGATTTCGTATACAATATATGTACATAAAAAACAGAACTTAATGTTTAATATATATTAAAGTTTTAAGTGCCTGTGGTATTTTGCAAATAAGAATTGTGGTTGGTCTTTTTTTCTAATGGTTTAAAACAAAGTGTTCATTTTCCCAGGTAATGCATGTACAACATGAGATTTGTATTTGTTGACTCAGAAGACGTCATTGCACATCATGCAATCGGCCAAGTGGTGTCCGTACATTAGTGACCTCTAGAGGGAAATAGAGGTCCTTGTTTTGTCTAAAAGGACCATGGCCAAAGAGACAGCAAGAAAAGCATGATGACAAGGACTTGGCTTAAGCTAGTCATGTGTTTGTGTTGACATGGCAGGAAACATCTAAATCCATCTCCTTCATCTATAGCCTACAGCTTAATCATGTCAACCATAAATCATTCTCACTGTTAGTCTAAGAATACGATAAAGATGGCATGAAAATATATTAATGTTGTCGTGAAAACGAGGGTTCACAAACTACTTCAATGCTTTGCTGCTGAGGAATTCAGTGTAACATAAAATGCATCGCGTCTTTGGCTTTTCTTCATCTTGTAATTTGCTTGTTACAGGAAAACTTCAGGATTTTTCCACCTAGACCCTCTTTTCCCATTATCTTGTTTCTAAGGGAATATTGGGGAAAACAATTTTGATATTTATTCTTATCCATTTTTGAGCGAGAACGTTGCAGCAGTAATCCTAGAAACGGGCTGCTTAGTAACCTTTTAGGGCAATAGTGCCTGTCGATGGTTTTGCCACTGACAGCCTCAGAGTGTCTGACAAATTTATTGAAAGAATTCTTACAGAGAAATAAAATGCTACACTTATGCTTGATGCAGTCTGTTAGATGACTTAAACCAAGTCTCGCTCAAGGAGAACCGATCTGGAAAAGTATCGTTGCAGGATATTGACAACGCTTTTGTCCAACACAACAAGCTATCTTCTTTCCAGCTCTCGGTCAGCAGTTTTCCTTTAACATTGTAACTTTGACCTGGAATATGGACCTCCAGTCAATAGATGGAATGTTATTCAGGAACGAAGCCCCACAGAAGTACTCAAACCCTCATTTGTGTGCGTGGATCTATTGAAGCGTGACCACTGCTGCATTACTGCAACCCCAAGGAAGTTTCATAAATCCTCAAACTATTTACTGCGGTTGTAGTAGTAGTCAAAGTCTGGAAGGTGCTTGGTTCTTCATGGCGATTGTATACTCACAAGTGTATAAGTAAAAATAGCCCAGTGTAAGAAGAAGAAGGATTGTTATTTATTTTTTATTTCATTAATATTTTATTTGTTTTTTACAAGAAACAAAAAAGTGTTATTTTAAATGCTTGCGGTAAAAATAAATATTTGAGGAATGGTTCATTCAGCTACTGTCACTGACCAATGGCAATGCAATTGACTGAAACACCTAAAGCTAGAATAGGCAATTTATTTAGGAAGCCTTTTTTGTCATACATATTGAAATTCTCTTTACTTTGCGACAGAAATCGACACTCAATGCTATCGTGAAGAAAAGACTATCTATGGCTGTCTCTTGGCCCAAATGATGGCCTACCTGTCTGCCTACCCACCCAGCCAGGCTACAGGCGGGCAGTTCAACCAGGCGTTACGCAAGAGCGAGTCTTTCACAACGCTAGGCTGACCTATCGATACAGCTCGAGACACGTGTTCCTGGGCCAGTGGAGAAAGAGAAATCCAATTGTGGTGTGTTCAAAGTTTAATAATTGAGAATCTGCAGAAGTGTCTCAGCATTGATGCGCATGTGACCTAGAGTGATTTTTCGAAATGGAAAAAAGTGCTAAAAGCCTTGTTAGTCATGCTGTGTCTTGGGCTTCCAATTTACTGACACATGCCAGTCCTTTTGAAAACAGTGTCTACACTGTGTGTGTGGTCTACACTGTGTGTGTGTGTGTGTGTCTGTGTGTGTGTGTGTGTGTGTGTGCGTGCGTGCATGCATGTGTGTGTGTGTGTGTGTAAGTGTGCATGTGTGTGTGTTTGTAAAAATAGATGAAAGAATAATTCAGAGAATGTGATAGTTTGGCCCCAGACCAAAGGAGGTCACTCCTACCACAAACACCGTTTGATCCACAGATTAAACAAGGACACTTCTGTCCTATGGCTACCCTTTGATACACACAATGGTTGCTCCTAACACGTATCCCAAAGGCCAATATGTATTCAACCGCCACTTTTAACCCATCAACCAGTTATTAAATGTTAATGTACCGATGAATGCCAATTCAGAACCTTTCATTTTTCCCTCATCCGCATTGTGGGAATGCAAATAGTTTTAGGATTGCATTTGAAAATAAATAAATAGATAAACTTCTGTCAATCTCGTTCAGCAGTTTCCACTCTGAAGTAATTAACAACTCGTGGCTCGGTTTCAGGCTTGGCTTGGGAGCATCCTTGCTGCTTCCTGAGGGAGCGAAAGCACACTTTGTTATTACCTTCCTATACACAGTCCATTTCCTCCAACGATCATTATCAAGTCCTCATTTGACTGCGACTACAGGGCATTATGCAGCCTTGAGGTAAAACGGTTATGAATAAAAATAAACCAAGGGTTATGACTCTACAACCTCGGGGTTGCATCTGGCACGGCAGAAGGGAGAGCTGGTCGGCTGGTAACCGGAAGGTTGCTAGTTCGATCCCCGGCTCCTCCAGGAGTGTCGAGGTGTGAGCGAGACACCTCACCCTGACTGGTCCCGACGAGATGGCTTTCGCCTTGCGTGGTCGACACCACCATCGGTTTGTTAATGTGTGTATGAATGGGTAAATGTGAGGCAGTATTGTAAAGCGCTTTGGCCACTGGTTAGAAAAGCGCCGTATAAATGCAGTCCATTTACCATTTACAACATTAACACCTCATCCAAATGACGCTGGTACATGTATGCGTTTGTTAAAGACCAGGAAACTGCATGCAGGCGCAGGAAGGCAAGCTGATGGTAAACGGTGTAAAGTGTCAGAAGGGCCTGGGTTATGGAACATGTCCTCACAGGTGTCACTGGCGCATGGTGAGCCATGGTGAGCCAGTGACTCACCTTAATGACACAAACTGACTGTTGGCCTCGACAACGTTCATGCGTACTGAAAGGCTGGGTCTGGCACAATGGCCTCGGTGATCCCACACCGAGCGGGCCACGCCGTTACGCCCTCACATGTAACCACACCAACACGGCTCCACGTGCACGCCTCTCACATGCATGGGAGGGGCCTGAGCTCGGATCAATTGGCCTGCCACAAATTCATCATGTTAGCAGCTCTCTTTAGACACGTCTCTATTTCATGTTTCCTTGTCTGCTGTTATGTAGTTATGTAGCACAGTGGAATCCGAGCCGGGCCTGTTAGGCACACTCCAGTACCTGTATTACCTTTCTCTGTAATCGTTTCTCTCTGTACCACCTTTCTGGTGCTTTCCTTCCTTTTATTATGTTAAATAAATATTGTGCTTGTTCTCAATCATATATTCTGCTTTCCATGCCTATGTTATTGCCCTATCCTTAACGTCTCTCTCTCTCTCTCTCTCTCTCTCTCCCTCGCTTTTTCTCTCTCTCTCTGCCTCTGTCTCCATCAATTCAATACAGTCAGCCAATGGTGCTCTGTGTCTATTTTTAGAACCAGGGAAGGAGGGCAAACCAAGAACAAACTAGGTGGAGAGAGAGAGGGAGTGAGTGAGGGACAGAGGGATAGAGAGCAAGAGAGGGGTGGAAAGCAAGAGAGGGAGAGCGAGAGAGAGAGGGAGAGAGAGGGAGTCAGTGAGGGACAGAGAGAGAGAGAGGGAGAGAGAAGGAGAGGGAGTGAGAGAGCAAGAGAGAAAAGATAAATGTGCCTTCTACCGCTGGCTAGTGGATAGATAGCAGCCACAGTAGGAACTAGAGCAGCACAGGAGGACAGCATCGCTGCAGGCTCCATACCCTCGCTAAAGCACAACAACTGGGGACAACTATTCCCCCACACTACTCCCACCATCGCTGACCGACTGGGCAAAGCAAACAGCGGGGGATTGGCTCGGACAAAGGGCGAGTGTGAGCAGGTGAGTGTGAAATCCAGCCACGCAGCTAAATAAACACAGAGCAGAAAAATATAGAAATATAAAAGCCTAAAAACAGCAGTTTATGTGTATCATGGGTAGTGTGGCAAGTATTAACATGTTACAGGATCAGTGTTAAATATTATCCCAGCTTTTGCTCGGGGACTATTTCCAGTGTTGTATGCTAAAGGTGGGGATTCTAAATTTAGCGGCCGCTACACCTTGGAGGAAAACTGGGAGAGGCTGGCATTTTGGGAAGGCAGGTACTATTTTTGACACAGGCTGAGACGGAAATACATCTCAGGCTGCGCTCTGGGGCTTAACATTATGGGGTTACATAAGAAAAATGGACTGGCACATTTTGTGGCCGGGGGTATTTCAAATCCTACTTTATTTCCATGGTTCCTGTGCTGTGTTTGTTTGTATTTGTGTGTTTTTACTGGGAAAAGGAATAGCCGATGAGAGGCTACATCTTAGGTCCGGAAAGCGTACAAAACACTGCATTTCCCCGTGGTCCCCGTGATAGGACCATGCATTAAAAATACAAGGCAAATAAAGTACCAGTACTAATTCAAAACACACTTAAAACATTTCATGTCACAAGATTACGTCAGATACAGCTATCTTCATGACGTCGGTTAATGAATTTGTGAAATTTGGCGACTGCAAACACGTCTGAATTGAGTAAATTAGGAAATGAAGACTAGACGAGATTCATATCAGATGTTTAAGCTTAAACTGTCTCTGACCATCTGTCTGTCTGCCCTGACCATCCTTCTCCATCAATGTTCAGACAAGTTCTGCACACAAAAGAATAAATAGAAATGACAATGCCATAAATAAATAATACAAATCCAATTGAAGTCCAATAACGAACCCAGCCCGCTAATGAGGGGCTGTGCTCGCTGCGTCCCCAGGTATGCGGCCCCGCTCCCGACCGCTGAGCAAGAGGAGGCTCCAGCTGCCCACCATCAGGGAGGGCAGCGAGGAGACGCCGAGGGACCCCCACCTCCCCAACGCCCCCGCCCTCTGCTCCCAGGATTACCTGCTCTCCATCTGCCACCTGGCCCACCCCACCTTCCCGGCTCCGCCCAGCGGCGGGGCCCCGCGTGGGGGGGGGGAGGTGAGGGCGGGCGGGGGTGGAGCCCCCGACCCCCTGGAGTTCCTCTACGGCGGGCCGGCCCTCTCCTCCTGCTGGGAGGGCGGCGGCGAGGAGAGGAGGAGGAGGAGGAGGAGTGTGGGGGGGCAGAGCGGGGAGGGCGGCGTCTCCGGTTGGCACGGCGACGGAGACGACCGGCACGGCGGCGAGGGGAGGCGGCGCGCCCGGGCCAACAGCATCCCCCGCCTCACCAGCCCCAACTGCCCCCCGAGACGCAAGGGCAGCTGCCCCGAGGTCCACCCCCTGCCCGGGCCCCAGACCCCGGCCGCGCCCACAGACCCCCTCCCGGTCCCAGAGTTCAGAGACAGTCTGGGGGAGGAGACGGGAGGCCGGGGGGAGAGGAGCGGGGCCGAGGAGGAACAGGATCCGGGGGGCAAACCCTCCCCCCTGGCCCGGTGGCTCTCTGACTGTACGTCAGCGTGGAGGGTCAAAGCCTGCCTGCTGCCGGCCATCGCCGAGATATAGGCTGGTCGGTGGCATTTAAAGACACTTCTGGACTTAATCTACATTCTTATTGTTTTGTTTCTATATGTGTCGTTTCGTTCAGAGGTTGAGAAGAGACAACATGCAGTCTAACACTGGTCGATACAGCTGTATGAAAGGGATATCGCTTGCCTTAATAGCATGATATCTACATGTTATAATGTGTTAAGGCAAGCTTATAGCTATATATTGTTACTCTTGCCTGTGATCTGTGATCGTTTTGCTTATATACTCCTCTGGCCAATTCGTGCTTGGCTTATGCCGAACAGAAATCTGAAATCTGCAAAATCATTTTATACCCTGTGTGCCCTGTGGATCAGAGAGATATAATGAAGGAATAAATAAACGATCGATTTTGATACTCTTAAACCATCGAGGGTTGAGTGTGCGTTTGCTTGCCGGTGCGGCCAGCTTGACAACACCTCCCCTCGCATCTGTGCTAGTGTCTGTCGCCGTCGTTCCCATGGTAACTGTTGAGGGCGAGCTGGGTTAGCAAAAATAAAATTAAAAAAAAACTTGATTCCAAGTGCAGAGTTGGCAGGCTGGCGAGCGCACGCACGCCAACAGTAACACCCCAGCATCTTCTTTGTTTAGCCCTTTCTTGGAAAGCGTGAATCACCAACATCAGCGCACAATGGGGGACTCGGAAACCTTCCATAAACCCCCCTCATAGACGGCCACCCAGCCGGTAAACCCAAGCGCTCTGCAGCTGCTGTTAGTGATACCTACCACTAGGGAGCAGCCTTGGCTCAGAATCTCATTCATAATGTCATGTATACACGAAAGGATGTTCTTTGAAAAAGAATACTCCTGACCTCCAGTGGTCAAAAGCAGTCAGCTCAGGCAGAAGTCTCCCAAAGGCCTCAGCTTGGTTATCAAAACAACCAACGTTACCAGAATATTCAGATAAATTCTACTTAATATTCAACACACAGAACATCCATAACGCAGACTAAATGTTGACATTTTGAAAGCAATTAATACAAAATAAACAACTCATGTCCACGTCCACAGTGACCTATTAAAACAGCAAGTGCCGGGCAGTCAAAGTCCATTGAACCACCTGGGTCAGAGTGAAGGTTGAACTTTGAAGGGAGTCATGCATGCTGATTGTTCCGACTGCACATTTAACAAAACATGTTTACTACACCACCATTTGGCCATGTTTGTGCAATAGACAAATCATCAAAAGGGAGATAAGAATGAATGAAGCCTCTGTGTGTTTGTGTGTGTGTGTGTGTGTGTGTGTGTGTGTGTGTGTGTGTGTGTGTGTGTGTGTGTGTGTGTGTGTGTGTGCATGTGCGTGCGCGCGTGTGTGTGTGTGCATTCGTGTGTGTTTGTTCCTACCCATGTTAAATACAAAGACAAAAAGTATTTGCCGACCGCAGCCACTGCCGTTGATTTGCATGTCTAGAAGGTTCCTGGGCGTCATAATAATCCCCCGGTCGGGCTTGGCCCCCCACATCAGTGTGGTCATGGCTTCCTGTTCTGTTATGGGGGGGCAGGGCGCGTTGCTGGTGCTTGCAGATGTCAGTATTAGTATTGTTGGACTTATCGTGATACAAGGGTCAATGACCCTGACCCACCACTTAGCAGCTTATTATCCCACCTTAATTGTTAAAGAACAATGAGCTCTTTAAAAAAAAAAAAAAATAGATTTCAGTGTGGCCAAGGGATGACTTATCTATTCGATAATTCTTTTTGGACTTTTAGCAACTGAAGAAAATAAGTTTGCACAAAATTGTCTTGTTTGACTCACTCTGCGGTCCACAAGACATAGTCGACCCCATCGTGGCGTAAAAGGACGTTTGATCGATGGAAAGCTCCTACAGCGGCGCCCTGAGAGAGGGGAAGGGCAAGCCTGGGACCCCCGCCCTGAAATTGGGCCCCCTCAGACCGCTTTCGCAGAGAGACTTGAAGACTTTGACAGAGTGATATCAACGCAGGCGCCCCGACCAACCAGTAGGGGTTGCTAATGCATTGACCAGGTCACAAACCATTAAATGCATGCCCCATATAATCTAATTAACACAGATACTGTAGGACCGTTATTAATTATTAGAATTAATTATTATCAGTGACAGTCTAACAGTCTAACAACAGGACTGTGATATACTGTGTAAATATCAAGACAATAAAAACTGTGTGGCAATAGTGGCATGAAGGCTTTAGCATGATAGAGAAGTGGAGTTGGGATTGATGTGACAGCCTCTCATTTGAATTTTGTATAAGTAATTCTATATAAAAAAATGTAGGCTAAATCTCTAACCCTCTGCGGACTGGAGGCCAATGCTCCGCTGCCGGTACTGGTCCGCGGCCCGGTGGTTGAGAACCCCTGGTCTGAATGACAAACAAATTATTTTAAGTTATGGTTGGATATCACGCTGACACTCAGGGGAGGGACAAGCACAATCCAACATGACCTCATAAATCTGTGTCAACTAATAAGATTGAAAAACGTCAGGATGGGTCAGGATCTACACACCAGGGTTGCTAGACTGGGTACCCCCAGCTCATCCTGCCGGCGATTCAAATTCGCCCTGCAGAAGGGTCTGGAGAAGAGAAATACATTTCTTTCTGCTTCCAATACCTTTTTGCGGGAGCCAATCACCAAGCTGGCTTTTCCCTCTGGCGTGCTATTGGTTGGTTTAACACAATGACAACAGGGAAGCAGCCAATAGTGTGCAGAGTCGTTTGAACTGGTCCATTGATCACGCCTCTGGTGCTGAAGGAAATTACAGCAGCTTCCCCAGACCAACGTTCAACCACGATTGAGCTTGGTCTGGCAATAGCCAGGCTAAGGGGTTGCTGTATTTGGGATGGATAGTCTTCTACAGTCAGTAGCGAGGGTGGTTGATTGCAAGGGTGTTTGAATCCCAGCCGAAAGTTTCTGTGTTTGAATCCCAGTATTCACAATCGTCCATGAGTGTAGATCCAGGCCACAGTAGAGGTTGCTTTGGATAAAAGGCTCGGATCACTTATCACATGGTTTGAACCTCATCACTCGAATGAACGGACGTTATCAGTGGTGATCTGCCCCAGCCTAGTAGGGGCCTACTGCTATAGTTAACATGCGTAGTGGCTTAACCCTATATATGTAGGCCTATTAACTATAGTAAGTATAGCAATAGTTGGCCTAAGAATAGATAAGATAGTACTTTGCTTATCTGGAATTAGGTACAAAATAAGTTAAGGATAATCCAAACCCAGCTTTGGCAGCAGCACTTCGGCCTCAAAGTTTTAAACGTTTAATAGGAGCAGATGAGATGCTGGTAAAGGCTTAATAAAAAACAAAAACACATTGGGTTTCATAGGAGCCAGTGGTAATGGCCGTTGCAAACGTTGTCAAAACAAAAACAACCATTATTTTAGGAATCAAAGCACATTTTTCCCACCAATATAAAGGAGGAATGTGAATGATTTGATGCATGACTTCATGTTCTGGTACAGAGTAGGCCTAAGCTTTGGTCACCTTGGCCCTTCATGAGTGGAAACCACCTCTTCTCTTGACCCAGTTCTACTTTTTCAATAAATGTCAGATTTCTTAAGAAAGACAGATCCTTTCTCCAGCCTTTCAATTTAATGAAAAGGGAAATGAAAACAAAAGCTTCCACGAGTCATTTCATTGGTACTTTCTGACCCATAGTTTGAGTGAAGGGCGGGTGTGGGGAAAGGGGGCGGTGTCCTTGATAGATTTCCTGTTACGCGGCTTCTTCAGAAAAGTGTGAAAGTTGGAGACGCGAGCGGATGGGCCATGCAGTGGGAAACTAGACGGTGGTCAAAGTGCCACCCTGCTCTGAATACCAAAATATAAATATCAGCTTGAAGGCCAACGTCTAGACGGAAAATGCATCATCATCTGAACCTTTTTTTTCCCAATCTGTGTTAAATGTGTGGGAGATGATAACCGTTATTACAACTTATCAAAGAAGTTCCAACCCACTCAAAATACTAAACATCACCTATGCCACTTACTTTGGTGGGGCAACAAGTAAGATGTATAGGTGATTCCTATACCTTAGGTAGCCAGGCACTATGCATCGGACTACCTCTCATTTTATTATAGCCCTTTTGTATCCTGGCCCATTATAAGACTTCAACTTGATATAATGCAGTACTTTATACTTTGCGCTTTGATATTGTTCTACGTTTTTGACAAAACTATTGAGTTTAATTATTTGGAGAAGAGATATTGCAGTATCACTTTACATTAAGGATACATTAGTTAAAACTAGCAAATGTGTAAAAAAATTATGAACTAACAATAGAGTAACATTTAATGAAAGGTTAACTAATGATCTAGTTATCGTTTACTAATCGTGCCATGTTCACTAAACATTACATTTAGAGTTAGTGTTAATCCTAACCCTAGCTCAAACCTTAACTCTAACCTTAACCCCTATGCTAGTGCTATATTATAATGAGTATTACTGCAATCACAAATTTTAGTTCATGGTTAATAAATGTACCATTATTGTAAAGTGTTACTAATATTTCTTGGCCAACAACATTTAACTTCTGGAGGACATAATAAACATAGAACAACACAATAGCAACACTTATATTCGATTTTCCATTTCCAGATAAAATAAATGTATTTTAAGTATATTTATTTTTTTGCTGTTGTCGTTTTAGCCAATGATATGGTATCAAACATGCTTACACATTAATGATAGAATTGTATGGGGGTGGGGAATATGACATTAAAAACAGGAAATAGTGTGCAGTCAGAATGTAAACCTTTTGAAGGTTTGACTGGCCACAGCAGTTTTTTTTTACTGGAAAAATTCCCCCTTGCATCACTACGAAGAGCTGATGTCACTTTCCGTGAAGGAGATGGATATAAAGAGACCCGATGTTTCATCCTTCACAATCCACCTCTCTCTCTCTGCTGAGTCCTGACCTCCTAGTCCTCTCGCTTTGCCTGGAAGACCAAGACAGCACCAGTGACCTTGTGAAGCTACAGAAGAAGACATGAAAGCCACCATGTTCAGCCTGATCAAAGTCCTGCTGCTCCTGAGCCTGTTGGCATCGCTCTGCAGCGCCCAGAGTGAGTACATCACGCTGGTAGGATTAAGGGTTTCCATGTGAAACACTTAATCAGTTTATCGTGTGTCTGTGTGTGTGTGTGTGTGTGTGTGTGTGTGTGTGTGTGTGTGTGTGTGCCCCAATAGTACCTACTTTATATTCCGACGGGTCATGAGTTGTATACATCGTGTTAAGTGGCTCTCTTTCTTCCTCTTTTCTCTTGTTTCTAGGTCCTCGGACGAACCGTTGTCTGTGTGCATCCCGCCGAAAATCTATCGGACAAAATATACAAGCAATCAACTTATACGAAGCAACCGCTTTCTGTGACACACTGGAGATTGTGTAAGAATTCTAAATTCTATTCTGTTTTCTGTGAATGCACTAATACTTCTAGGGACACTAATACATGTAGACATGTTGTCAATGGCACATAGATTGTAACTTGGAATCAATTAATATACACACAGGTTACTAACAGCTAAAAGCTGTTAGTAACCTTTGTAAAGCATGCTGTTTTTAAATGAACCATTATTCTATCCATTATTGTCCTCTATCTCTGGATGTATAGTAGGAGTGTGTTGAAATAACAAAAAAACAAAATAATAACAATAATAACTTGATATAATGACTCAAAAATAAATTGTCTCTCCTCTCCAACAGTGTGACTAGGAAGGATGGAATGCGGTTCTGTCTGGATCCCAACTCCCAAAACGGTCTCTACCTGTAAGTCTACTTTACAGCCTCCAATACGTCGATAACAATATACAATACATCATCATATCTAAAATTAATAAAACTCGAGGTATTAACTGTCAGGAGAAAAGCAACATGGCATTTTAACCAAGACAGTAACAGACTTATTCATGTCAAATGTTTTCAGTGATCTCATCTCTTTTTTTCTACTCTTTGTTTCGTTTTGTTGTTCTACAGTCAAAGGAAGGCTAAAGATAGAACCCCTAGGTCCACCACCCCATCCGAGTGAAGCCCCAACAGAGTGGTTTAATCCACACAACACGCCACTGAAGAAAACAACGTCGAAGCACAAGGGTTTCTTGTTTTTATTAAGCTATTTTGTTCTATATTGTCTAAGGCCATGTCTACTCCATGTTTTCTTTTATATTGTGCATTGTGTGTGTATAACGTGTTGTACTATAGTTCTACTTTGATCTCTAATGTACAATAAAAATGATTCATACATATCTTGTGTCTGTGTTTACTTCTGTGATAGGCCTACCAGTGTTATTGCTTCTATGAAATCAGTTCATCTTTTCTTGCGCCATGAAGTGGTTACTTACGGTATACATTCTGCAGTAAAACACGTTAAAAAAGAAAGAAAAGTATAATAACAAGCCAAAACTATCTGCTCACAGAAGTACCATGTATATTTATATTTAGGGCACGTGGTGTCGTGGCGCTGGACTGTCCACTCAGGCCAGCTCTGGTAGGCGTATCTCAGGATTGGAGGCCCATAGGCTGTCAATCTATTTACACAATAACCACCTCCAGACACGCACATCTCTGGAACACACACACGCAGACACACACACACACACACACACACACACACACAGACACACGCACGCACACGCACGCACACACGCAAACACACACACACACGTACACACGCACGAATGAAGGCATTTGCATGCGTGCGCTCCTTCACCAGTGTAGCCTACCTAAGCGTGGCCCCATACGCGCACATAAGACTTCTTAAATACAAAAATATTACTTGCACGGTTGAGGACACTAGCAATATAGTCTTTCTATGCATCTTTATTTTTTATGTCATTTTTTATTCCAGTCGTATTCCACCTCGTTCAATCTTTCTTTCAATCGCTAAATTTGACAATTTAGCGATTGTGTACTGCATTGGATACGTATAACAGTTCTGGACACTTGTTCGTTCAATCGTTTTTGCCAAAACTTTCACTTTTAGAATATCTGATGGTGTGACGACTTCCGTCTGTACCATTAGACTAGGCGAGTTCATTCAAAGTCCGTCGACTGCCAGAGTCAGTGAATATAGACTCGCTGCGTGTTAGAGTAATGGACCCTGTGACCTGTCAAAATATAGTTTACTTTTGTCCCACCATACTGCGGACCCTCCGGAAAGACATATTACCCTGCTGCAGAGCTGGAATCCACTATTAGTCACTTTGAGGTAAGGGATAATTTAAAGGGAATTTAAGACCCGATCATGCATCATATTAGAACATGCCCTTGTAAAAGGCTACGTGGGGTTACTGAATGCATGACAAAGAAATATATGTTTTGCAGAAAATAAACATCCGGTCAGCATTTGATTGGCAATGATCAGCAGATGCAGACACTGTGACTGCTGAAAGATTTATTTTTGCAAGTCATTGTATGCGGCGAAATCTGCCGTTAAACTAATTTATGCTGATGCTAAAAATAGTTTGCCCACTGTCAGTTATGAGGGAACGATGGATTAGTTCAGGATTCCTGATTTGGCTTCTTGTGACATGCATTAAGTTACAACATGATAATGATGCAGCACAACGGGTTATGTGAATAGTTTGCATCATAGGCTGCTTGCAGTACTAGATATGATCTCTATGTACAATACAGTGAGCCACTACAATGGCAGTGAGGGGTGGCTTCATGTAAACAGCACAACGTTTTCCTTTATTAAAAAGTCTGAATCCTCATTTTTTTATTTGTAAGCTATTCATTTATCTGTGAAAATCTGTGTGTGTGTGTGTGTGTGTGTGTGTGCGTGTGCGTGCGTATGTGGATTGCATGCGTGCGTGTGTGTGCTCATGTGCGTGCATGCTGTGTTTAAGTGTGTGCATGTGTGTGTCTGAGTGTTTGTTTTTGTGTTTGTGTGTGTGTGTGTGTGTGTGTGTGAGTGTGTGTGTGACTGTGTGTGTGTGTGTTTGTGTGTGTGTGTGTGCATCTTTGTGTGTGTGTGGGTGCTGGTGTGTGCTTGTGTGTGTGTGTGTTTGTGTGTGCGTGTGTCTGAGTGTGTGTGTGTGTGTGTGTGTGTGTGTGTGTGCGTGCGCGTGTGAGTGTTGGTAAAATGACACTGAGCAGGTAACCAGACTCTATTCTATTTGAAGGGAGGCCAGTCAGGCGGAGGACCTCTCAGAACTCGGTGCACCGGGCGAACATGAACGTTTGCTAAAGACCGACACTAAGCCTACGCCTGTATACTGCTCGTGGATCTTCTAATGCTTTCACTTTTCGTATTTGTCTTTTTGTGGAAGTGTGCCATCTGAAGTTTGGGTCGGGATCTAGACTCTGTGGAGCTGCTGTCTGACTTTGTTTCTGGTGGAAGTACCATTGTCTACTGGCAGAATGTCCACGAGACCAGGAGACATTCCAGGTAACATCATTCATTAGGATCAATTTCTTGTTTTCTTCGGATTGATTATAGAGCCGAACAAAAAGGTGAGTAAGAGGTCGAGATCAGTGTGTGGATGATAATGATGAAGGAGGTAATGGAGGTTATGTTAAGGATAATGGGGCGAGGAAGGGCTGGAAGTTAAATGATGATGGTGAAGGTGATGATGATGATGATTATGGTGATGAAGGAGGGTGAATGTGTTTGTACCGGCAAAGGGTTGTAAATGAAGATTAAATCATTTTAGAGATATTCGATTTCCTTCATGAAACTGTTCGTATTTATCAATCAATTGATCACATAATATCCATGCTTAATCTGTTGGATGGGAGAATAATAAGCCTGTGTCTTCCATCAGATGGAAGACACAGGTATGTAGTTTTATTCATCATATAAAAAGGGAACAATAATTATATCATAAACTGTTTTACAGTCCCTATACTTTGAACCCTTGTTAATTTCAAATAACTCTCAAACATTTTGAAAGGTACTAGATGACCTGTTAAAATGTAACTGGAAGAAACCATTTAGATTTCATAGTATAAAGAGAGCCTTTTTAATCGAACTCTCCTATCGCGCAGCGCTGGAGTCCAGCATGCCGTCAGGGTTCTTCTACGGCCTGTCGAATCCCGTGGGAATGGCCCGTCGCTCCTACGATGAGAACCTCGACGTCCCCCTGAACTCCCCGCCCCCGGACATGAGCGTCAACATCCTGTGGAAGGACCCGGTCATTCCACGGCACAGATTCAAGAAGCTCCCAGAGGTACTTTATATGTCATTATTATTATACAAATGAGCACCACAATAACACTTTCAAAACATTTAGAGCAGCATTGTGTAACCTTTCTGATAGCCCCTGGCTTAAAAGTCAATGCTGATCGATATACTTTTTTTAATACTGTTATCAATAAAATGGCATCATATAACAAATATATTCTACAAAAGAAAACCTTGCCAGCCCGAATCTCTCTCTTTGATTCAAGAATCTTCCTATGGACACTCCCTAAACCCTCCTACTCATGCCACCAGGCCATGTTACACAGTTAGAACTCCACAGCTAAGGAAAAATGTATTACACTGCTAACTTAAATCAGTCCCAAGGCCTGTGGGCCCAAAGAGGCAAGGGATATGGCATTGACATTTCATTTGATAAGACAGAAGATAATCTGAATTATGATTAAGGATCACCTCTCCAGTTAAAGCAACTCACTGCTTGTCCCTAGGAGGAGCATTTGTCCAATCCAGGGGATGGCATTTAGCTACAGAGCAAGCTAGTGTGTTGTTTTTTTTACTATCCATGCAATAATGCAACTGGGTCATAAAATAAACCAATTGTATGATCCTTTGTGTGTGTGTGTGTGTGTGTGTGTGTGGTGTGTGTGTGTGTGTGTGTGTGTGTGTGTGTGTGTGTGTGTGTGTGTGTGTGTGTGTGTGTGTGTTTGTGTGTGCCCAGGAAGGGGAAAGTCACCCCAAACCTCCAGCGTTTGAGCTTGCCGCCCCCCCTGTGGCCCCCAGGTCCCCGGCCCCAGTAGTGAGGGCCAAAGCGACGTCTCTCATGTGCTCCCTGATGATCAGTAAGCCCCCTTCCTTTTTCTTTATCCTCGGCAACAGACACATTTTTTTCCCATACAGATGATCACATAGCTTCAATTTTGAATTTGTAAAATGATCTTGAGGAGGTTAAAGGGGTGATATCACCAGTTTTGAGGGTGATTAGCCATTACAAGCTCTTTGAAATTCGGCCTTTCCCTGTGCCCTAGTGACATCACTAGTGGGCGTGTCCCCCTAGATGTATGATGGATAGATCAGTCCAACCGGCCTCCCCAGTGGACTTTGGCAAGTGTTGCTGATCTATCCATCATACATCTAGGGGGACACGCCCACTAGTTACTAGTTTAGAAATTCTTGTAATGGCTAATCCCACTCACACCTGGTGGCATGATATCCCCCCTTTAATGTGGACAAAGGGCACCGTCTATCCAGTGTGGTCTGTCCAGGTGAGCTGCACAGAGGGTGAGAGGGTAAGCGTCTGACCGTGTGCCCACAGAGCAGTCCCATGACAGCCTGCAGAGGTTCGAGCACCAGGCGGGGCTGACCGACGACGTGTACACCCCGCACAAGGGCCTGTCTGCGGAGGAGACCCGCTCAGCCCGTCTGGCTGACGGCGCCGTCCCAGTGAGTCCGGGATAAGACCCTCAGCAACACACTGCTGTTTGGCTGCAAACATGGAGGGGGAAATGGGGGGGCATTTTGGCTGTGTAGCAGAGTTGATGGACCGTACACTATTGTATTGACTCACCTGGATACCTATTCTGGCCACTTGCTTCCAAATACGTAGTGCACTACACTATAACAGCGTGTTATATATTTCATATAACTTGGCCAGCCTGGACTGCAAGGGCTTTGAAATGACTTTAAAATCAATGAGGGAGATCTTCATGGCGATATCTTCATAGAGAGATGTTCTTCATGGAGAGATGTTTTTCCTGAGGAGAGGTTCTTCATGGAGAGGCCAAATACAACTGTTATGGCTCTTTCACAAACATTGTATGGTTAATTGTATTGAGGGAAAAGACATGTTTAGAAAGACTGGGATGGTTGTTGGTTTGTCAGGGCCTTTGTGGCTTTCTCTGATGGATGAATAATGATCATGCAATAGTTCATTGTCCATGTGCCACTGAAAGATGTGTTACCTGCAAGCAGAGAGCGCTCCGCTCCAATGCTCGGTTCATTAACGATGGGTTAACAACCATCCACTCTACTACATTCCCAGGCCATCTGCTGACAAAAAGTAGTGCTCTTGTCACAACACGTGTTGAGAATGAACACCTCTCAATTCGGCCCTTGAATTAGAAGGACGAATAACTCACATAAATGTACATTTTTTATAAGGTTACACACAATATGAAACTGGCAAATTTTCCTGAACCTGGATGTTATATTCTGCCTTCATTGCATAATAGATAATAGCAGGCGGTATGTTTTGTTACAGTGCAGTAAACAAGTTACGCAATCCTTTGGATACCGGCTGGTTCTAGATTATTGTTGCTTGGCAACGGACTTTAAAGAGCCCCCCACCCCTGTTGTTCCCCCTCGACGAATCAGCGTCAACGGGTTGTTTTTCAGTAGGCCGACATTTAGTTTGTACATCTTTTGCCTTCGTTAGAGCCATTTAATCCACATTAAACTCGTTCACATATCAGAACATGGATTCAACAGTGAAGTGGACAGGACTTAAAGGCGGAGTGAATCTGGCCATCATTAAAAGGTATGTTTAAAGTGCCGTATATTCAACGATTGTGTTGTCGCGAGCCGAGCCTTCCCTGTCCGCGAGCCGAGCGTTCCCTGTCCTCGAGCTGGCTAACGTTATCGCTAGCTAAGCTAATGGGAGCTAACCATCGTTCCTATAAACGAGGTGGCCCAAGTGTGTTGTCCCTTTCCGTCATAACGGCCACTCGGCCTATAGGATATATATGTGGTGTTTTATGCATCTGTGTGCTATTTTCTGGCTCCTCAAAACTTAACATGTACATTGACATGTTAGCTTACATTAGCTTAGCCTACGAAGGTTTAGCCCCAGCGGCACGCAGGCTATGTAAGCTAACATGCTAATCGTAATTTGAACGTAGATGTTTCACTTGATTAAACATGGTCTTGGCATTGAGTTGATATATATCTTATATCACGATGTATATTGGTACTTTAAGGTTACAGTATTGTACCCAGCATGCCCTGCGGTCCTTGGTAGAGGACTGCAGAGGGAAAATGTGCCGAATGTAATAATATAGTGCAAAAGGCCTATTCCTTTACACAGATATTGGTTTTTAATAATAATGCACACAGCATTGTCGTATGCTTTTCCTGGAGCCACCGAGTAGTTCATTTTAATTGCACAAAGCCTTTTCGTAAGCTGTGTTATGAGCAACGTAGTATTCTAGAACAATGCACAAGGAATATGCGCATGCTGTGCAATGAGCGACAGAGTGGTGTTGTAATGCAGAGTGGACGGGGTTTGACGTCCCTTCACACCGCCCCCCCAGACCTCCCTTGCGGTTAGTATTTTACGAGTCGAAACTAGGGGCTCATCTCAACTTGAACCCCAGTCCAGGTCACCGGTGGAGCGGATGAACCCATCTATTGTTGGCATGGGGGTCTCGTTGGATATCAGTGTCACCCAGTCGCGGGGATACCTGTTTTAAGTGATCGATTTATTTATTATCTTTTGATTTAAAAAAAAAACCCTGTAGTTGTTATGGAGGATCTTGGGAATTTCTGTTTTAACTTGGGTTCAAGTTGTGTTGGACGAACACACAACTTGATAAAGATAACGGACAAACATCGAAACACCAAGGCAGGTATCGTTGTATGTCGGACACCACTTAGGGAATCATGCCTTGAATCTGTACGTATTCCTGATTCCAGTATTGACATACTAAGTAGGATAATCATTGACTGCATAGGAACGTGTGTACTATAAAGGAACAGATTATGGACCTCGAAGGTTGAAGTTCCAAGAGAAGTGATTAATTTACAGAAAGGGGTGAACAACATGGTCAAGGCTATTGTGTTGACTGATGCGCCGTGATAGGATTAGCTGCAAGCAACTGAAATCCTGACATTTGTGAGGGGGTCACTACCAACTAACATTTTTTCTTATTCCAGGAGGAAAAAAATCTTTAAGCCATGGCATCTCATTTATAATGGTGTTTTCTTAAGTTTACATGTACACATTTCACCCGCATCAAATTATTGCCATTTAGATAGATTGTTTGATTTTGGTTGTGCAACCCTAATTTACAGTAGCCTCGGGCGTGATGTTTTGAATGTATTACCTAGTGCAATCCTGGCCTTACTTCGTGAAAGGTAAATCATATTACAGGGCTATGTTGAAGAGTTTTATGGAACTCACTCACACACTCTCTCTCGCTGCCAGTATGGTCCCGATCATTGACCACCTGCTTGTGTTTGCTGCATCAGACCAACTGCAAACACTAGCAGAACCCACTTAGCCTTTGGAACGGCCGTGAAGGGATGTTCCAGGTCACCGTGTGCGTGTTTGAGTCCAAACCCACTGTGTGGTTGGTTGACCCTTCGGCCACCGGGAGATGTTTCCTAACGACCCCCCCCCCCTTGTGCAGAAGCTGAGGATGCCTAGCGGGGAGTTGAAAGAGGACAGACCTACGACATCGTCTCAGTCCACCCCGTACGGCACCCCCTGTGTGACCCCGTCTGTCACCCCCTGTGTGACCCCCTGCGTGAGCCCTCACAGTTCACCCGTGACCCCTCGCAGGTAGGTGTCCCCCAGGGGCCTCAACACCCCGATGACGAGCCCCGAGGCTTAGGGGGCAGTCTCAGACATCCTGTGATCGGTAGTGACCGCCTATCGCCCTGTGAGCCAACACAATGGTGATGGAGCCTGTGGCCCGTTGAAGGAAGCCCTGACATGTGGCGCCTCCTGAATGAGTCGGTGGCGACACTGTTTGTAACTATTGGAAGAACGACCAGTTATCGCTAAAGGGGTCACAAAAGACAACGAATCTGAAATCTTCAGGACTGGCACTTTAAATCGAATGAGACCTGTCCTCAACACGCCCTCATGGTTCTCATACAATGTACCCATGCTTGTGTACTAGCTAATGATGTTTCCATTTTGTCCATGAATCACATGTTTCCAGGTAGTGGGCTCCTGCCTTTGTGCATCATGCGTCTAAAACCTGTCAGGGTTTTGTTTCCAGGTCCTGGTTCGGTTCTTCCAATCTACTCTCCCCCCCGGAGCTCGGCAGTCACAGCCCTAGCTTCGACATGGGAGGCAACGAGGGCGGAGGAGGTGGAGGAGTAGACAGGTGGAGCTTCTTTGGACCGCGGCCTGTCGTGCAGAAGTCCCCCACGGACCCGGGCTCAGACAGCGGCCCCGGTGAGCACTCTGCCACGCCGTCTCCCTGTAGCGCCTCACTGTTATTGTCAATGGGAGGGAGATGAGCGGGAGAACGCAGAACCATGTTCAGCTGGACTAGATAGCGGTGCTGAGAAGATCCTCCCACTTTGAGTTGAAAGGCTCCACTCGGGGGTAAATGGAACCTGTATCCCCTGTGCAACGCTCACGCTCTCTTCCCCTCCAACAGGGTTCACGCTGCAGACCTACTTCGGCCTGCAGAAGTCCACCACCATGGACGCCATCAAGACCCAGGTGCACCTGAAGGTGGACGACCCGGCCACCTTCCTGCCGCCCAAGATGGACCTCTCGGGCCTGGAGTCCCGGCACGCCGCCCAGCGGCCACACAAACTCAAACCGCGGGACATGAATGTGCTCACGCCCTCGGGCTTCTGAGGCCAACAAGTACCCACCTGACTCTATCCCCCCCCCAAGCTTCACACACACACACACACACACACGCGCACACGTACTCACACTCGCATCCACTCTCACTACACTCTCCCAGAGAGGTGGTATAAGTATTAGCCCCCCGGTGCTCCTTACTGAGCCATGCCCGGGTCCTTCACACACGACTCAAGGCGTTGGCCTGGACCCGCGGCTCCTGCAGCCTCAAACCACGTTTATTTGTCAATCTGAGGATCACTGTCTCTCGTGTTTTATCTTTTGTTCTTGCTACAGTGTCGTAACAAACTCAAACTGCTCGCACTAGTCTCAACGATGTGAATGGGATTGATATGTATCTTCTCTTGAACACCCTTAGGGTGTGTTCAACTGCCCTCACACCATCTCCTCCCCAGCCAAACTCATGCCCCCCCCACCTCCTTCTTTTATATGCTTCATTTAAAAACAAAATGAAACTTTTAATGTCATGACTGATATTGTGCCTGAGATAGCACTATGTATGCTTTTGGTCGCTGTGCTGATTTAATTTGCCTAATTTATTATGTCGTTAATACGTTTGCCTAGTGATGCTGACTGTTGGAGTGGTTTTCTTCTGACTTGCAGTCTTTATCATTTTGAAGTCAGTTTACAGTGCTTGGACGTGCTTGATTTATATACAATTCGTTTCATAATGCCAAGCTTCACCGCTGTAATGTTTTGAAGTTTGTATTTTATACAATTCGATAGACAATATGTGGTAATTTTGAATTCTTTTTTTTATATATATATATACATTCAAAGCACATTTCCTCAATCCATGCTGTTCAAAAAAATGTATATAACTTCAACTACTTAAAGGCACAAAGGAGTATCTCCTGATGACTTCTGTAAATAAATATTGATAGTAACAAGCTTCGCTTGCTTCTTGTTTATCGGGTTTTGACTTATTGTAATAGGTTTTAACTTAAGTTTGACTGTTGTTAGGAAGGAAACGGAAATTTTTCATTGACGATGCCATGCAAAACGATGCTAGCATTCCTCCACTAGATGGCAGAGTAGGTCAAATTATCAGCATGTGTAAAACTGCTGGCTGACTTAGCCATGATACATTGTTATCAAACGTTTTATTACCCATACAATGCTATTTGTATTGCCAATTCACTATTTTATGTACTTCTAGTATAACAAACAAATTACACCAATTAAGTCTTTACACGCTATGATTTAGTGGCTGTGATGAAATTCATGCAGCATTTCAATGAAGGAGAAGAGCAAAGAATCTGAAGTATTTGAGCTGCTAGTTTAACAACCATTTCCCTCAATTACCTTTAGACACTAGAGGCACATTTTATTGTGCATTTAGTGTCTTACCAAGACAATGGCTGAAGACGAAGTTATCTGCACATTCTGAGGTAAGTCGTCGGATAACGATCGCTGAGTGAAACCCTGCTCGATCAAAGCTTTAACAAATACCTATCTGGTTACTGTACAGAGACTTCCTACTTTATCAAGGTGGTACAAACCAAACGATCAGGCAGTCGAGTGAGGTGGTTTAGTTCCTGTTCAATAGAAGCTTGACCACTGCCTGACAGCATCCTTGGCTCTCAGGGTGTTCACCCCTGACCTAGTATTCTGTGGTGTGGTGCTCGTAAAGGGACCCACCTTCTCGCTGAGGCGAGCCCTAATTACAGGCTGTGGGTTCAGTGTCTGGTTTTCAGGTGGTGTCCGTCAACCGAGAAAAAAGTTAAATTAGGCTAACATCAACCTGTGGCATTCTGTGTCTAGGCCTTCAGGGGGATGGCACCTGGGATAGGTAAAGAAATGACCTAGAGAGCAAGTCAAGTGTGTGTGTCTGAGATAGTTTGTGTCTGTATTTGTTCATGAAAGACACGTTTGTGTGTGTGTGTGTGTGTGCATGTGCATGTATGCACACGTGTCTAGGCGATTAAGTGATTGTGTGTGTGTGTGTGTGTGTGTTTGATTAGGAAAGAGCGGTTGTGTGTTTCGGCCTGTATCTGCTCAACATGTGTGCTATCATGTGTGTTGGCGCTTGTATTTGTTTATATTGTGTGTGTGTGTGTGTGTGTGTTGGTGTCCAGGGAATGTGTGTGTGTATGTGTCTGTCCCTCAGTATTACAGCTAAAAGCTTTAGCACTGGAAGCCTCTGAATACAGTCAGTGTTCCGCTGACCAAGCTGCTGGGGATACAAACGTTTAAATACACTAACTGGAAAACATGTGGTGTCTGGTGGTGATTCAACAATGGCTTCTCGCCTGAACCAATCCCGTGTCCTCATCTGTTGTTTCTCAGGTTTCTCAGAAACAGAGTACTGTTTTCTGTAGAAACCGCCGGAGCAGCCAGGCGGTTGTGTGACAGCACAGTTGTTGAGGGGGTCAGAGACGGGATGGGGTGCGGTCGGAGTAGAGGGAAAGAGGGTCAACTGGAAGAACCGCTGGGTGGAGACACATGGCAGCCATGACATAATACAGATGTCTCGGCCTACGTCGCGCATGACGTGGTTTGGAACTTGCGCCCCCACCCATATGAACCAAAACATTCACACAGATGTTAGCTAGTAAACTCCAATTCACCAACGGGCCGTTCCTCTGAAACTCGTACACATGAATCCTCACTCCCACCATCCCCCTCATCAAACCGTATCTTCCATTTCAAGGTCTTGGTATAATACGATCTAATTGGGAGTCTGCGACGTCATCGTTCACAATAGTTTTCAAACAGTTCACTTGGAATGAGTAGAATGGTCCTGAGAAGATATATCCGCTTCCAGCTGGCACTGCCTGGGACGGAGCACCCCTGAGTCAACGTTCGTCACGAGAGCAGGGCTCGTGTTCAGAGGAAGTGAGAACCACATATCTTCAAGTATGCGCCACGTCATCTGATGGACTGTAGTTTTTGTTGGGGACAAGTCATAATAAATCATCTAGTATAAAATAATAATATAAGCTGCTGGCTATAAAGATTCTTACCGGCAGATTTAAGCTTTATCTGCTGTGTAATACAAGTGTTCAAAGGTGAATGGACCATATTCCTGTTGCGGTGCATGGGTTACAGACTCATGCAGACTGCATGAGATGTAAATACATTTGCATTTACATTAAGGGCATTTAACAGATGCATTTTTATCCAAAGCGACTTACAATAAGCACATTTGTCAGAAGAAGGAGAATCAATATATCTCTGTCGGTACAGTAACGATGTTCATAGAACCAAGTGCCAAGCACTAACATTCGCTAGGTTAACCCATTTACCGTATGCAACAAAGATAGCTAGGATAAGATTCGACACAACTAAGTACTATTTTTAAGTGCCAGGACGTATAACATACAATAAGTGCGTACATCTGTTCAGAGTTTACAACAGGTGAATGAGAGTCTTGTCTCCCAACAGGTTTCACGATGATGCTAGCGTGTGGTCAGTAGCCTCGAGGCACCTTGGTACCATTCTGGAAACAAGAGGGCACGGCTTCCTCCTCTCTTTAATCGTTCTGTAATTATCTAATGATGTAATGATTTGGAGACAGCTGTTATGAAACCAGTACCAAAGCAAACTTCAGGCCACAATTGGCTTAAGTAATGGCTTGACTGAAAATAAGAACCACTCTCACTGTTGAAAACAAAGTGTCCCTTCTTGTTCTTGGAAGCTATTGATCCTCTTCATCACTATTGTATTAGGAAGGTTGTCTTGGTACTTTCTATTGTAATGAATGATATGCATTTCAGTTGAAACAAATGCCCCTGCTTTCCTTACTGTGGGAAGCAAATCTGTTGCTCGAGACAAAATCTTACCCGAGGAAAGGATACATTTTCAGGAATACCCAGGTTCAGGATGTCCTCAGACCAGGCCGATACTGAAAAGCCTTGTGGCTTGTCTGAATGCAGGCTTGTTTCAACTCTCCCATCAATCTGCTCACAGACGGCCTTCCTTCTGTCCCTTGAGACACGTCCTGACAAAAAACATCTTTCCTCATGAGTCAAGCTGGCCAAGACATATCTATATTCATGTTTCTTAGATTGGTGTACCGTGATGGCCTGTCGCCGTGCCCTATGAGTCAACCCCAGTGAATCACTAGGGAGTGCTCTGGACGGCCCAGTGGACGGAGGTGTTGGTGGCGCTGGGGGTGAAGGTGGCGGTGTTGGTGGCGGGGGGATGAAGGTGGGCGAAGGGGACTCCCCTGGCTAACCTTTCCCGGACCTCAACGCGGCGGTGACGAGCATCCATTGTGATGGTGGTTCCTCCCCTGCCTACGATAGCGCCCCGACCCCGCGGAGATGACACACGCGGCCGGTCTGGGGGCTCTGTGGAGGCACGTAGCCAGGAGGTGTTCCTTCGTAGAAGAGGGGCTTTACGAGGGGAGCCGGGCAGTGATTGAGAACAGATGAGGGGAAGCGAGCGCTCTGTAAGGGAACGTGCCCGTCGGAATGTGGGTGTGGTCGTCTCAGTGGCCGAGGTCAGAGAGAGACGGAGCACACAAACCGTCGGTGCTTCAGAATCGTTTCGTGACTCCGGTCGCGGTCATAATACATCGTAACAACAAATTGAAATTAGGGCCCTAGATTAAAAAAACTGATATGTTATCTGCAAATGAAACCAACGTGTTTGGTGTTGCAATAGATGGAGATCCAGCCCTTTTGCTCAGCAGGCTCTGGAGCCGTTCAGACGACCCGGGACCCGTGACACACAACCGGCTGGGGGTTTCTGGAGGGCGGGGTCTGTGAGACATCTGCTGGTGGGGGGGTTCTCTGGCCGGTCTGCGTCACGGCGTCAGAGCAGCGATGCCACTACGCTCACACCGCAACATCTGACTGCACGTCCACATCTGGGTCCGATTCACGCTGAGCCGGCCCGGAGGTGACCCCGCCCTGACAGCCAGGGGCCGCCTCCCACCACCACCAGCTCTCCCAGGCATCCTCTTAGTCTCTGGCAGGGGGCCCGACGGCCAAAACATGGGGCACAACTCCCTCCCTGGGGGGTCGGGTTACTGTGTTGACGCGTTTCAGATCTGGGTCAAACGGAAACCATCGGGTTATGTGACATGTATTTATTTATGTGTGTGTTTGTGTGTGTTTGGCTGGATGGATGGATGGAAGGATGGATGAATTGATGAATAGATAGATGGATGGATGGTGGGTGGGATGGATGGATGGATGGATGAATGGATGGATGGTGGGATGGGGGCTAGTAAGCGCTGCTACCTCAGAACAACAAGAGCCAAAGTTTGAGCCCCAGGGTCGGAGAACCTTATGTGTGGAGTTTGTATATTCTCCACATTCCTCTCACACCACAACAACATGCAAGCTACCAGCCCTGCCCGGCCCGTACCCCCAATACCCCCGGCCCGTACCCACGGCCCATACCCCCAATACCCCCGGCCCGTACCCACGGCCCGTACCCACGGCCCATACCCCCAATACCCCCGGCCCATACCCACGGCCCGTACCCATGGCCCATACCCCCAATTCCCCCGGCCCATACCCACGGCCCGTACCCACGGCCCGTACCCACGGCCCATACCCCCAATTCCCCCGGCCCATACCCGCGGCCCGTACCCCCGGCCAGGCTGCTGGGCTGAGGCTGTGCCCCAGGAGTCGCCTGCTGCCCCGAGCTCTTAGCATAGGATGGGTGAAATGCTAAGGATTCATTTCCCAATGGGGATTTATAAAATGTATGTGTGTGTATGTGGATGGCAGGCCAGGCCACATACACTGTTTTGAAGGTCTGGCTGGTCTGAATACAGACTAGGCTTTGTGGGGACCTCACCAAGTGGTGTCAGTCAGTGTGGAGCGGGAAGGTATTCTGCTGATCTCCCAGGGAGCAGAGGGGAGGGGGTCGTCCTCTCAGGACCCCCAGGCCATAACGCCAAGCAGATGTAGGAGGGGAGGTCCGCTAAAGGCACTCGGTTCCACACAGGCCTCACATTGCTGGGGGTAAACCTGCCTGGAATACCATCTGGAAGTGAGACCCCCCCCCTCTGAACCAGCGGGCTGTTTACTGAGGTGGAGGGGAGGCAGAGGAGTTAGACAGGCTGCTCTAGCAGATAGGGAGTGAAGGAGAAACCAAAGGCATTAACGGAATGTTTACATTTCCAACGTTTTGGAAAAAGTCTTTTTTAGAAGAGTCGTTTTTGGGAAAAGTTGTTTTGGGAAGGAACATTTTATGAAGTCATTTTAGGGAAATACTTTTCGAAAAGGTCACTTTCGAGAATTAAAGAAGTCAATTTTAGCCACAGCACAATTTATTAGCATTTCACAAAATCCTATTAGTAGTTCACTGTTGCAAAACGTTCTTTACGCTCATGGAAAGATATCCTCAGCTATTTCCACAGTGTATGACGATATCAGAGGGTAAGGCAGATACGTCTGGGTGTGTGAGTGTGGGTGTGTGTGTTTGTGTCTGTTTTAAATCAACCCCTCCAGACAACTTTAGTGTTAACATATTTTCTTTCATTCACCGCCATGATATTTGGCTTATTTTTTATTTGCTTATTTTGCCATTTCATATCCGAAATGCAGTGATTAGCTGCATTATACAACCAAACCCTATCTGGTAGCCAGAAGTTCACTTGATACGAGGATGCTGGGTGAGGTTGGATTATTTCTCGAGTCAGGGGAGGAGTTATCCATTGCTTTTCAATACAGTACATATCTTTTACAATTTATCTTTGTCCTTCATCATGTTTCCGCCAGTATCAAGACAGGACTGTTAATAATCCTTATGGGCATGGTTAATCATGTTCCATGCTCTCGCACAGGTACATAGGTCACAGCTGGATACGCCAGAGGACGTCTGTCAGCGGCTCTGTGGGGGAAGACGTCTGAGCACAAAGACCACAAGCCTCACCCCGTGTTCAGGGAGTTCAGAGCTAACGGAGAAGAAACAACGTATTAGTGTTCGGCAGAGAATGAAATCCTCCTGAACTCCCTTGTTTACCAACCGCCACATGTGCCTGGAAGGCAATCACTGCGTTCACTTATGCATTGCTTATGCTTCATAAACTCATTATTATTCACAATCAATGCCTTCATTTCACTGCCATCTTCTTTCTACTGGGGCGGGAATAACTGTCATCGGGTCTGAATGTAATTTACCCCTTGTCTTTCCTATGAAGGAGAAGTGAAACTCTACGTTTATTGTTGTCACAATTTTGTGGTGTCTTGATATGGGGGTGGCGGGGGGGGATATCTCTAGCATCCCTACTAAAAAGGTCACGGTTGCAGAGGCCTTCCAGGCTCTAAAAGGTGAATGGCTGAGGCCTCGGCTGACAACACCGACCCTCGCTGGGTAATGAGCTGCAGCTTAGCTGCGCTAAAGGAGCCTTCGTTTCACATCACCACATTGGTTAGGAAACCTTTGATCTCTCGGAAGGACGTCATGTGTTCATGGGGAGCGGTGAACACATGATTAAGAGATGCATTTGTTAATCCACAGGTGGAATGCTGAGGCTTTTATTCGGTAATTATGGAGCTCACAGACACACAACTACAGTTGCTCAAAAATCGCAAAGCCCAGACGCATGCACTCTCATACCTGTGTGTGTGTGTCTGTGTGCGTGTGCGAGTCTGTGTATGTTTGTATGTGTGCGAGTGTGCCTGTGCGTGTGTGTGTCACCTCAGTGGTTACAACCTTCTTCAATGTTCTACATATAACCCAGGGGAGTTTTCAATTAAAATCTCAGTCATGCTTGTGGCGTGACAGACATAACCACAGCCGGTCTTCAAAGGGTTGTGTGGTGTTCGTAGGGGCTAAACGGAAGTGGTTCTGATGTGTGTGTGTCTACAGGACTGCCAGAGTCCGAGATGATGATTGAATTAGGAGTGATGCTGTATGATGTAGCACCACCAAGTGACGCGTATGATGAGAGAACAAGAACACACAGAATCACTGTGACACAGGGTACTAACAAACAGGCAGTTTAATCCATCTATTTTATAATGTTGTTTCTCCTACACTCAAGGTTGATCGAATGTCATAAAACCAGATGAGCCAGTTATCTCCCCATCGTGAATTGATGGATGAGTTTGAGGTTTACCTCAGTAAGATATTCTCTTTGTTATCCTGAAGAGTTGATTCGATTACTGCTAATCGTTCCAATGAAATTACCTTTATGGTCATGTTATGATTTCATTCACAATTGCATACCTCTTGAGTTTGTTGAGTTCAAACAGTGACGTCATTATTTGGATTTCTGTTGAAGATGGAAAACGTTTATACATGGCATGTCATACACCGTTGTCACTAGTTGTGTTCAACAACAATGAATATTTGTTCTAAGTGTAAGAGCCCTAATTGCCAGGCTTTGTGATGGTTATTTGTTAGTAGCGTTGCAATCAATATCCTTCATTCGATCACACGGGGAGGGTACCGTCCTGAGGCGAACTAAGCGGAGCTGTCACCTGCGATCAGCTGGAAGGGGGCGGGGTCGGAGAAGGGGGGCGGGTCAAAGGAGGGGGGCGGGGCCGGGTCTCAAAGAGCAGCTTTTAATGCACTGTGGAAGTGGACACGTACAGTCTTTTTAGTTTCAAACGCGGGGACACATCACCACATCCAGCGGACTACACATCGGGATTTTCCTTTCTCCAACACAGAAACACATCTTAAAAGTCATACATCCGGCGAAACTATGTGTGGTAAGAGTCGCGATCATATCTGTGAACGAACCCACTTGTTTGAGTGTGTGTGTGTGTGTGTGTGTGTGTGTGTGTGTGTGTGTGTGTGTGTGTGTGTGTGTGTGTGTGTGTGTGTTTGTGTGTGTGTGTGTGAGTGTGGCGGTGTCAGCAGGTCACTATGTTTGAAACAACTTTTTGGTATTTTTCTTGTTTTTTCTTGCGTAGCATTTCCATATACGCCATCCACGTGTGAAGGACGATCCACTGAGAGTATTACAATGTCAGAGTTCAGTGCAGATTTGTATAAAGTCTATAATGCTTTGCATGTTTCCGATTACAACTGGCTCTTTGTGAGAGATGTCCTCCCCCCTGAATCCTGCTGAGCTCTCCTTAGAAATGCAGCTGCGGATACGTGTCACCACTGTCCTGTTTTCTGAGTGTCGCTCACAACCTCAGCTGCGTGTCCTATCTCCCGGGATGGGGATGCACGGTGATTGACAGGCGAGGCGACCCGAGCGTCCAAACCAATCTGTTATCTGCCCGCCGTCTCCTGTCACTCGCTTCCCCTTCGTTGGATTTGGTCTATTTCAAGGGGAAATTTGTTGATAACCCTAAGGGGGTTATCGCCCAGCCAGTTCGCAGAGCCACCCTACCCCATTGCTTATAAGCAACAAAAATACTACTACTGTATACCTGTGAGCCGGTGAAAACTGTGTCAAAAGATACTGTGTCCAAAGTGCCGTATTTAAATGGCCTGCTGTGTTAGAAACCTTGGATTATTTCTCTCTCTCTCTCTCTCTCTCTCTCTCTCTCTCTCTCTATCTCTCTCTCTCTCTCTCTCTCTCTCTCTCTCTCTCTCTCTGTCTCCCTCTCTCTCGCTCTCTCCTTGAAGACGGGTCTTTGATTATAATTTGCTTAGTCGTAAACTGTGGCCTGTAAAGCCCTAGTAGGCTGTAAGTGTTACTAAGGGCTCTAAAAATACAATCAACTTGAGTTAGATATTAAAGGTTGTATTACCTTGACCGGGTCACCCTGGTAGACCTGTTACTGTCAGGGGTTAGATGCATCATGGTTAACTGATCACAGCCTGGTGACAACAGGAGATAGAAGAGACACACCACTAAGATGGATCCTCACGATAGAGGTGTGATTATGGTTGGGGATAGTTTTATTTTAATGATATGTCTCGTGTGGTTCTACTTCATTACACGCAAGGAGAACCTATGGAGAGTAATAACGGTTCATCCTAGCGTTCCTTAGTTGGGCAAACGTCTCCTAAAGTGTCTTGTTGGCTTTGTTCAAAGGAATCTTTGCCTACCTAAATCATGAAGTGCCTCGCACCAGGAAGGAGATATTTGAGACGCTGGTGAATGGACTCAGGAGGTTGGAGTACAGAGGATACGATTCAGCAGGTACACCCCCCCCCCCCCCACACACACACTGAAACACTACCATACACACACACACACACCTACACACATGCATGCACACACACATACAGGTTACTTACGTTCTCTCCACAAAGTCACTCACACTATTCAAACGCTTATTAAAATCGCCCCTATTTTGCCGCCCAAGTGAGAAGTGTAAAATAGTATCAACCCCTTGCCTGCGATCTACTGACATCATAAGCGCGGGAGGCCGACAGGATGCATGCTGGGTAGATAGCCAGACTCTCAGCTGGTGGTAAAAGGGGTAACCCTTAATATAAGTCACAGTGTGAGCGCGGCGGGACTGCTGCGCTATGCTGAAGGTACCGACTGAACGAGGTGCTGCTCCCCTCTGCAGTCAGCAGAGAGCCGGTTATTCAGGCTCTGCTAATGTGCAACACGGAGGTTTATGATATATGGACCCGTTGAACGTTGGGCCAACCTTCCAGTCCTTTCATCATTTGTATGTTCTTCCTTTACTGGTTCATAAAGCAACACAGGAAGTTGTTTCCTGAAACAACGCAGGTTTTTTTCTTTTACAAATCAAATGCACCTACAGGTACCCATATGGTTTCCTGAACGATTTGTGTTTACTGGTGAACAGCTGACAAGCAAAATAAAGTAAAAGACGCTTATATGAGCACATTTTCCTAATTCCTTTGTAGTAGTCTGGGTGATACAATATGTAATTAAAGTTATAATACAAATAGTAAATAAAGTAAATATAAATATTTCTACAACTTTGTGAAGGCAGGTATAGTTTATTGAAATTATTATATTTGTAATTATATTCAATGAATTTGATTCAAAGGTCAGATAGCATCCTAATTATTTGATCTGAGGCATGATTTTTTATTATTATGATGAGTGATTTATGATAAGTAGTTTTTTGCTTTACTAAACAAACAATCCACCTTGAATCAGGTCCTTTACTCTGTTTGACACTAATCTCTGTTATGGAACATTAGAAACACATCACCATGACCACAGCGGAGATACTGAAGTCTTAGGGTGATCCATGAGTCACATGTATCGTTGCTAGCCAAAATTACCCAATCGGCTTTTGGATAAGAAAAAGTAGGTTATTGTGTTAAAGGACAATAGCGTTCTAGGTGATCAAATCATGGTTACCGCAATCTCTTGTTAATTCACTAAACATAACACAACAACTGTTACTACTTTGTTGTACCCATTCTGCTTTCGAGCAGTAAGCGGCTGAGTGCCTGTTTTTATTGAAAACATTAAAGCAGTAAAGCATTTTCGTCCTTTGTCATCAATGTCTGCCAGTAAGGAGTTTGTGGACGTCATTACAGGGAATCACCATACTAGCACTATGGTCTTTGTGATAAGACATTTTTCAAAGTGCTGTATTGTTTTTTTTACAATCATGGCGGCATGTTCACGTGAAATGCTTTGTGGCAGTGATTTGTTCAAAAGACACATTGATGAGTGGGAGGTTCCTGCTGCTTTAGACTCTCTCGATATCTGAGGTGTATTGTCCCCATTGACAGGCGTTGCTGTGGACGGCCCCAACAAACTGATGACCGACCTCAACAGCAAGGCGATCGCTCTGATCAAGAAGAAGGGCAAGGTCAAGTCTCTGGATGAAGCCCTCTACAGTAGGTCACGATAAGAACCAGGATCGCTGCTATGGCGGCCTTATCTTTATGACTTTATGGTTTACCGCTTAACCTTACCTTGACGGTATGACTTTATGGCTATTCCTCACCAACATCATTTCATAGCTGCGGACAATGTTGTTGAAAGGCATCTCAAAGTCCTCCACTTTTACCTTCTGGGGTTAGTTCCCTTTATTGAATGTTTTGTCGGTTGATTGCCACGGTTACCCCGAGTCATTCTCCGCTGTTTGGTTCATTTCCTGGTGTTCGTAACAAAGTCTTTCCTTCCTACAGAGCAAGACTCACTTGACCTGGACGAGGTGTTGTGCGCACACTTCGGCATCTCGCACACGCGCTGGGCAACACACGGGGAGCCCAGTCCGGTCAACAGCCACCCCCACCGCTCGGACAAGAACAACGGTAACCTGCGGCTAATGCTTTAACCATCGGCTAATGCTAATTCCTAACACTCTCTCACACACACACACACACACCTGCGCGCATGCACACGCAGACAGATGAACAGACACAGACACACACAGTCACACATATGTGTATATGTGTATGCACACACACAACTGCTGTCAATGACAAGTCTTTCATTGACGAAATAAGATGATGGAAGAAATTAGAGAA
>NC_136943.1:349844-364493 GCF_949987615.1 Pollachius pollachius
GAGCGGTTAGAGTATCTCAGCCTCAACTCCAGGTCTACATATTGATATTTTGAGAGAAGCTTTGAAGTCAGGCCACTCCTTTAAACTCTCAACTACGCATGAATGCAAGTACGAATTTGCATTGTTACGTTTTCAACAAGTCTGTCAAGACAAAGCGTTTAGCGTGCCGGGAGCGGTGATGCTGCTCTGTCCTAGGGACAGGTGATACTGCCCTCCCTCTCGCTCGCCCGCTCTCTCTCTCTTCCGCTTTCTCCGTGATTCACTGCAAAAGAGCGTGGACCTGCTTAATCCTTGGGCCTGTCTTCCCTTTCCCTTACTTTCACCTCCACGCTTTCTTCAATTTATTTCACTTCTGTTGGCCGCTGTGACGTCATTCCCTCCCCCCCCCCCTCCCATGCCAAATGGGATGCTGTCACCACATAGTAACCACATGTTTGTGTGGTGTTAGTATCTCCTGCTGGGACCCACACCCTCTGAAACAAGCAGCACTGCGTCACCGGCCTATCCTCGGTCCGGGGGGGGCAGACCAGAGGAGCAGAGAGAGGGTATCTGGGGCGGGGGGGGAGACCAGAGGAGCAGAGGGAGAGTATCATCAACATGTCCCTCCTCAAGGACACATAATTACATAACTACACAGGTGCAGTTGTGTTAATGATTAACCACTTACAGTAAGGGCACAATGTTAGACAGTAATTGAAGCAGTTATTGCTGTTATTAGCATTATTATATTGCACAAGCAAAGGGGTTAGAGTGTTGGAGGGTTGGTGTCGGGGCGGGGTTAGTGGGTTATACAATGATGTTGACATTGATGCATTCGCTATCATGCACACTTTTAGTAAACATGAACACCGTTTGCAAGGGTTAGGGAGTTAGTTCACCGTTGATTAACTATTAGTTAATGCTTGGTTACTGCATTGATGATGTTAATGAATGGTTAGTTAATGTGCCCTTATTGTAATATGTTACCCTTTGAACTTCTGAATGTTTATTTGAGTTCACACGGTTAAATCTCACTAACCCTTTACACGATCCTCCAACAATCAGTGAAGGCCACATGCAAGTAAGCAACCCAGGAATCTGGTACCCAAGTCAAAGCCCCCCCCAACACTGGTTTCATTGGACCCCACTGGAGGGGGCTGGGCATCATGCCAGACCCGCCATGAGGGAGCTATAAAGTGTGAGCCTAAAGACAAGATAGTGAGCAGGAAAGGAAATTGTGAAAGCTAGCACAAGCAACTTATAACTTTTCATACAGGTGTGTGTGTCTACATGTGTGTGAGCGTGTGTGTGTGTGTGTGTGTGTGTGTGTGTGTGTGTGTGGGTGTGGGTGAGGGTGTGGGTGTTTGTGTGTGTGCAGGGGCAATTTCTTTTGTATCCTTTTTGTGCATGCACAATAGCATTTTTCATAATGCTTTACCTAAATAAACAACATGTGCAGTTTATTATAGCTTTAAATAGCTACCTGACTGCTGTGCTGCTTATCCCCAAACAGCTAAAGTAAAATGAACACAAGTGAGACAAACCTTACGTGTGTGTGTGTGTCCGTGTGTGTGTGTGTGTGTGTGTGTGTGTGTGTGTGTCCGTGTGTGTGTGTCCGTGTGTGTGTCCGTGTGTGTGTGTGTGTGTGTGTCCGTGTGTGTGTCCGTGTGTGCGTGTGTGTCCGTGTGTGTGTGTGTCCGTGTGTGTGTCCGTGTGTGTCCGTGTGTGTGTGTGTGTGTCCGTGTGTGTGTGTGTGTGTGTGGGAGAAATGCAGTCGAGCAGTCTTTGGTGCTTTTCTTTGTGACGATGGTCCGATGGTCCTCCGGATGGGCCCAGTGCTACACAGGCTACATCAGAGCCCTACTCAGTTGCCATGACAACGGACGCGGGCTATGACCGCGGCCCGGCCACCGCAGCATCCTTAAGGCGGCAATTAGGGCCCCCTGGGGTCAGGCTCCTTAGTGGGGGTCTGGAGGGCCCCCTGGGGTCAGGCTTCTTAGTGGGGGTCTGGAGGGCCCCCTGGGGTCAGGCTCCTTAGTGGGGGCCCCCTCTGTCCCCTGGGGGGTCTGGAGGGCCCCAAGGGGTCAGGCTCCTTAGTGAGGGTCTGGGGGGCCCCCTCTGTCCCCTGGGGTCAGGCTCCTTAGTGGGGGTCCCCTCTGACCCCTGGGGGGTCTGGAGGGCCCCAAGGGGTCAGGCTCCTTAGTGAGGGTCTGGGGGGCCCCCTCTGTCCCCTGGGGTCAGGCTCCTTAGTGGGGGTCCCCTCTGACCCCTGGGGGGTCTGGAGGGTCCCGGTCCCCTCTGACCCCTGCTCTGCCCCCCCCCCCCCTCCCCCAACAGGAGAGGGAGCCCGCTTCTCATCGGGGTGCGGAGTGAGTTCGAGCTGCCCACGGAGCGGATCCCCATCCAGTACAACGGAGGTGAGCCCCCCCTGCCTGTCTGTCTGTCTGCCTGTCTGTCTGTCTGTCTGTCTGTCTGTCTGTCTGTCTTTACTGCCAAGGTCTCCAGTACGGTATATCCTATATGCCGGAATAACACTCACATAACACTCAGTGTTCAACTCATTGTTACCGTAATCCCTCCATTCCTCTGTTTGCCTTAACCCATGTCTGTCTGTCTGTCTGTCTGTCTGTCTGTAGCTTCACACTGCTCAGCTCTGGCTGACTCCCCAGTTACCCCCAATAGGGTAAAGGCCGAAGGTGGGCCTCCCCTTTAAGAAAACCTGTTGTATTAAATCCAATGTTCTCCATCACTGCTATTCATTATGACGGCTGCTTGAAGGGGACTTGCAATTCCTTTGATTGGGTTTCCCACTGATCGATCACGAATCAAAGGTGGTGTTGATTGGTTGATTTGATTCACCTGTGTGACAACGGCACTGCTGGTCATAACCTGTTCCCTTCGCTTGAGTTGTCCAATCATGATTTGTGAAAGAAGAAGAAGAATCAAACAGAGGGGCTGTTCCCAAGGTGAAGCCGTGACAGGCAACAGCAGAGGCTCGTTGCACAATAGAGCTACGTGGGAGAGCGGTTTATAGACTCAACGGGTTCCAGGAAGGGTCTGACGGCCGGGAGCCGTCTCCGTGGTTTGGACGAGACTCGGGGCCTCTGTTTGTTCCCCCAAAGATGGTTTTATAAAAAGAATCCCTTAGCATACGAGACCCAAGGCGTTGGTGCAACAACCAGTCCCATTGTTCCGGTGCTTTCCCTCTGTCTCTCCGGGTGAGAGACACATGTCCTTGATGCTGTCTTCACCCTCCCTGTTTGCTCAACATTAACAGCTCTTTGCCGCACACACTGGACCCATCCAGAGCCTAAAGTCTAGGAGACAATTCATTATGAGGCCTATCAAAATGTCAATCAAAGTGTATGACTTTAAGTGTGGCATAATTAATAATATCTCACAGCTGTTTTCAAATCAGCAATGAATGAGAATTTGACGAATCAAAATCGGCCGATTGAATTCCTCTCTGCATTGTTCAGGTGTTTTGGGATTATACCTGTGCAGCTTAGTAACGCCGCACAAAGCATGGCGATGATGATGTTAATGATGATGACAAGCTGAAGCTGGTAGGTTGAAAAAAACAAAACAATCATGCATGGCATGTTGTGAATCCACTGGAATCCTTTGTGAGATCATCCAATAGACACAAAGCTTTCCCCGTCCGGCTTCAGCTGGTCCCCTCGGAGCCCGCTGTTCCACCAAACAGCATCGGGACTCGGCTCCTGCTGATTGCATTTGCCATCGGCAGCAGCATCTGCATTCCTTCATTCTATAACCTTTGACCCCTGACCCTGCAGCCCTCTTCAAGGGAGATGTGAAGGAGAAGAACAGCCATAACCGAGCTGAGTGCCCCAGCTCTGTGGGGGACGGCCAGGCCGTGGAATATTTCTTTGCCTCTGATGCCAGGTGAGGGGCCAGATGTGTGTGTCTGTGTCTGTGTTTGTGTTTGTGAGTGTGGGTGTGGCTGGCGTTTTTGTATGTGTGTGTGTTTGTGTGCATGCGTGCCTGTGTGTGCATCTGTGCGTGCATGCATTGGTGCAAGTGTGTGTGTGTGCATACGTTTTTGTGTGTGTGTGTACATCTATTGGTGTAAGTGTTTGTGTGCATACGTATTTGTGTGCGTGCGTGCTTGCACGTGTGTGTGCGTGTATGGATTGGTGCAAGTGTGTAGGTGCGCATACATACTGTGTGTGTGTGTGTGTGTGTGTGTGTGTGTTTGTTGGTGCGTGTCTGCATACGAGCTGCTGGTGGTGTCAGTGGGTATGGTTACTGGTTCTTCACACTCTCCCCGGCCTCGCTGCCTCCCCCCCCCCAGTGCCATCATCGAGCACACGAACAAGGTGCTGTACCTGGAGGACGACGACATCGCCGCGGTGATCGGGGGCAGGCTGTCCATCCACAGGCTGAACCGGCAGGCTGGGGAGGACCCCGTCAGAGACATCCTGACCCTGAAGATGGAGCTGCAGCAGATAATGAAAGGTTGGTGGCAAACGTCTGAACTCATTCGTCACTGTGACTCAATGACACTGAAAGGTGAAAGTAAGGTGGTGTTTTGTTGTATGAGAATAAAAACAGTTGAACAGATGTTATGTTTAAAGGACGGAATATTTCAATACATTTTAAGTATTAAAGGTTTCATAAATATTAGGTCATATAGATATTAGCTTGATCGCCCTCTACTGGTTTAGTTCAGAACAACACCAGGTGTCTAGTTGTGTCGTATTTTTTTTGTCATTACAGGCAATCGGTGTACTTATTAAATCAACATATTAGTATACCGTCCACACAGCCATGAACCTCAGCTTGGTACAGACTGAGCAGAGAGAGTGCGTGTGCGCCGTGTGTAACACTTGTGTTTTATTGCCCCTCGCAGGAAACTTTGAGGCCTTCATGCAGAAAGAGATCTTTGAGCAGCCGGAATCCGTGTTCAACACAATGAGGGGCAGGATCTACTTTGACACCAAATGTGGTGAGCCATGAAGTCATATCCTGGTTCAGCTATGTGTGCACACAGAAGGGTCCTGGAGGAGAAGGAACAATATTTACAGAGAAAATAGGGCGTCCACCAGAGGACAAACCTTTAAACTATAACAGGCAGGACATGTAGGCACTATGGAACGATTATTCACAAACCCAATTCAGATATGATTACATGAATACATATGAATACATTTAATTAAATTATATAAATACACTTAATAGATAAACAATCAATACACAAAGAGATCGGATGTATCGACGTAATGTATGTCTATTTATATACAAAACGTAAAGGTACGTAGAGGTCATATGGCATGCAGTGGACTTACTCCTCTAATGCCTCTCTCTCTCTCTCTCTCTCTCCCTCTCTCTCTCTCTTTGCCTCTCTCTCTCTCCCTCTCTCTCTCTCTCTCTCTCTCTCTCTCTCTTTGCCTCTCTCTCTCTCTCTCTCTCTCTCTCTCTCTCTCTCTCTTTGCCTCTCTCTCTCTCTCTCTTTGCCTCTCTCTCTGCCTCTCTCTCTCTCTCTCTCTGCCTCTCTCTCTCTGCCTCTCTCTCTCTCTCTCTCTCTCTCCGTCTCGCTCTCTCTCTCTCCGTCTCGCTCTCTCTCTCTGACTCTCTCTCTCTCTCTCTCTCTCTCTCTCTCTCTCTCTCTCTCTCTGTGTCTAACCAGTGGTTCTCGGAGGGCTGAAGGACCATCTGAAGGAGATCAAACGCTGCAGACGTCTCATTATGATTGGCTGTGGCACCAGCTTCCACGCAGCGGTCGCTGTGAGTATACTCGACAGGGGTGTCCAGTCACATATGGCCATACATGTGTGCCACCACCTAACCATAGACCTCCAAAGAGCAACACCAAACTCTGGTTTATGAAGGAAGAACCTTTGAGAAGGATCTCAGGGTAGAGATCCCTCCTCTCAGGGATGGTGATGAGTGCAACTGGTCCCGCGGTTTAAATAAAGAGCAGTAAAACAAGCAAATATTTGTTTTACAATACAAGCAAATTGAAAAGGAGCACGATGTTAAGCCGGTGAGCCAGATGGTAGCCGTGAGGTGGAGCGGCCAGGCATCCAGCCTGAAGCAGCCACACCCCTGTTTCAGACAGCGTTAAGGTCAGATGGAGCAGGTCGGACGAGGAACATGCAGAGAACCTCCATAGTAGCTATCGGCAGCGGGCGGAGCTAGGGCCGGCTGACAGGTTGCTGTGATGCGGTCTGACGTACACTCCAGTAATGCAGTCACTCCTGTAATGCGGCCTGGCTAATGAGGGCCCCGGACGAGAGTAGAACGGTCGGTTTGAAGTCTGGAATGGACTTTCCCAGCCGTGGCGGCCGCCCTGATTACAGGCTGCTGTCGGCTCCACAGACGAGGCCCCGATAACAGAGTCCAGCTCTGCTTCCTGCTGATTCTGAGGCCCTCAGCTGGGACAGAACTCTGATAGAAGGCCAGCTCCTGAAGAGCGGAGGGAAGGAGAAGGCCCTCAGGTGGACGGCTCAGAGCCGACACTAGCACACATGTTAGGAAGATCCGCTTCTGGCGGAGTTCTGTGAATGTGGTGCGGTGAGGGCAGGCCGGTTGAAGATGGGTCCGGTAGCCATGATCATGTGGAGGATGAGGGAGATGATGATGATGAGGAGGAGGAGGAGGAGGAGGAGGAAGATGAGGAGGACGATGATGATGAGGAGGAGGAGGAGGAGGAGGAAGATGAGGAGGACGATGATGATGAGGAGGAGGAGGAGGAAGATGAGGAGGATGATGATGATGACGATGAGGATGAGGAGGAGGAGGAGGTGGAAGATGAGGAGGATGATGATGATGATGATGATGATGATGATAGGAGGTTAATGGCTCATTACCAGACTCCTAGCCAGGGCTGTCGGACTGCGGGTGTAAGTTGGACAGTTGTGGGGTGCCCAAGGCAGAGGGGGGCCCATGGGAATAAAAAAATAAATAAAACCTATATCTTTAGAATCTTCTACCACTCCCTAGTGGTAGGAGCCGCACACTGCGCTCCGCGGCAAATTACCACCAGGCCACGTCTCTCTCTCCCTCCCCCCCCAGCCCAGCGACCCCTGAAGCTTCATTGAGGATGTTGACGATGAAGAGCACTAACTCCTCCTCCTCCTCCCCCCATGCAGACCAGACAGATCCTGGAGGAGCTCACTGAGCTACCTGTCATGGTGGAGCTGGCCAGCGACTTCCTGGACCGCAACACGCCCGTTTTCAGGGACGACGTCTGCTTCTTCATCAGCCAATCAGGTAGCTCCGCCGTGCCTCCCGTCTCTACCCGCGAGGCGCTGGTCCCTCAATCCCTTCCCGAATACGGAATAAAATAGCATGCGGAACGTTGAGGGGAAGAGACCGTGATCAGACATCTGATTGGTCGACGCTGATCACTGAGGGCTGGTCAGCACAGAACCCAAATAAACATTCAGAAGTTTTTAAGGGTAACACTTTACAATAAGAGTGCCTTAACTTACCATTAATTAACATTACTCAATACAGTAATAAGCATTAACAATTTTTTTAAAACAGGAACACCAAATGGTGTTCCTGTTTACTAAAGGGTTAATCTATTAATGTTTACATTATTTAATAACCCACTAACCCCAACCCTAATCCCAACACTCCAACGCCCTAACCCCTTTGCTAACGCGATATTGCAATGCTTACTACAGCAATAGCTACAGTTAATTAATGGCTCACATTGTAGCCTTACTGTAAGTGGTTAATCATGAACCCACCAGTGACATCCTCCTGAACTGTCACTCTTAGCCCTGTCCCAACACCACCTCTCCTCCTATCCAACACCACCTCTCCTCCTCCCCCTCTCCTCCTCCTCTCCTCCTCCCCCTCTCCTCCCCCTCTCCTCCTCCTCCTCCTCCTCCTCCTCCTCCTCCTCCTCCTCCTCTCCTCCTCCTCCTCCTCCTCCTCTCCTCCTTTCCTCCTCCTCCTCTCCTCCTCCTCTCCTCCTCCCCTCTCCTCCTCCTCTCCTCCTCCTCTCCTCCTCCCCTCTCCTCCCCCTCTCCTCCTCCTCCCCTCTCCTCCCACGCTCCTCCTCCCCTCTCCTCCCCCTCTCCTCCTCCTCCTCCTCCTCCTCTCCTCCCCTCTCCTCCCCTCTCCTTCTCCCCTCCCCCTCTCCTCCCCCTGTTCCAACGCCCCTCTCCTCTCTGCCCCCAGGGGAGACGGCCGACACCCTGATGGCGCTGCGCTATTGTAAGGACCAGGGCGCCCTGACGGCGGGCATCACCAACACAGTGGGCAGCTCAATCTCCAGGGAGACCGTCTGCGGGGTGCACCTCAACGCCGGGCCCGAGATCGGGGTGGCCAGCACCAAGGTAACCCTCACCCCGACCCACGGGGGGGACCTACAGCCCACACAACAACTACTCTGGACCGAGGGGAAACCCCCCTGCGGCGACGCCGTCTGCCTCATGTACTGACCGTGACCTCATACAGACCGTGACCTCATCATGTATCGACCGTGACCTCATACAGACCGTGACCTCATACAGACCGTGACCTCATCATGTACCGACTGTGACCTCATCATGTACCGACTGTGACCTCATACAGACCGTGACCTCATCATGTACCGACCGTGACCTCATACAGACCGTGACCTCATCATGTACCGACCGTGACCTCATACAGACCGTGACCTCATCGTGTACCGACTGTGACCTCATACAGACCGTGACCTCATCATGTACCGACTGTGACCTCATCATGTACCGACTGTGACCTCATACAGACCGTGACCTCATACAGACCGTGACCTCATACAGACCGTGACCTCATCATGTACCGACCGTGACCTCATACAGACCGTGACCTCATCATGTACCGACCGTGACCTCATCAGGTACCGACCGTGACCTCATACAGACCGTGACCTCATCAGGTACCGACCGTGACCTCATACAGACCGTGACCTCATCATGTACCGACCGTGACCTCATACAGACCGTGACCTCATCGTGTACCGACTGTGACCTCATACAGACCGTGACCTCATCATGTACCGACTGTGACCTCATCATGTACCGACTGTGACCTCATACAGACCGTGACCTCATCATGTACCGACCGTGACCTCATACAGACCGTGACCTCATCATGTACCGACCGTGACCTCATACAGACCGTGACCTCATCGTGTACCGACTGTGACCTCATACAGACCGTGACCTCATCATGTACCGACTGTGACCTCATCATGTACCGACTGTGACCTCATCATGTACCGACTGTGACCTCATACAGACCGTGACCTCATACAGACCGTGACGTCATACAGACCGTGACCTCATCGTGTACCGACTGTGACCTCATACAGACCGTGACCTCATCATGTACCGACCGTGACCTCATACAGACCGTGACCTCATCATGTACCGACCGTGACCTCATACAGACCGTGACCTCATCGTGTACCGACCGTGACCTCATACAGACCGTGACCTCATACAGACCGTGACCTCATACAGACCGTGACGTCATACAGACCGTGACCTCATCATGTACCGACTGTGACCTCATACAGACCGTGACCTCATACAGACCGTGACGTCATACAGACCGTGACCTCATCATGTACCGACCGTGACCTCATACAGACCGTGACCTCATCATGTACCGACTGTGACCTCATCATGTACCGACTGTGACCTCATACAGACCGTGACCTCATACAGACCGTGACGTCATACAGACCGTGACCTCATCATGTACCGACCGTGACCTCATCATGTACCGACTGTGACCTCATACAGACCGTGACCTCATACAGACCGTGACGTCATACAGACCGTGACCTCATCATGTACCGACCGTGACCTCATACAGACCGTGACCTCATCGTGTACCGACCGTGACGTCATACAGACCGTGACCTCATACAGACCGTGACGTCATACAGACCGTGACCTCATCATGTACCGACCGTGACCTCATCATGTACCGACTGTGACCTCATACAGACCGTGACCTCATACAGACCGTGACGTCATACAGACCGTGACCTCATCATGTCCCGACCGTGACCTCATACAGACCGTGACCTCATCGTGTACCGACCGTGACGTCATACAGACCGTGACCTCATCGTGTACCGACTGTGACCTCATACAGACCGTGACCTCATCATGTACCGACCGTGACCTCATACAGACCGTGACCTCATCGTGTACCGACCGTGACCTCATACAGACCGTGACCTCATACAGACCGTGACGTCATACAGACCGTGACCTCATCATGTACCGACCGTGACCTCATCATGTACCGACCGTGACCTCATCATGTACCGACTGTGACCTCATACAGACCGTGACCTCATACAGACCGTGACGTCATACAGACCGTGACCTCATCATGTACTGACCGTGACCTCATACAGACCGTGACCTCATCATGTACCGACTGTGACCTCATCATGTACCGACTGTGACCTCATACAGACCGTGACCTCATACAGACCGTGACGTCATGCAGACCGTGACCTCATCATGTACCGACCGTGACCTCATACAGACCGTGACCTCATCGTGTACCGACCGTGACCTCATACAGACCGTGACCTCATCATGTACCGACCGTGACCTCATCATGTACCGACTGTGACCTCATACAGACCGTGACCTCATACAGACCGTGACCTCATACAGACCGTGACCTCATCATGTCCCGACCGTGATCTCATACAGACCGTGACCTCATCATGTCCCGACCGTGACCTCATACAGACCGTGACCTCATCATGTACCGACCGTGACCTCATACAGACCGTGACCTCATACAGACCGTGACGTCATACAGACCGTGACCTCATCATGTACCGACCGTGACCTCATCATGTACCGACCGTGACCTCATCATGTCCCGACCGTGACCTCATAATCATGTCCCGACCGTGACCTCATACAGACCGTGACCTCATCATGTACCGACCGTGACCTCATACAGACCGTGACCTCATCATGTACCGACCGTAACCTCATCAGGTACCGACCGTGACCTCATACAGACCGTGACCTCATCATGTACCGACCGTGACCTCATACAGACCGTGACCTCATACAGACCGTGACGTCATACAGACCGTGACCTCATCATGTACCGACCGTGACCTCATCATGTACCGACCGTGACCTCATCATGTCCCGACCGTGACCTCATAATCATGTCCCGACCGTGACCTCATACCGACCGTGACCTCATCAAGTCCCGACCGTGACCTCATCATGTCCCGACCGTGACCTCATCATGTCCCGACCGTGACCTCATCATGTCCCGACCGTGACCTCATCATGTCCCGACCGTGACCTCATCATGTATCGACCGTGACCTCATCATGTCCCGACCGTGACCTCATCATGTATCGACCGTGACCTCATCATGTATCGACCGTGACCCCCCCCGTGTGGTTGCCTTTCCAGGCGTACACCAGCCAGTTCGTGGCCCTGGTGATGTTCGGCCTGATGATCAGCGAGGACCGCATCTCCCTGCAGAAGAGACGCGAGGAGATCATGGAGGGGCTCCGGGTGCTGCCAGGTCAGGGGAGACAGAGAACCTAGAAGATAGAACATAGAACAACCTCACTGTAGATGTAGAACATAGAACAACATCACTGTAGACGGAGAACATAGAACATAGAACAACCTCGCTGTAGACGGAGAACAAAGAACTACCTCGCTGTAGATGTAGAACGTAGAACTCACTATAGACATAGAATATATGACGTCCTCATTATATACGTAGAACACAGAACCACCTCGCTGTATACATAGAACATAGAACCTCACTTTAGACGTAGAACGTAGAAGGATACACATTATTGAACTCCTCCTTATGCTTTGTTTGTGTTTGTGCTTTGCTAGAGTTGATTAAGGAGGTGTTGAGCCTCGATAAGAAGATCAAGACGATAGCAGACGAGCTGTATGAACAAAAGTCTCTGCTCGTCATGGGCAGAGGGTTCAACTACGCAACGTGCCTTGAGGGCGCACTGGTGAGTCCGCCGCACCACGCTGCCCCCTGGTGGCAGAAACAAACACTGCATTGCATTGTAGTAAAAAGTGTATACACGTATTAGTATTTTATTCTGTGTGTATACTACATGAATTGGAGAACATAACTGGTCCACAGCACCACAATATTCGCTCATAAGCATCCGGAAACAAGAGAATACGAGTGTGCCTGATGAAATGGATGTGTGTGTTGACTACAGAAAATCAAGGAGATCACCTACATGCACTCTGAGGGCATCCTGGCCGGGGAGCTGAAGCACGGCCCGCTGGCGCTGATCGATAAGGACATGCCCGTCATCATGATCATCATGAAGGACGCCTGCTACACCAAGTGCCAGAACGCCCTGCAGCAGGTCACTGCCAGATCGGTGGGTCCACGCACCTTCACGGCCAAGACAGAGAGACAGTCACAGAGAGACAGGACAGAGAGACAGTCATAGAGAGACAGTCACAGAGACACAGGACAGTGACACAGGACAGAGAGACAGTCACAGAGAGACAGTCACAGAGAGACATTCACAGAGAGACAGGACAGAGAGACTGTCACATAGACACAGGACAGAGAGACAGACACAGAGATACAGGACAGATAGACAGTCACAGAGAGACAGGACAGAGAGACAGACACAGAGATACAGGACAGAGGGACAGTCACAGAGATACAGAACAGAGAGACAAACACAGAGAAACAGGCCAGAGAAACTGTCACAGAGAGACAGGACAGAGAGACAGACACAGAGATACAGGACAGGGATTAAGGATAGAGAGACAGTCACAGAGATACAGGACAGAGAGGCAGTCACATAGAGACAGTCACAGAGAGGGAGACGCATCCACACGCACACGTGTGGATCTACACACACACACATGGCACGCATGCACGCACATACATACAAACATACAAACAGATACATACATGCATCCATACATATACACAAATACGTATATGCATACGTATCCTACTATCCTCCTACTATCAACACTCTGACTTCGGCCTAATAAGTGGGCGGGGCTCCAGCTCTGACTCGGTGCCGATTGGCCGAGGGGTCTCACGCTCCCCTCCTTCTCCTCAGGGGCGCCCCATCATCCTGTGTTGCCGTGACGACGAGGACATCATGAAGAACGCCTACAAGACCATCGAGCTGCCACACACGGTGGACTGCCTGCAGGGCATCCTGAGTGTCATCCCGCTGCAGCTGCTGTCCTTCCACCTGGCCGTGCTGCGCGGATACGACGTACGGACACACGTAGAACGTAGAACACAGAACCACCTGCAACGTAGAACGTAGAACCACCTCGCTGTAGACATAGAACATAGAACCACCTCAGTATACATATAGATCATAGAACACAGAACCACCTACAACGTAGAACGTAGAACCACCTCGCTGTAGACAAAGAGCATAGAACCACCTACAACATACAACGTAGAACCACCTCGCTGTAGGCATAGAACATAGAACCACCACGCTGTAGACATAGAACATAGAACCACCTTGCTGTAGACAAAGAACATAGAACCACCTAGAATGTAGAATCACCTCGCTGTAGTCATAGAACATAGAACCACCTCGCTGTAGTCATAGAACATAGAACGTATGTAGAACCACCTCGCTGTAGACATAGAACATAGAACCACCTCGCTGTAGTCATAGAACATAGAACCACCTCAGTAAATATATAGATCATAGAACACAGAACCACCTCGCTGTAGACATAGAACATAGAACCACCTGGCTGTAGGCATAGAACATGGAACCACCTCAGTAAATATATAGATCAAGAACATAGAACCACCTGACTGTATACATAGAACTATATAAATAGAACATAGAACCACCTGACTATATACATATATCCTACTCACTATAAAGATGTATCACATATAAAGCCTTGAGACAAACTGACAGTACACCGTTGAAGAGTTGGCTTCAGATGGGAGAAGGACGTATTGATTGAAGACCTCCTGATCCAGCTTTGTTTGTTCTTCACTAGAGTAAAGCACACAACAGGCTGGAGGAAGAGCAAATAAAGGATTGGCCCATTAATCTTTTCAAAGGGGCGCATTGTGGTAGATAGATCTTGCATTGACATTATAGTAGACCGTGTGCATCTACTGTTTACTTCATTATTCAGCGGTCATTTATTGATCATTTATTTTATCTTGGTCAAATAAATGATCAATAAAAGACCTGAAAGTTTATAATTTATTCAATTATTTCAAAGTTCCATATTATCGTAGATAGACCTGGCATTGACAGTACAGTAGACCAGACCGTTTGAATCTGTTTTAACGTTTACTTTATTTTCCAGGTGGACTGTCCCCGAAACCTGGCCAAATCAGTGACTGTGGAATAAGTACTCCAGAGCAGCCAAGGCCCACAAATTGGAAGTGCAATGTTTGTGCGTGAATGCTTGTGTGCATGAGGGAGTGTGTATGTGTGTGTGTGTGTGTGTGGGGGGGGGGGGGGGGGGGAGAGAGAGAGAGAGAGATATCTGTGAAATTGTTATTGTTGATGAAAGAAAAGTGAAATTCAGCGTTGACCCACACTGTTGTAATCATGAAACTTTGCAGAACAATCTTAAAATAGCACCATACTTCCAAAGAGTTATACTGTGCCTTTTATCAATGTGGAGCAGAGAGTATTTTCCCCTGAAGGCTCAC
>NC_136943.1:367193-399693 GCF_949987615.1 Pollachius pollachius
GCACTCACACACACAGACATGCATACACACAGAGATGCAATTAAACGCACACACACACACACACACACACCCACACACACACACACAAACTCTCTCTTAAGCACACACACACAAACACAAACGCGCACACACACAGAGCTATTAATGCACACATTCATATGCACAAACACATATATATAGAGATTTATATATATACATGCAAATACACAAATGCAAAGAAACTACAATAGGAGTTAATCCCTCAGGTATACAATTTAAGAATTGCCAATACAATACATAAAATATAATTTGCATTATATTTGTGCAGAATATTTTATAACGGTTAACAATGTGGCTGGTTTTGGAGGCAAAGCTAAGGAAGCTACATAACGGCAAGAAGCTGTATTCCTTCAGCTTTTACAGAGGATAAAATTAAGAGCCTTGCTATCTACATGTAAGTGTCATTACTTCATGAATGCTAATGTTTATTAAAGTTTAATAAGATCCAACCCAAACAATATTTACATCATGGCAAAGAAAATAGCTGAAGAAAGTGTGTGTGTGGCAAATGCTGCACAGGCAAAATGGAAGGTGTAAAGATAGATAGCAGAGAGAGACAGAGAGAGAGCAGGAGAGAGAGTTAGAGAGAGGAAGTGATACAGAGAAAGAGAGAGAGAGAGAGAGAGAGAGAGAGTGTAAATCCGATCCAGAAACGGCAGGGCAAACTTTCCAGAGGAATCGTCTGCTTGGCGCGCGTGGGAGGCTGCGATTTATTTACTTGTTTATTCATTTCAAAATGAAATTAAATGTGCTATTCAAAACACTACTGACTGTCCGTCTCCCGCTGTCTTACCCTGTTTCCTTACATAGCGACCGGGCCTTAACCCCCCTGAACACCTCTCTGACAGGGGGGAGATAGACACATCTCTAAAAGGGGGGAGAGAGAGACAACTCTACAGGGGGAGAGAGAGACAGATCTCTAACAGGAGGGGGAGAGAGAAACATATCTCTAACAGGAGGGAGAGAGAGACAGATCTCTAACAGGGGGGAGAGAGAGACACATCTCTAACAGGAGGGAGAGAGAGACATCTCTAACAGGGGGAGAGAGAGAAACATTTCTTATAGGGGGGAGAGAGAGACACATCTCTAACAGGGAGGAGAGAGAGAGACATATCTCTAACAGGAGGGAGAGAGAGACAGATCTCTAACAGGGGGGAGAGAGAGACAGATCTTTAACAGGGGGGGGGAGAGAGACAGATCTCTAACAGGGGGAGAGACAGAGACATCTCTTATAGGCGGGAGAGAGACAACTCTAACAGGGGGGAGAGAGACAGATGTCTAACAGGAGGGAGAGATAGATAACTCTAACAGGGAGGAGAGAGAGAGACATGTCTTATGGGGGAGAGAGAGACACATGTCTTATAAGGGAGAGAGACATCTCTAACGGGGGGAGAGAGAGACACATGTCTTATAGGGTAGAGAGAGAGAAACATCTCTTATAGGGGGGAGAGAGACATCTCTTAAAGGGGGAGAGAGAGAGATACATCTCTTAAAGGGGGAGAGAGAGAGATACATCTCTTAAAGGGGGAGTGAGAGACAGATCTCTAACAGGGGGAGAGAGAGAGACATCTCTTATAGGCGGGAGAGAGACAACTCTAACAGGGAGGGAGAGAGAGACACATGTCTTATAGGGGGGAGAGAGAGAGATACATCTCTTAAAGGGGGGAGAGAGTGACATCTCTACAGGAGGGAGAGACAGACAGCTCAGTGGCTGCTGTGGTTCTCTGTTGAGTATTGAAACAAAAGCTGGAAGGCTCAGATCTGATGCTGTTTGCCAGCACTTGTCCAACACTGTGGAAATGCCTTCCTGCACAGTGGGTTGCCATATAAGTAAAGGCAAACATGTGCCCACAAGCAAACGCACACGCACACAAAAAACGCACGCTCACACACACCCTCACACACACCCTCACACAGCACTCTCATCACATCTTTCATTTGTGATGATTAAAGTCTGAAGTGAGTGCAGGGTCACACGTAAATACAAGCACACACACTCATGCACACACACCTACCCGCACACACACACACACACACACAGACAAACCGAATGGCAAATCAAATCTCATCATATTGAAAGAGAGAGGGGCGGATTACCTGGACTGATTGCTGTGTGAGAACATGCAGGAAGAGGTTTGAGGTCTCATTCCATGTGTGGCTGTCACTGTGTATCTCTAAGTGTGTGGGGACTCGGAGTGTGTGTGTGTGTGAGTAGGTGTCCTTGAATTATTTGACCTCTCGCGTGTGCAATAAAGCCTTACAGAGCAGAGTAGAGCAGAGAAGGAATTCTTGTCAAGCGAGGACTGATATACAGTCTGTGCCGTCCAAATACTGACTTCATGAGACAGAGTTGGATGCATGTTTCTTGGGCGTGCATCAAAGTGTTTATTTCATGCGATGCATCTGTGCATCTCTCTGCGTCTGACTCTCATCTCCTGAATCAAAAGATATTCGTCCCGGGCTCACTCCTTTGAACGTATTCCTTTGTGTGTAGTGTGCTGCTGTAAATGTGACCACATTGATTTCAGGGCAGGTGGATAAAGTTTCAGAAACATAAATTGTACCGAGTTTAGAATATGTAGCAATTTGCAGAATTTTTTTTTCCCATTTACTTTTTAATGATAATACCAGTATAGGCAATATATATTGATGTTTGTCTATGTGTGTGTGTGTGTGTTAGTATATACAGTATGTATGCATGTGTGTTTGTATGTATGTATGTATGTATGTATGTATGTATGTATGTATGTATGTATGTATGTATGTATGTATGTATGTATGTATGTATGTATGTATGTATGTATGTATGTATGTATGTATGTATGTATGTAAGAAACACACACACTCACACATACACACATACATACATACATACATACATACATACATACATACATACATACATACATACATACATACGTGTGAGTGTGTGTGTGTGTGTGTGTGAGTGTGTGTATGTATGTGTGAGTGTGTGTGTGCGTGTGTGTGTCTGTGTGTGTGTATGTATGTATGTGTGTGTGTGTCTGTGTGTATGTGTGTGTATATGTGTGAGTGTGTGTATATGTGTGTGTGCGGGACCACTCACGATGTTCATGAGGGTCAGCAGGTACTTCTGCACGTCCTCCTTGCCGTGGAACTGCACCACCGAGTCGTCCACTCCCAGCAGCACCTCGATGTTGTAGGCGCGGTCGGGGTTCTGCCGCCGCGCCCGGCCCGCCCGCGTCTGGTTGATGCTCTGCTCCACGCCGCGGTACAGGGTCTCCAGGTCCATCAGACCCCCCAGGTCAGCCCCTACACACAGCAGAGGAACACACAGTCAATAGAGAGGTTAAGGTTAGGGCTAACCCTAACCCTAACCCTGACCCTAACCCTAACCATAACCCTGACCCTGACCCTAACCCTGACCATAGCCCTGACCCTAACCCTAACCTTGACCCTAACCCTGACCATAACCCTAACCCTAACCCTAACACTGACCCTGACCATAACACCGCGGTACAGAGTCTCCAGGTCCATCATACCCCCAGGTCAGCCCCTACACACAGCAGAGGAACACCCGGTCAATATTGAGCTTTCTGACGAGACATTTGACGAATAATCACCCGAAACGTAACAGATTATATGATAGAGGACTTCTCCTCTATCAGAAGTCCTTCCCTCTCCCTCTCGCTCGCCTCTCTCCGCTAAACCATGTAACTGATATGGATATCACATCCTCCCAAGCCTGCTGGGAAGTCCCGCCCTCTCTCTTGCCAATAACCAATGGATAAAGACACATATAGAGGGAGATGAGTTGTGATAAGCATCTATAGAGAGACTCGTTTAGAAAGAGTGTAGTACTGATAGGCATCAATACATAGACACAGATAGAACGAGTTGAGTTGTGAATTCATCCATACATAGACACAGATATAGAGTTGAGTTGTGAATTCATCTATACATAGACACAGATATAGAGAGTTGAGTTGTGAATTCATCCATACATAGATAGATAGAGAGAGATGAGTTGTGAATTCATCTATACATAGACACAGATATAGAGTTGAATTGTGAATTCATCCATACATAGACACAGATATAGAGAGATGAGTTGTGAATTCATCCATACATAGACACAGATAGAGAGAGATGGGCTGTGAAAGTCATCAATGAGGAAACACACAGAGAGAGCGTTGGGATGGGAGAAAGCAAACACTGGTGAAGAAGATAGGGCTTCAATGCAGATAGGGAAGATAGATAGTGTTTTGAAAAAAGTACACTAAGATACTTTAACATCTAGTGTGCGCTTGTTATTCAATCAGCCACGCACACACATGCACGCACACACGCACAAGCACACCAACGTACCAACAAAAACATGGAATTAAAGCCGGATAATAATGACCTGCTGCAGAGACATAACCTTTCCTTTGCTGTGGTTTCAGCTGCGTGTGAGTGTGTGCGTGTGTGTCTGTGCGTGTGTGTGAGTCAGGGCGTGTTTGTGCGTGTACGAACGGATCTGTTATCCGGGAACATTCCCGTATTCTCCCGTCCCCGTCGCGTCCCCTCCGCCTCCAGGACGCGGCAGTCGGAGCGTCGACGGCGCATGGTTTTGTCTTCAGTTTTTTTTGTATGCGTTTTAATTGTTTATTTATTATTTTCCGCGGCGTTGGTAACCGTTGGTAACGGTGAGTGTTGATGTTGTTCACGGCTCCTTTTTGCTAATCAACCAAATATTAAGACCGGGGTCTGAATCCATCCAGTGGATGGAGGTCCCAAACACACGGATTACCAGGGGCTGTCACTGATGAAGACCCCCCCCCCCCCCCCAAAACACAAACACACAGACACACAAATGCATGAATGCACGCCACACACACGCACACCACTCTGTTAATGCCAGCCTACAGAACTATCATGCTCTACAGGACAGGGCAGCCCTGCCTCCCCGGACAGGAGTCTCTCTTCAGGGGGAACAGGGCGGTGTTCTGGAGGTGGATTGATAGGTCGGGCTAACGTCGCCACTGCAGGAGGACACCTGGAAGCTGATGAATCGGGACTCCTAAATGTCTGGCATTTACTTTTGGCTGTTGCTGTTGTTGTTGCCGTTGCTGTTGTTTTTTGAAGCCGCCGAAAGCCTGCGGCTGGCAGGACGGAGGGCATAAATCACACTGTCCCCCTCGGCAAAGGCTTCCTTCACCTCTCTCTCTCACTATCTCTGTTTCTCTCACTGTCTCTGTTTCTCTCACTGTCTCTCTCTGTCCGTATCTCTCCCTATCTCTCTCTGTATCTCTCCCTATCTCTCTCTGTTTCTCTCACTAGATTCAGAGAGAGACGTGTGCGAGTACGTGTGAGAGTACGACTGTGCATTTACCTACCTGCTTAGCAGTGTGTGTGTGTGTGTGTGTGTGTGTGCGCACGTGTTTTTGTATGTAGGTGTGCGTGCAGTGGGGGATGCAAAGAGAGTGAGAGACAAAGAGAGAGCGAGGAAAAGTTTATCCAAATGTTATAAGACAACATATCTTTTCTGTCGGAGTGCCTCGGCCCCAGAGCCGACTCTGATGAAACAGTCGGTTGGAGCGTCTCTGGCTCATCTAAAGTTGTCTGGAGTCAAGTCAGTCTTGCACCACAAGGAACGGTTGGACCCCCGCTGTCTTTACACATACAACAACGCTGCTGCTGGGAGAGGCAGCAGAAGAAGACGAGAGTCTGGGAAGGAACGGGGAGCGAGAGCCTCAGAGTGTGAGAGAGAGAGAGAGTGACGGAGAGGAAGAGAGGAAGAGAGGAAGAGAGGGAGAGAGAGAGACGGTGTGTGAAAGAGAGAGACAGACAGAGGGATGGAGAGACAGAGAGGGAGAGACAGAGAGAGAGAGAGACGGTGTGTGAAAGAGAGAGACAGACAGAGGGATGGAGAGAGAGAGGGCGAGACAGAGAGAGAGAGAGAGAGAGAGAGAGAGAGAGACGGTGTGTGAAAGAGAGAGACAGACAGAGGGATGGAGAGACAGAGAGGGAGAGACAGAGAGAGAGAGAGAGACGGTGTGTGAAAGAGAGAGACAGACAGAGGGATGGAGAGACAGAGAGGGAGAGACAGAGAGAGAGAGAGAGACGGTGTGTGAAAGAGAGAGACAGACAGAGGGATGGAGAGAGAGAGGGAGAGACAGAGAGAGACAGAGAGAGAGAGATGGTGTGTGAAAGAGAGAGACAAACAGAGGGATGGAGAGACAGAGAGGGAGAGACAGAGAGAGCGAGAGAGACGGTGTGTGAAAGAGAGAGACAGACAGAGGGATGGAGAGAGAGAGGGAGAGACAGAGAGAGAGAGACAGAGAGAGAGAGACGGTGTGTGAAAGAGAGAGACAAACAGAGGGATGGAGAGACAGAGAGGTAGAGACAGAGAGAGAGAGAGACGGTGTGTGAAAGAGAGAGACAGACAGAGGGATGGAGAGGGAGAGGGAGAGACAGAGAGGTAGAGACAGAGAGAGAGAGAGACGGTGTGTGAAAGAGAGAGACAGACAGAGGGATGGAGAGAGATGGAGGGAGAGACAGAGAGAGAGCATAGAGAGAGCATAGAGAGAGTAAGAGTGTAAGACAGTGAGAAAGAGGAAGAGACAGAGCGGGGAGGGGGGGGGGGGGGCGGTAGAGATCTGCCACCTTGTCTCCAAATCAGCGAGGGGCATAGTTGCTTCCCCGCTCCCGCTTATGCAACGTTTCCACGGCAACGGGGCTCATGGGTAAAACAATGCACTGCATGGCTAATATTGGCTCCTGAGTCACTAGGAGAGCCAGATTCATTATATATTTATAATGTTTATTTATTTTCGGAAGTCGGATTACAAGTCTGCTTCCAGCGCTGGTGAGTAGGGGGGGTCTCTCCCCACTATTGGTTACAGGGCGTGGTTAAGATCAACACCCAAAACCACCCACTAGAACCCAACATTGACTCATCTCCTGGTGTGTGCTCGACCGCGGCTCGCCCCACCTTATCAGGGTGGAGGAGGGGGTGGGGACGGTGACGGGCGGGGCCTGAAGGCTCCGCCCTCCACCAAAACCTCCACCCTGGCCCGGCAGGCCAGCCAACCAGCCTGCCTCTTACACCCCCGTCCACGAGCGTTATTACACCTCTCCACCTGCCACGGCCAGGTGGAGAACCAGGCAGCCAACCAGACAGCCAACCAGACAGCCAACCAGGCAGCCAACCAGACAGCCAACCAGACAGCCAACCAGCCAGCCAACCAGACAGCCAAGCAGGCAGCCAACCAGCCAGCCAACCAGGCAGTCAACCAGGCAGCCAGACTCACTTCTTTCCCGTACTTTTTGTCGTCTTTTTGCAGTGTGACTTTCGGCAACAGAAACAGGAGGTGCAGCCGCGCGGAGACAAAGCAAAACAACAACAACAACAACAACAATGCACAAACGAGCCAGCATAGTAATGCTGTATAATTTAGAAAGAGGCTTCTGGAACAAGAGGCGGAGAGAGAGGCCTGACCTCAGAGTCAGGGCGGGGGGGGGGGCAGTGCAGGTGAGGAGGAGTTGGACAAAAAAAAAGAAAGGAAATAAAGTTGTTGTTGAGGATGTGCTCCCCCCCCCCCAGTGAAGGAGGCGAACACACACCTGATCCTGCAGCAGAGCCACTGCAGGAATAGATCAGGGCGGGGCACGGACCAACAAGATGGAGGAGAGGTCACTCGTGTGTGTGTGTGTGTGCATGTGGGTGCATGTATGCATGTGTTTGTGTGCATGCATGCATGCGTGTGTGTGTGTGTGTGTGTGTGTGTGTGTGTGTGTGTGTGTGTGTGTGTGTGTGTGTGTGTGTGTGTGTGTGTGTGTGTGTGTGTGTGTGTGTGTGTGTGTGTGTGTGTGTGTGTGTGTGTGTGTGTGTATGTATGTGTGTGTTTGTGTGCATGCGTGTGTGTGTGTGCATGTGCGTGTGTGTTCAAAATGCCGTGGCAGTGGTGGAACTATGGAGTCAGGCGGAGTAGTGGGCTGCAGCGACATTACCGCCGTCGCCACCTTAGCCCCCACCTTCCCCGCTATATTCCTCAGCCCCTCCCGTACTCCCCTCCCCCTCTGCCCTTACATTTACCCCCAGGTATTACCCCCCCTATCACATCATCATCCTGTAATTCTCTCCCCCTGGGTGGGGGTCTTTGGGTGGTGGGGGTGTGTGTGTGTGTGTGTGTGTGTGTGTGTGTGTGTGTGTGTGTGTGTGTGTGTGTGTGTGGGGGGGGGAAGAGCGCGGCCTTATTAGGAAACAAAAGGTACGTTGTCTTTCAACCTTTCGCAAAATGTCAAGAAGGCCTGCCTGTCCTGAGCAAGGGAGAGAGAGAGAGAGAGAGAGAGAGAGAGAGAGAGAGAGAGAGAGAGAGAGAGAGAGAGAGAGAGAGAGAGAGAGAGAGAGAGAGAGAGAGAGAGAGAGAGAGAGAGAGAGAGAGAGAGAGAGAGAGAGAGGGTTCAGGTCTGGGGGGCCGCGGTGGTCTGGCTGAGGGGGAGACTCTGTGGCAGACCGCCCCACTCTGCATTCTGGACCCCAGCAGTATATTGAGCAGCTTTGACCTTATGCTTAGGAGTCTCATTAGCTCTCTGGCAGCCGCTGCAACCGTGTGTGTGTGTGTGTGTGTGTGTGTGTGTGTGTGTGTGTGTGTGTGTGTGTGTTGGTATGAGACACAGAGAGAAAGCAAGAGTTTGTGGTTTGTGTGTGTGTGTGTGTGTGTGTGAGTGTGTGTGTGTGTGTGTGTACACACACATAAATGTGCATACTAATTGATACAAGATATTGATTATCACCAACCAGAATAAACTCATGATGGCATAAGGGTAAAAATGTGCATGCATTGACAGGAAATTGTTGGTTTTAACTTTATCAAACGTAGTACAGGATAATTCCTAAAACTTTGGAGGAACTCTTGCTCTCTCCTACACTATCTTCCCTACATCCTTTAAATCTCACTCTCCTGTCAGATAATAACCTCTAGAAGCAATTAGCTTCTCTCTCTATTGTCATGGGTAGACATGAACTCCTGTCCAACCTGGTTGTCATTGAGATTCAATGATTAAAATTCCTCATTTGCATAATGGTAATTGGAAGCGAGAGCAGGATAAAAAGCGTTTTAAAAAAAATGACCTAAACGTCATACATAAATATTAAAAAAAACATTGAGTTCATTGTTGAGGGCGTGTCAACACAAGAGACAAACATTACACAATCATCACAAATCAACGTTAGAAAAAGCTGATTTATTCATAACTCTTGCTGCTGTTCTCTGTTTACACCAACACAATCTTGACTTGTGTAAACCCGGGTTGCGTCAACATTGGTGCGAAGCTGCCAAACCACATGTGGAGTTCATTGCTTAAGAAAACAAATCTTGGGGCCGCCTCAAGGCTGGACCGCTTCGTTGCCACGGTGACGTCTTTATGGGTCGTCAAAATGACAGGAGGCGAGGGCCGTGCGACAGTAGCTACCCCACGCCCCCGGTGGCGGAGCGGCGGTATGACAGGTGAAGGCTGCTACGCCGTAGAATCACCATGGTGAGCTGGGCTTCTTGCACACCCTCATTATTTAGGCATCTAATATGAATACATAAACATACACAGTATATCTAGCATATAGAAGAACCAGCTCACCTCAGCTTGGCTCGGCCATTTTGTACTGTCACTAAGAGGGGGGGGGGGGGTGACCTTTAGCTCTGTTCTCTTGCATAACGGCCTGTCTGTCTGTCTGTCTGTCTGTCTGTCTGTCTGTCTGTCTGTCTGTCTGTCTGTCTGAGGGCTCATGCGGAGTCTGACTGCCGGTTGAACGTGCACTGCCATCCTGCCCGCCGTCCGCCTCTGTGTCCTGCTCTTCAGCTCACTTCCTGGTGTGTACGTTTGCACTGATTGACACAAAGTCCCGGAACGCATTTAGCAGTTCTGAAACGTTTTAAAGTACACAACCGGCAAAGCACAAGAAAATGGCCGCTCGCTGTCTAACAAACGGGGGGGTGGGGGGGGGCAGGTGTTGGTGGAGAAAGGGGAAGGAACAGAGGACTCTCACGGAGGCGTGGTCGTGGCGGCTTATCTCCGCCGCGCCGTCGCCCCACAAAGACAAACAGCCTCAGTGTGGGATTTAGTGCGGCTAAACTCTCCACTCAAGAAAAAACATGCAACTGAGACCACGGGAATCCAATCAGGGGATGGGCTGACGTCACGCTAATCGTAGAGATCACGACTCATTCCCGCTCTGCCCCCCCCGCCGCTGCTCACCATCCCAGGATCCAGCCGCGGCCTGACCGCCAAATAAGACAGTAAAGCCAGGCTGATATGCAGCTTAGCGAGGATCCACGCCCCCTTCTCCCCTCCAGTCTGAGGCCTGTCTGAGACCCCCCAGCCCCCATCTCCTGACCAGCAGCCAGACACTCATAAAGATCTGTTATGAAGGAAGCAGCGAGAGACAACAGAGGGAGAGGAGGGTAAACACAGGCCTGCGAGGGAATGCAGATGAATGTTTGAGGTGACTCTCAGAGCAGCAGACTGGTCACACCATGCCTTAAAACGGACATCACGACGCAAATTTACCGACCTTAAAACGTCACAAAATCAGAACGCAAATCCAAATCGGCTGAACTCAACCCAACCGATTCTCAAACAACAGACCGAGCCCGAGACACTGAACAGATGGAGACGTACTATGGACACCTTGATCCACCCCCAAACACAAACTCAGCGTATGAAGACATGATACACAATTCCAGAAATCCGATGCATCCCATGCAAAGGCCAGCGTGTGTTGGTTATCAAACTAGTGGCAGCTGCTGTGTGTATCAGTGAGTGGCGACTGGGTTAGTGAAAGAACATCATCATAACGTTACATAGAAGTACAACATAACAGCTCAGATGAAAAAAAAAGATTCAAATAATGGTTATAGTGATAGCATTGTCCATCACAACCACATAGCAACAACAGAAGAGTCCAATTCCAACAGTTCTCATGCGAGGCCTGAGCGAATATTCGTAAAAACTTCGAAAAAAACGAATGAAACCTCTGTCAAATCCGCTGAACCAAGATTATGAAAATATAAATTAAATTTTGCGCTGGAAATGTCCTCAAAACGCGTCTTGTAAAATGGAAGCAGCCATAATGTTTTGTCTTCACAGACAGAAATCAGACGTCACGTCCTAGACAAAGGCCAACAGCAAAGAATAGGCCGATAAAACGTATTTTAGAGCCGTTATTGTTAAACTAATCCGATTTGTGCTGCAGACCAAATATTACACGGTTTCAGTAGAGATCTGTGTTCGGAGGGCTTGGGAAACCATTGCTCTGGTGACTTGTTCTTGTGTGTATCTCCTCCCAGAGTGTCAATAGTCCTGTTGTTGACTCTTCCTCCTCTGTTGGCGTACTATGTCTGTAGCTTATCGTTTCATCCCAAACTTTCTTTCGTCCTGAGTGTACGCTGATCGATCGGAGTGTTGTCAGTCTGGTCTTTAGGGTCCCACATTTCAAACAAAGCCGATCTTCAGTTTGCGTTTGTGCAGACATTTTACTGTAAAACACCCTTGACACCCCCTTCCTCCCTCTCCCTTCTCCATCTCTCTTTGTTTCCTGTCATCCTCGTCTCCCTCCTCATCCTGCCCTCTTCGTCCACGCTGTTCCTTGTCTTGATCTGGTTGTTGTCCTCCGGCCCCGGGGGAACCCTCCTTCCTGTCCTGTTTTCCTTCCATTTGGCTTAATAACAATTTCTGTTAACATTTGTACTAAGAATTCCTTAATTGACTTCTAATTAGGGTTATGAAGGGTTATCAATGTCACTTTGCACCAAGCATAGGAAAAGGATGCTCCATGAAATCCATTGAAATCCCATATAGTATGTATTTTTCTTTATTTTTATTTTTTCAGTTCATAACAATAGTATGTAGGTAAGCTTTTCGGTAGCTACATATACTTCCTTGACATGTTATGGGTACGGTATTTAAATCCTGCTTGACTCCATTCTTGTACTTCTGCTTCCTCCCCTGCACTCAGTCCTTTCCTTTCACCCTTCCTCTCCCATTCTCTCTCTCTGGTGGCTGGCCCTGCCACAGTGCTGGAGGAACACTGTGGCCCGGACCATCCGAGACGCCCGCGGACATCTCTCATCCTGACCGCAGAGGTGGGAGAAGGGAGTAGAATGACAGGCAGGGGAAGCCAGGGAGGAAGCGGAGGGGGAGATGTTTGTGGAAATTATTGATTGAGGAGCCTGGAAGACAGAGAGACAAAGGCAATGCAGAGGGAGAGAGAGAGAGAGAGAGAGAGAGAGAGAGAGAGAGAGAGAGAGAGAGAGAGAGAGAGAGAGAGAGAGAGAGAGAGAGAGAGAGAGAGAGAGAGAGAACAGAGAGAGAGAGAGAGAGAGATGGAGAGAGAGAGAGAGAGAGAGAGAGATGACAATGCCTGGTAGAGATGTCCCGGTGGTCAGTGAGTAAGACATCATAGTACACACCTTAGTGGCGAGGGCAAGGTGTTTGATGGTTGACTTTTGGCTGTCAGACCGCTGACTCACTCTACAGTAAATCAGCTGGCCAGTGAGGCATTACGGCGAGACGCCGTTATCGGAGGTCATTTACAACGCTGTGTCCCTGCGCTCCACGGCTGAACCGGTCTGGGGAAAACCTCTGCCTGAGCCATCACTGCCTCCATGTGTGTGTGTGTGTGTGTGTGTGTGAGTGCGTGTGTGTGTTTATGTGCGTGTGTGTGTGTGTTTATGTGCGTGTGTGTGTGTGTGTGTGCGTGTGTGTTTATGTGCGTGTGTGCGTGTGTGTTTATGTGCGTGTGTGTGTGTGTGTTTATGTGCGTGTGAGTGCGCGTGTGTGTGTGTTTATGTGCGTGTGTGTGTGTTTATGTGCGTGTGAGTGCGTGTGTGTGTGTGTGTGTGTGTGTGTGCGTGCGTGTGAGTGCGTGTGTGTGTTTATGTGTGTGTGTGTGTGTGTGTTTGTATGTGTTGTCGTCCATTGCACTCTCGCTCTCCACTTCCCCGAGCACCTGAACGGAGCTATCAATACGTGCTGCAGCTGACTTCTCCTTTCCGTACGTTGTTCCGCCCCCTTGGACGCAGTCTCCCCTCGGACTGGGGCCCCCACCTGACGGCTCCCGGAGTCCCTTCCCCCTGAGCCGGTTCTCTGGGTGGGGGCCGGTTCTCTGGGTGTGGGCCGGTTCTCTGAGTGTGGGCCGGTTCTCTGAGTGTGGGCCGGTTCTCTGGGTGTGGGCCGGTTCTCTGGGTGTGAGACAGTTCTTTGGGTGTGAGCCGGTTCTCTGGGTGTGAGCCGGTTCTCTGGGTGTGGGCCGGTTCTCTGGGTGTGGGCCGGTTCTCTGAGTGTGGGCCGGTTCTCTGAGTGTGGGCCGGTTCTCTGGGTGTGAGACGGTTCTTTGGGTGTGAGCCGGTTCTCTGGGTGTGAGCCGGTTCTCTGGGTGTGGGCCGGTTCTCTGGGTGTGGGCCGGTTCTCTGGGTCCGACCGGCGGCTGGCGTCCCGTCGCTCTGGGCCCATGGGACAGCGAGGCACAGATCTTCTTCCATACGTACTCCCAGCCTCGGGATCTGCTCGGCAAGGGTCAGAGCAGGGCGGGAACCGGACGCAGCGTTCTGGGAGCGTTCTGGCGGTCCCTGATGCGTTGATCCGGGCGGTTGCGACCTCAAGGTTGTCGTTGTTCTGGATTTGTTGGGCTCTGGATTCCAGCTCAATCTGCAGTTCTCCTTCAGATCTGTTTCACCACTTCCTGCCGGTATGTGATTCTTCAGCACATCCATGCACCACTATCGAGTATCGCCGCTACAACGGTCCGATCTGTGCCACAGAAACCAAAGTGAAGTTCTGGTCTTACGGCATTTCAGCTTGAGGTCGCAAGAGTTGGACTTCAATTGATAAGTAATTATTACGTTGAATTGCGATAATGTGCTCGGACTGGCGTGTTAGTGTTCCAGGTTTACACGTTAAACCAAGTCCCCTGACGCGCACGGCGACAAACACTGCACACCCTTTTCACCGCAAACAGAGAGAGCACAATCAGGAACAAACCAGGTGTCTGCTGTGTGAATGAGCCACATAATACTGGTGTCGCCAGGAGGTGTTCAATCAGTGTCTCATTCCCCACCCAACCACCTCCTCCACCAGAGCCTCCTCTCCTCTCCTCCCCTCCTCTCCTTCCCCATTTCCCCCTGGCTCCTTTCATGTGAGTCGCCTCCCTCTGTCCCTCCAGCTCCTCGTCCTCCTCTCCTTCCTCACCTCCTCTCCTCCCTCCCCTTTTCATTAAGTGTGCTTTTGTACCTTGAAAAGGTTATATTGTTATAGATGAAGGAGGAGGAAGGAGCGAGCCAAAGATAGGAGATAGGAAAGCCTATCTCAAGGTGTGAGACAATATGTATGCAAATGGCGGCGGCTGGCCCATGGCGCCGCACGGAGCTACCTGAGGGAAGAGGATTTATCATCCAATATCAGCTCATCAGCCATGGTAATGACCAGCGCATGGATCCAGCCTCTAACATGCTTACCAAGCACCCAGCCCCCGTGCGCACAACAACACGCTCCATCAGGGAGTATTGCCTTTCTGATCTTCAAAACAATCAAAGTCTATTAAAACGACGCAGATGGCAAGAAATAACATACATGGATATCGATGTGTGCATATCTTTTGTTGTGTATACTGCATCGCCGTGGGATTACCCATAAATCCATAGAAAGACTCCAGGGGAGCTGGGTGATGGTGGAGAGATGGGGGAAAGTGGAGAGACAGGTGATGGTGGAGAGACGGGTGATGGTTGAGAGACGGGTGATGGTGGAGAGACAGGTGATGGTGGAGAGACGGGTGATGGTGGAGAGACGGGTGATGGTGGAGAGACGGGTGATGGTTGAGAGACGGGTGATGGTGGAGAGACGGGTGATGGTGGAGAGACGGGTGATGGTGGAGAGACGGGTGATGCTGGAGAGACGGGTGATGGTGGAGAGACGGGTGATGGTGGAGAGACGGGTGATGGTGGAGAGATGGGGGATTGTGGAGAGACAGACAGGGCACGGGGAGGCGCCGTGGAATGGGTGTGAGCTCATTGGAAGAGTCCTTTGTCTCAATTAGCAGGATGAAGAAACATTCCAGAGTGCAAGTCGCGCTCTCGTCTTGGTCGGTACCGGCAGCAGGCGAGGGCTCGGCACTGTGGCCGCTCGCTGGCTGACAGCGGCTGTGGGGCGAATCAACACGTGTCAGCCAATCAACACGGTGCAACGGATCGACGCACGTGTGTTTGCAACACGTTGTGAATAAGTGATAATGTTGTGCGGTTTATCCCTTGAACGGACACACAAAACAGAAAAACAGCCCTTATTACCCGTTATCTATCATACAACCCAAGCATAAGAATCACACTAGCACAATATTAAACATTCCCCATTATCTCGGTGTGTATAAAGGTCTAGATGGAGGTCCCCCAGCTCAGAGGCCCCGAGACGCAGCCCCGGTGGCCCAGGACGGGGCCCGAGGGGCGGGTGTGTGGAGGCTAATGGAGCCTCTTCCGTGCGGAGGTAACCTCATCCCACTGGCCAGCAGATAGGACGGGAGGGGAGGCTCACGGCCGCCCCGGAACGCGGGTCCCTTCATGAAGCCACGCTAACCGAATCACCGCGGACACCGGCGGCCGGGGAACGAGGAGGAACGTCCACAGGAAACACTCTGGGAGCTGGGAGAGGCCAATGATGCTGTTAAGTTATGAGGGAAGACTTCCCCCCCTCTCTCTCGTTCTCCCTCTCTCTGTCCCCCTCTCTCTCTCCCCTCTCTCTCTCTCCCCTCTCTCTCTCTCTCCCCCTCTCTCCATCCATCTATCTCTCTCTCTCTCTCTCTCTCTCTCTCTTTCTCTCTCTCCCCTCTCTCTCTCTCCCTCTCTCTCCCTCTCTCTCTCCCCTCTCTCTCCCTCTCTCTGAAACAGTTGAGGTTGTTGACTTTACATGTGTAATACTGAGGATCATTGTGCAGATGCTTTCTGCAGTGAAATATGTTTCCCACGCACCGTGTGGCTTGCAGACCTGGTGTTCCAGAAACCGTTTGGTGGATTGGACTCAAATGTATAATCGCCTTGTGGTGCAAAACATAAACTAATCGTTGACCGTTTTTTTTGTAGGGACGGGGCTATAAGCCTTAAAACTTGTGAAACGTAACCCCTTGATGAGTTTGACCTTCAAATACCTCAACACAATTACAGCAAGAGCCATAGTAAGGTTACACATAATCTATCTTAATTCAGCGTATTTGTTAGATTGGAACCATTTAAATTCTCCGTCCTCCATTATTTATATTATTTTTAAATGTTTATTTGATGAATCTCTGATTATAGGATTATGTAATTTGTATGATATAAAGAAACACGTGGTAATCCAAGCGTAATCTGTTGTTGATTCACCATGCGTTCATTAATTTAACATGTTGCGAACGAGGAGCCAATTAAATATCTTGGCAACATTCTCTAGTAACTTTTGGCAGCTCCTCCGGCAAGCTAACTCACTCTGGTGAATAAGGCTGCTGTCTCCGCCTGGTAGATTTAATAAAGCACGGTTATTATACAGGAATATTCTCCCCAGCTCAACGCCAAGACGCGAGTCATTGTCAGCGCTTCACAGAGCGGGTAATTCCTACTAATCTGGGATAGAGAGAGGGGCGTGAGAGAGAGAGAGAGAGAGAGAGAGAGAGAGAGAGAGAGAGAGAGAGAGAGAGAGAGAGAGAGAGAGAGAGAGAGAGAGAGAGATTGAAAAGTAATGTTATTATATTCACCTTTATATACACCTACTTTATACGCTTCTAACCTTCCATGCCAGCGTGTATTGCATTGATATGGAATGGTTTAGCACTCATGTGGACGTGTGCACGTGTGCACGTGTATGCAGCTTGATAATCTTCAAAGCGCAAAATCGATTCGCTCACAGTTATTAGTGGAATTCATATAGATAATGTGGGTTGATACCACACACACACACACACACACACACACACACACACACACACACACACACACACACACAGACAGAGAAGAGGAGAGAAGGAGGGGAGAGGAGGAGAGGAGGGGAGATGAGGAGAGAGGAGAGAGGAGAGAGGAGAGGAGATGAGGAGAGGAGAGGAGGGGACAGTACAGGTTGAAAGAGGAGATGGATGAGGGAGAACGCTAAGGACAGGACATTACTGCCGGGGTGGGGGTGTCAGATGACATAGGGATTCAAAACTAGAGGAGGGGAGGATAGGGTGGCGTGCCCCTGATCAGGTGAGCAGGGAGATTCCACTCTCCCTCCTCCTCCTCTCCCTCCCCCTCCTCCTCCCCCTCCTCCTCCTCTCCCTCCTCCTCTTCCTCCTCTCCCTCCTCCTCTTCCTCCTCTTCCTCCTCCTCCTCTCCCTCCCCCTCCCCCTCCTCCTCCTCTCCCTCCTCCTCTTCCTCCTCTCCCTCCTCCTCCTCCTCCTCTTCCTCCCCCTCCTCTCCCTCCTCCTCCCCCTCCTCCTCCTCCTCCTCCTCCTCCTCCTCCTCCTCCTCTCCCGGTGTGAGGGACTAGTATCTCTATCTCCTGCTGCTCTATTGCAATGGAGCCGGTCTCACTACACCGCCTGATGAAATGACCCCACAACCCCCTAGCCCCTTGGCTGTGGGTGATATACACACAAACACACACTCACACACACACACACACACACTCACACACACACACACACACACACACACATACACACACACGCACACACACACAAAAACAAACTCACACACACATGCATGTAAACAGACACACACACAAAACCACACATACAGACACACACACACACATAAAAAGACACGTGGACATGTACACATGCACATAAACACACCCTTAAAAAAACATGAAAACAAAATGACCATAAAAACAAACAACAGCAGTCACACACACTCATTCTGATTGCCTGAGTGACACCGCTGAAATATTAATGAGCTGATTCTCGCTCATTAATAATAAAGCTGCACTGCTGATTGCTTTCTGAATCGAAATATATGTGTGTTCGTGTGCATTTGTTTTGTGCGTGCTTGTGAATGTGTGTGTGCATATCTGTGTGTTTGTGTTGGTGTGTGTGTCAGTTTACCTTTGCAGGGTGCATCCAAAGGGTGAGATTTCTGCACAGCAACACACACCAAATCAAACCCCTGACACTGCTTCACGACGAGAGAAGCTAACTTAGACTAAGTTACCCACTGTTATGAGTTTGTATAAAGTCACCTTATGTTAGCATTGTTCTCAAGTCTGGCTGTTTGTGTGTGTTCAGTTTTCCCTGTCAGAGGGAAATAAGTTGGTGCAATCCATCTTACAACAGAAAGGTAGCTACATATGCAAACTCATACACACACACACACACACAAACACACACACAGACGAGTTACTCACACACACAAACGCACACTCACCCACATGCGCACACGCACAACAAAACACACATGAAAGTAGCTGTCAGCTGGTAATGGATTGAGGCGCTAGGAGCTAAGAATAGTGGAGTGTATCCACGGAAGTGAGAAGCAGGAATGAGGTGTCTTGGGTAACGGAGAGCGCTGCTCGACATGGAGGTTCAGGCGGAGGGTGGGGGGGTTAGTGGAGGGTGGAGGGGGTGTGGAGCTAGGGTGGGGCTCGCCTCCCGCTAGTAACAAGTCAACACCTCTGCGTCGTCGTTCCTCTCCGTGAGATCGAAGGTTCTTCTGTTCGCTTCTTTCCTCCCGCCTCAGAGAAGCGGCTCCGCGACTGACTCTGAATACCCGGGCGCGACTTAGCTTGTAGCTTTTTATTATAACTCAGAGTTATTATACGCTTTTCCCTGTGTGTGTGTCCGTGCACGCCGTCACACACACGTCGCCCAAAGTGCACGTTTCCGTTTCCCTGATGAATTACACGCAGCTGAGTTTGGACAGGGGGAGACGGAGTGAGGGAGGGGGGGGCAGAGGTAATGGGTTTCTGTAGATTGTAAAGTTTCAGGGTCACTGAGCCTTTTACAATAAAAGCACACACACACACACACATATGGAAACCTACACAGATGCACACACATACGTACAAAATCACACACACATTACTAACTACCCAACAACCGGTGCTTACATCAAGCCTCCATCTCTCACGCTTACTTTTTGCCATTTTTCCTCAATCCACGCACACACACACATACACACACTAACACACACACACACACACACACACACACACACCCCCAGCACTCACACTCTGCAGGATTGGACTGCTTGACCCTCCTCTACCCCATACCTGCTCTCTACCTGGTCTCTACCTGGTCTACAGCTCTCTACCTGGTCTCTACTTGGTCTACAGCTCTCTACCTGGTCTACAGCTCTCTACCTGGTCTCTACTTGGTCTACAGCTCTCTACCTGGTCTCTACCTGGTCTCTACCTGATCTCTACCTGCTCTCTACCTGGTCTACAGCTCTCTACCTGGTCTACAGCTCTCTACCTGGTCTCTACCTGGTCTACAGCTCTCTACCTGGTCTACAGCTCTCTACCTGGTCTCTACCTGGTCTACAGCCCTCTACCTGGTCTCTACCTGGTCTCTACCTGGTCTACAGCTCTCTACCTGGTCTACAGGTCTTTACCTGGTCTCTACCTGGTCTCTACCGGTCTACAGCTCTCTACCTGGTCTCTACCTGGTCTACAGCTCTCTACCTGGTCTCTACAGGTATGGGCGTCCGTTTGGTTTGAAATGTGCTGGGGACATAGACGCTTTCGAAGGGTATTTTCAGAAGTGCTGGGTACAATGAGGATGACTCTTTTTCCTCTCTTTAGTTCCGGTGTTACACCGAATTCTGCGACCCACCGAAAAGTGTGACCCCAGGGGGCGCTGTTGCACATTTTCTGCAACATGCACGTTTGCATTATAACAAAAACATAAGATCTCCCCCCACCGGTGGGTCTTTCTTTTCTTGATACTAACATTAATTCTATACAGCGTTTTACACAGTAGCCTATAATAGGAAATGCTCAAAGGTAAATCAGCACAATTTAACACTGACTGTAGTTTATTATGGGTAAAGAAGCAACGGTGAAGGACCGTAAAAAACGCCCTAACATTGTATGGGTCTGTAAAATGCTAATCAAATCAAAACAAATGTATTTATTAAGCACCTTTAATAAAAAGGTCATTGGTTGGGGGGAGATCTTATGTTTTATTTATGTTTTTGTCATGCCTGTCTACGATTCAAACTCGTGCATATTGCAAAAAACAGGCAACAGCGCCCCCTGGGGTCACACTTTTCGGTGGGTCGCAGAATTCGGTGTAACACAGGTAATGAAAGGTTCTGAAAGACGGCATACCCATGTAGCTAATTAGTAAGGAATAAAATGTAAACAGAATCTGTCTGGCACGTTTTACGAAGAAAACGTTTCCAAAAAGCATCGGACATATGACCCACTATGTTCTGCTCCAAGTATCCAATGGTGACAACGTGACATGATATGGCTAAGCTACCGACATAAACCAGAGGAGCTAGGAAGGGAAATCAACGGTGTGTTTAAGTTCAGAAGGGCCAAACGTGTGGCTACACACAGCACTACGAAAGTCGCCAAGATTGATAAAGAAAAAAATATTTGTTGCACAGCTGAAGGCTGTATCACATCATGAGCTGGCTGTTCTCAATTCACAACACGTATTCCATCAAAACTAGCCTACATCAGGCATTCTGACCAACACTCATGCACTCCCCCCCACACTTATTCCAGAATTCAAGCAAAGCAAGAATGACCAAAGGTCACTTTGTGTCAACAAGAGACTGACTCCACCGAATATCAATTACAAGTTAAGACAGCCGACCACTTGAGTGCAAAAAAACACAAAAGACCTCGCCACAGCACCAGCAAATCTTAAGCAATAAATATCGCGTCTTACCTTTATTTATGTGGCAAGGGTCTGCAGATGCATCCCGTGGTGTAGCCTACCACATCCATTTAGTTCAACAGGTTATCGTTCTGATGCTGTCCATGGTAATAGCAACCTGCTCCGGTGCTTTTTACCTATGTATTCAGGCTAAAATGACTTGATTGTCTGATGCCTCATCATCCCAGCCAAAGAGTATTGGTATTATTAGTAATGGCTACTTGCCAAATCGAAAAAATAACTTCACACAGTGTGTCTTCTCCCAATGTATTTGTTATCATTCGTAGCGTCGATCAGCAGAGAAATAGTTCGCCAAAGTCGTCGACATAAAGTTTCCGGACTGCGGAGTGATACAGACGACGTGAATCAGAGGCAAAAAAAAAACACTTTTCTTGACAGCGGTCAAATATGGTGGACGCGAGCATTCCACTGCATTGAGAAGACCCGTGTAACAATCAAAAAGAATTGACAGCTGAACGTTAGGAAGGCCCATGCAAGTGAATGGAGCGGTCTACAGCATTGAGAAGAGCCGTGTAATAAGTAAGGGATAATGTATAGAACGCCGGTCATTATCAGGAAAATAAGCCCCGACAGGGCGAACAGGACGCCGACGCCCAGCGGAGATGTCTTGTTCACCCTGAAGGGGCTTAATTTCGATGATGACCGGCGACGTTCTATACATTATCCCGCTTATTACACAGCTACGTGTGTCTTTTTACAATTTAGATGTTACCAGCATTCGTAGTGTTGACCAGCAGTGAAATAGTCCGCCAAAAACGTTGACGTCGCTTAGCAACCGAAGACGCTGGGATTGACAAGTTACCGGACTACTTGCGGAGTGATACCAAGGACGTCATTATAGTGAAAAAAAGGTATTTTGTTTTCCTTGACAGCGGCAATGGTGAATTATCATGCAAGTGAACGGAGCGTTCCACGGCATTGAGGAGACCCGTGTATTAATCCATAAAAATTCAACTCGATTTTTGTGGTCGGTACAAAATGAATCTTGAATAAATCTGGTTGGGACGCGTCCCCGGCGTAATCGACGCCTATGTCTACAGGTCTACAGCTCTCCCTGGTCTCTAGCAGGTCTACAGCTCTCTGCCTGGTCTCTAGCAGGTCTACAGCCCTCTTCAGGTCTACAGCTCTCTGCCTGGTCTACAGCTCTCTGCCTGGTCTCTAGCAGGTCTACAGCTCTCCCTGGTCTCTAGCAGGTCTACAGCCCTCTTCAGGTCTACAGCTCTCTGCCTGGTCTCTAGCAGGTCTAGGGGGGTGGGGGTTCAGTCCTCAGAAGCATCTTATTAGCGCAGTACAATTGTCTGCTCTGGATTCCGGGGCCACTGCGGTTGCCCCCTGGTTTAATTGGCCGGCTCTATAAATATTTTATTGGTTTAAGTACAGCGCATCACCTTTCTCCTCCTCCTCCTCCTCCTCCCCCCCCCCCCCCCCCCCTCCTCCCTCCTCCCCCTCCTCCTGCTCCTGCTCTCCCTCCCTCCCAGCGGTACAGCTCCTCAATCTGTCGCCTGACAGCCAGAGCCCCGGCTCAACGGGCCGCTCAACTCGCTCTGCCTTCATGCATCTCCCGTCTGTCTGCGTCTCCCGTCTGTCTGCGTCCTGTTAATGTGCAGCTCTGCCTCATGCGTCTCCCGTCTGTCTGCGTCTCCCGTCTGTCTGCTTCCTGTTAATGTGCAGCTCTGCCTCCATGCGTATCCCGTCTCTCTGCGTCCTGTTAATGTGCTCCGATGAGCCGCAGTGAGAACACAATCCACTCGTCGCAACGCGGTAGACGGGAAGCGCTCGCAGATCCGAACGGATCCCAGGATCATCCCTGGACAGTCCGTGAAACTATTTAATAACAATTGATCTTCGCGAGCGACGTGCATCGGAATTCATTACCATACAGTTTTATCAGATGGATTAATAATGCCCTAAAGAGGCATCTGTGCTTTCCTGTATCATTAAAACAGTACATAGTTCAAGGTATTTACCAATCTCTCAAGGCAGGGAGAGTGTCTGTCCGGCCCTTCGTCAGGGCTAGAGCCCTCGGCAAAGGGAAACACACGCACTCATCGGAAGATCACGCTTTAATGTTGCCGTTCATCAGCACCACTTCTGATGAAATCAGCCCGGAGAAGTATTTACTTAGCGTTTACAAGCCTTAACCACCGTAAACAGCCTTCATCTGAAGCCAAGCAGGCCTTAATTGAGATATGGATGTTGAATAAGCAGGAAGGTTAATGGGCTTGGCGAAACGGACGAGGGGGAATTTATATGACGAGTGTGAGGGCAAGGCATGTAGGAAATAACGAAACATTTGATAAACAGCCTGGCATGAATAGCAATTCAACAAGTCTAATCAACTTTCTCCTATAAAAGTATAAATAGGATTTGATTTTGTCGCTTGCACCCCGGAGATCAGTTTTCGTTTTCTATCATCTGCCAATATTTTACTGCAAATTGTCTGTTTGTAGTAAAATATTGGCAGATGATACATACGTACATGTATAGTAGGAATACAACTTTAATTAAGCTTTAATAACTATCCAACAATGTATTTTGTTATTACAAAATAGATCAAGTATCATTTTTGGGGGTCAAGCAGCGAAGCTGCGAGACACCATTGTGTTTCTGTGTTTTCTTCTTTTTGTTATTCCTCTGACATTGGAGTCTATGGCAGCCCATAGAACGAGGTCGTATCTCAGGCACACTTTAACCTATCGAAACCAAACGTAGGACATGGAATCGGGGCCCCATCCTTAAGACGCGCAACAAATTTGGTGACGTTTGACCACCAGGGGCGCTATAATTACTAACACTTTCACGTATCAACACCAAGCTTGGTACGGGGAGTCGTGACATCATCCTGAATGCACATAATAATACATTTGTTAATCTTTCACCACAAGGGACGCTATATTTAGCCAAACTTTTCCGTATCAACACCAAACTTGTTCCATGGAGCCCAACAGTCGAGCAGCCACGCTTGACCCCTCATTGCTGCTTTGCAGCTATATTTTGTTATGTCTTTTGTTATGTATGTATATATGTTTTATTAATTAGGCTGACTAGGCTGGACTGATGAAGGACTGTGTTTGTACAGACTGGGAATCTTTAGGTTGTTGATATGTTCAGTGTGATGAAAATCCACCTGGCACTAGTAATTTTCACCACTAGGGGGAGATTCAGCCAGAAGATCACATGGCAGTAGCCTCTCCACACTGGTCTACAGAGTCGAGAGGCAGGTGGAGAAGTCATGCAAGATGGATGTCCGGCGAAGCATGGACATCCATGATAATACTTGGAAAGTGGCCTTGGACTTCGACATGTTCGGAATAAGACCATTGAGAGGATAAAACATTTGCATTCAGTGACTGTGGAGGGTGAGGGCAGGCATGCTGTCTCACATGGGAATGTTAAAACACAGACACACACACACACACAAAGACATGCGCACACACACACACACACACACACACACACACACACACACACACACGGCTGAGAACATAGAGACAGGTGTGGAAGTAGTAAAGTAAACACACCCGCGTACAAACACACAGATACACGAACAGAAACACAAACACACATGTGGTCGCTGGCACACTCACACACACAAACGCACACACACAGCAACACCTGGCTACCCCGGGGCTGCCGGTCAGAGGCAGCAAGGGAACGAGAAGCAGAAGAAGAAAGGAATGGGATAGAAAGAGCTGATGGTGGAGGAGAGGAGACAAGGAGAGAGGAGAGGAGAGGAGAAGAGGGGAGGAGAGGAGAGGAGAGAGGGGAGGAGAGGAGAGGGAAGGGAGGAGGGGAGGGGAGGGGAGAGGAGAGGAGAGGAGAGGGGATCAGAGGTGTCTTGAGTGTGTGTGAGGGTGTATGCGCTTATATAATGTGTTCACTCAAACGCACTATAGTACTACTACTAATAATAATACTTATACAAATCATAATGTTTGATTTCAGCTCTCTTTTCAACAGTTCCATAGATAAAATATGCAGCAGGCCGCTCTGGGAAAACAAGAGGCAGCCTTGAGAGAGTTGGAGACACGGCCATGAAGCATTATAGTGTGCAGCAGCTTTTTGTTTTAAAGTAAACTTTGAAGGAGATCCGGTAGCGACAGGAGCAAGGACGAGCGAGGCGCTTCATGATTCATGATTTCTCCGAAAAAGTTTCTCACTCTCACCGCGATACCAGCAGCAAAGGTTCAGAGTATTTAAGATCAGAACATCACTCACACACACACACACACACACACACACACACACACACGCGCGCGCGCACGCACGCATGCAAGCACACAAGCACACACACACATGCATGCATGCATGCACTGATGCACTTACACACTCACACACATGCACAAACACACACACGCACAGGCCTTTCAGTATAGAGCGCTTTGTATTCTGTAGTCTCCAATCTGCGGTATGCATCGTCTGCAGTCAGCCTTAACAGCGTCCTAAAGGAGGAACGTCACCAGGTTCTCGTTTACCTTCAGAGCTCTATAGCACACCAGCAACACTGCTGAACATCTTTCTTCGTTTGTTTCTGTGATTTAGTGGTGACTGTTTTGGCAAAGGACGAAACAAGGCCAATAAAACAACAGCCGTCTGAATCAGTGGCCCCAGGCCTTTGGGGTTTGTGTTCTGGTTTGTTTTGAGGCTGCCTTGCCAGCAACACTGCAGGTAGCTGAGTGAACATAGCCCTTCACTGCTTACCTGCCCTACCCTATAGGGAGCTGGAGCTGGAGCTTTGGTGTATTTTACATTATTCTGTATGTTGAAGCATGGGAGCAGGTCCTAGGGAGAACTTCTAGAAAACATGACGTTGTCCCCCCCCTAATGTGAATGATTTTGACATTTAGTCATCGTAAATGTGTATTTAATAGAAGCAGACTCCACATGAACACAGTCCTTTCTGAAGGCTCTGTGTACCTGTATGTATCTGGCTCAGTGGTCCGAAGCGCTGCGTATGTGATTGGCGCGGTATACTGCGATCGCCTTGTTCAGAGGATGATGGCGCTTTGTGGATGTGTGGCTCTGTGAAATAGGTGCACATGTATAGTAATTGCCTAACAGTGATTCATTAATATACTTTAAGCTACTATTAATGGCTCTGTGTTCGTTACAGCAGATCATTTGAAACACCATTTGTCCCTTGTGCAAACCTTATGTTCATTGAAATACAAATAGAATATAAATAGTTCAGAAAATGTACCATAGCAAAGAAGCTCTCTATAAAAAAAGACCAAAACAGACCAAAATAACACAATTGTGAATTGCATCAATCTAAAATAAGATTTAAAATGTCTAACTGTCGTTTGGGATCTGTGGAAGAAAGAGAAACATTTGGTATTTTCTGAAAATGATTGAAACATTCTGAGCTGGTTAGTAGAGGCAGAAAGGTGACAATAGCATATTACTGCCAGCCCTGAAGCCAAAGGCTGAGTGTGTTCTCTGTGTTTCCTTATATGAGAGACAGAGGGAGATGGACTGGTAGTGAGAGAGAGAGAGAGAGGGAGAGAGAGGGAGAGAGAGAGAGAGAGGGAGAGAGAGAGAGAGGGAGAGGGAGAGAGAGAGAGAGGGAGAGAGAGAGAGCGAGAGAGAGAGGGAGCGAGCAAGAGAGAGAGAGAGAGAGAGAGAGAGAGAGAGAGAGAGAGAGGGAGGGGGCTGGCTGTTGTGGCCCTTTATGTCAACTGTCATCCGTCCTCACAGCTTTGCACCGCTGGTGTCTCAATCTCCTGACATAATATTATACACACACACACAAACACACACACACACACGCGCGTACTCACACACACACGCATACACACACACACACACACACACACACACACACACACACCCTGACAGGCGGTGTCCCCACCAGTGAGTGTTCCCTGATTAACGAGATGGTTTGTTCTCTTCCTCAGGCCAGGGCCAATCATGAGCGAGGACACAAATCTCCTCCCGCTGGTGGAGCTGAAGGCCACAGCCACTATTTATTGGCAATCTCAGCCCTAAGTATCCAGACAGGGAGGGAGACACGCCGCCACTGGTAGCCCGCCACATCATCGCTGTGTACAGTTCATGCATTAAACGTCTAATGTGTACACATACATACACACACATAGGAGAGGATGGCCGCCATTTTCTCGCACGCGCGATTCGCTGCGCATCAATTACAAGCGGTTATCATCGGCGATAACGGGGGCAGGTGTTTCATTAGTGGCGGCATTCTGAGCTCAGGGAACAGAGGTGGGGTTAGGTCTCATTAGGCCCGCCCGCACACGTCTCCTCACACGCACCTCTGGAAGAACACTCTTTTGGTGGTGAATCTAAATCTTTTTGGACGCCATTAGCAGGGCGGCGTGAGTGACAGCAGAGCGGACCAATAGTATCATCTGCGTGGATCTCTGTTGAGACGGAGTATAACCTCTAGCCAAGCAGAGTCTTCACATGTTGCTGGCAGCCGTTCCAAAACAGCTATTGATAGCATGTTTTACATCTTTCCCCGCTCTCTTCTGTTCTTTCCTCTTAATCTCACCCCGCATGACAACTTAGCTGTGGCAAACACTTAGCAACGTTCCCAGTGGTTATTTTAGGAAGACTGTCAATGTTTACACCGTCTAATTGAATGGCCTTAACATCTTGTCACCAGCTAAACTAAAGTTAATCTGGCACGTGCTTTATCCTCTCACGGATAAAGTGTTGAGGACTGCTTAACGAGGTAGCCTTATGTCCTCCTAATCGTTCTCTTCTCTTCTCTCGTGCTCCACCTTCCTTCAACAGGCTGATTGGCTTGATAGGAGAGGAGAGGGCAAAGGGAGAGAGAGAGAGGAGAGGAGAGGAGAGAAAAGGGGAGGAGAGGAGAGTAGAAAGGGAGAGAAGAGAGAAGATGAGAGAAAAGGGAAGGAGAGGAAGTGAGAAAGGGAGAGAGAGAGGAGAGGAGAGGAGAAAGGGAGAAAAAAGAGGAGAGGAGAGGAGAAAGGGAGAGAAGAGAAAAGATGAGAGAAAAGGGAAGGAGAGGAGAGGAGAAAGGGAGAGAGAGAGGAGAGGAGAGGTGAAAAAGAGAGAGAGGAGAGGAGAGGAGAAAGGGAGAGCGAGAGGAGAGGAGAGGAGAGGAGAGAAGAGGAGAGGAGGAGAAAGGGAGAAAAATGACGAAAGGCCTAAAGAAACTACACACACAAAAACACACAAACCAACCAACACATACCGAAAACAACCCCCCAAACATACACACATGCCATCAAACAACCACACACACAACACGCACACACATTCTATACCTTCTGCCACACACACACACACACACACACACACACACACACACACACACACACACACACACACACACACACACACACACACACACACACACAGCCTCCTATGCCAGATCACCGGGGTTTGTTGGCTGGGCTCGGTGAAAGCTCCCAGAAATGTCCCAGAGTTCTGAGCAGCAGCCGGGGAGCAGGAGGGGGGCCGGGAGGGGGGGTGAGGGGAAGGGGGGGTGAGGGGGATCTCAGAGGGAGAGTGGGAGGACGGTGCGTTGGGGGGTGAGGGGGATCTCAGAGGGAGAGTGGGAGGACGGTGCCAGCCGAGTCAACTAACTTTACTGTTCCGTCAGCACATCTGCTGGTTGATCTAGCGTCACCGCAGGACCTCGCATGGCGCCGCAAGGGTTCTTAACCCAAGGAGATATCAGCATAACACACACACACACACACAGGCTACACGCCACACACACACACACACACACAAACACGCCAAACACATAACGCCCTCCACACACACGCGCTACACGCTACACACACACACACACACATGCTACACGCTACACACACACACACACACACAAACACCAAACACATAACCCCGTCCACATCCATATATACACACACATACACACCCTAAACACACCCAGGTCGACGCTGACCTCAGTTGGAGATGGAGCTTCCAAAGGGACAAAAAAGGAAGGAAGCTTTTCCCCTCCATTGAAAATACAGAGAAAAAAAAGCAAAGAGTGGCCAAGGGCTATAGGATAAGTACAGAATACACCCCACAGCGTATGCTCACCCCCCCAAAGGGCCTCTCCCTAAAGCCTCGGGGCCCTAGATGTGGGCATCCCGGCTGAGTGAAGTCATCTGCTCTGGGTGGGAAAGGAGATCCCTCCTATTGAGCCAGCTCCCAGCGCCCATGAGCCTTTCCCCTGTGGGTCTTGGGAGCCCTGCCAGTCTGATGGCTCGATCGCCTTTAATAGAGTAACCGCTATAAAAGACTACGGAAATATACACGATATGAATAGAGGCGTCACTTGGAATAATGGCTTCCATCTGCACGCATTAGCAAAGAGAGATACGCAGCTCTGAAAGACACGCAGCGAATTATGTGCTACCCACTAGCGCAGCTCTTAACCACACACACACACACACACACACACCTCGGAGCATACGTATCAGTAGGAGGGGAATAATGGGAGCCATCCAGATAAAATACCAAGCCTTTCAAACAATTTACATGCCACATTTCCCCGCTCTACGTTATCTTCCTCACACCAGATATGATCTTGTTCGAACAACTGCGTCGGGCCCACTTACAGCGGTTCAGACTCCAGAGTGGATCTCACGCTTCTTGCCCAGACCTGTGTTGCTGCTGATCCGTAGCCGTCAGAGAACCACAGCAGAGGCGGTTCTCCTACAACCCCCCGCCGTTCAGTGCAGCTTGTATCTGTTCACACCAAACCTCTTCCAGAAGTCCACTGAAATGAAGGAGGAGATTCTAATCCAAATGCACCCTGCAGGTGTAGGGCTGTAATCAGGGCAGACCAAACATCCACAAGCACCCGGACACACCCAGAAGCACCCAGACACACCCGGACACACCCAGAAGCACCCAGAAGCACCCAGGCACACCCAGAAGCACCCAGACACACCCGGACACACCCAGAAGCACCCGGACACACCCAGACGCACCCAGAAGCACACGGACACACCCAGACACACCCAGAAGCACCCGGACACACCCAGACGCACCCAGAAGCACACGGACACACCCAGACACACCCAGAAGCACCCAGACACACCCAGAAGCACCCAGAAGCACCCAGAAGTAGCGGTGCAGCCTGAGACGTCACACAGGCCTCCCCAGGGAGACAGCAGAGGGGATTCCCCTGGAGGGGCCCCCCTCACCAGGGGTCCGCCCGGAGGGGGGGGCCCAGGTAACACTGATAGAGTTGGACTCGTGTCCCTCCCTAGTACACGCTGCTGTGTTCTCTGGGTGAGGAGGAGGGGGGGGATAGGGAGTCGGGCGGGGGGAGGAGGGGGCGTTAGTCTGCCTCTTACAAAGCGCCCAGCTTCCCGTCCTGTTCACCAGCCCTCCCTCTCGTCTTCCTCCTCTTCTCCTCCTCCTCCTACCTAATCCGTGGATCAGAGGAGGGCTGGAGACATGGCAGCAGGCGCAGCCTGGGACTACCAGACACAGAGGAGATGGAGAGGAGCTGGAGCTCTGAGACTGAGCTCTCTCTCTCTCTCTCTTTCTCTCTCACTAGTCTGCCATTGTCTGTCTGAGCTCTCCCACAGTCTATCACTCTCTCGCTCCCTTTCTCTCATTCTCAGTCTCTCTCGCACCGTATATCACACTCTCTCTCTCTCTCTTTCTCTCCCTCTCCATCTCTCTCTCTCTCTCTCTCTCTCTTTCTCTCTCCATCTCTCTCTCTCTCTCTTTCTCTCCCTCTCACAGTTTATCACTCTCCCACTCAGCCTTCCAATGTCGGTGGGTGTCTGGCTATCTTTCATTTTTTGGTGATACCCTGCATTCACTATTTCTTTTAAATCTACGTAATGAGCTTTCTAGTAAGGTCTGACCCCATTAAGTAAAAAAATAATCTCACAAATACACACACACACACACACACACACACACGGTATCAGAATGTGGACATAAATCTCTGCTCATTGTTAGACAAGACTCTCTCGTTTGAATAAACACGTTCGCGGCCCCTCTGATTGGCCCCTCTGATTGTCTGTCAATCACTGTCTTCCTCTAGCTACCATCAACAGATGACACAGCAAGCTTCTGTCTATCTTCTGTTCATGTGAGCCGACATTAGGACCAGGATGAGACAAGGAGATCATTGACCACACCCTCTGAAGACACACGTAATCCAGCGCACTGAAACCAATCCTCATTGTCCACAATGCTATTCTATTCCATATAGATAGCATACAATAGCAATACAATATCATTTAGTTGAATAAAATGTAATAGTGCAACTTTATTGTCCAGCCTAGGCTGCAAATTTGCCACATTCAACAAATCCATACTGATTTTTGGTTTGATCCATCAGTCCATCAAGTCATAACTAATAGAGGAATTGCATTTTCTACAAATCAACAATATTCACCACAAGTGCATTCACATGCCTTTGAATTCATGTGAACACAATGAGGATTGTACTAATCCCACGTGCGTATTTATTTAGTCACAGGTGCCAACGGTAGCAAACGCATGAATGTAAATATTCACAACTAGACCTAACCAATAATGAGGTAACATGGCGAGCACTTGATAACAGACATAAACAGACACTTGATGTTTCACTAGGGTTTCAGGTTACACAGCACTAAAGCATATAATTACCCTATATACACACGCACGCTCGAGGCACACGCGCACACACACAGACACACACGCACACATCGAGTGAACAGGCTCATTATGGTAATAGCAGGGAAGGCTTTGTATTGTAGCTGCAGCGGACAGAGGAGTACAGAGGAGAGTTCTCGGGGAATGCCTTGGTCACACGAGGCTCCATTAACCTCGGAACCAGTTGCCATAACATTACATCCTCTTTAGACACACATTACTCTGTTGTAATTGCATTACCAGCGGCGTGTAGATACTCCTACGGCTTGTTCAAACAGACAGGGGTGCATTGTGGGGCTTCACACGTACACGTGAAAACAATGTTCAATTTCAAGCCTGGTTGAGTGTGCACGTTAGCAAGGGTGTATGTGTTTGCACCTGTGTGTGTGTGTGTGTGTGTGTGTGGGTGTGTGTACCTGTTTGTGTGAATATGTGGATTCATTTGGATCTGTATCTGAATGTCTGTCTGTTTGTCTATTTATGTGTGTGTGTGTGTGTGTGTTTGTGTGTGTTTGAATCAGTCTGTCTGTCGGTACCCATGTCCCTTTCCTGCACGTGTGTGTTTGTGTGTCCTGGTGTGTCCTAGTGTGTGTCTGTGTCCTAGTGTGTGTCTGTGTGTCCTAGTGTGTGTCTGTGTGTCCTAGTTTGTGTCTGTGTGTCCTAGTGTGTGTCTGTGTGTCCTAGTGTGTGTCCTAGTGTGTGTATGTGTCCTAGTGTGTGTCTGTGTGTCCTAGTGTGTGTCCTAGTGTGTGTCTGTGTGTCCTAGTGTGTGTCCTAGTGTGTGTATGTGTCCAAGTGTTTGTCCTAGTGTGTGTCTGTGTGTCCTAGTGTGTGTCCTAGTGTGTGTCTGTGTGTGTCATAGTGTGTGCGCCGTGGAAGCCGACGGAGGAAGGGGTGGGGACGTCACACGCGATCTCATCTGCCATGAGCACAAGCCAGCCCCCCGGTGGCGTTACGTAACCGATGCTAACGCAGAACATTGGCCCCCTCTAG
>NC_136943.1:404693-407582 GCF_949987615.1 Pollachius pollachius
ACGCACACTCACACACACCCACCCGCACACACGCACGCACGCACACACGCACACACAAACACACACACAGACAAACAGACAAACGCTCAGCTCAACCATGGGACGGAACACAGAGCAGAGACAGCAGCTGTAGAGGTACAGAGCTACACTGCCCAGTGGCTCCGGATCACGTACAGTAGAGCTCTTCAGCCGGAGAAGAGAAAAACCCAGCTGAGAATAAAGCAGCAGGGCAGGGCGTGGAGGAGACGGCCCAGACATAACAAGCGGAAAAGATGAACGTATGGATGATATAGGCGACGACAACAGCGGCAGCACACAGTGGCAAAGAGGCAAACTAACAAGATAAAGAATCAATCACACGCAGCACACTACACACACACACACACACGCACACAAACGCGCGAGTTGAGTACAACATATAGCCGGTTAATAGCATTTGAGAGCCTGTGGTAAGATAATGTTTTTAAATTGGTTTCAGAAAGATTGTTTTCCAACAAAATAAGATGTCTCCTGACACAAGGTGTGTTTGTGTGCTAGTGTGTGCTAGTGTGTGTGTGTGTGTGTGTGTGTGTGTGTGTGTGTGTGTGTGTGTGTGTGTGTGTGTGTGTTCCAACTCAAGTTTGTTTTGTATTTGTGTGGGAGTTGAGTCTGGTTTGTGAACTTGCTGTAGGAGACCATCTGCCACATCTCAGTACAGTAGCCTGGACACACACACACACACACACACACACACACACACACACACACACACTCACAAACCCCCACGCATTCACGCATGCAGTCGCCCACCCCCCCTCTCCCAGGGGGGGGCTCCACACGTGCCCGCTGAAGGAGGCCCCCCCCCACGGGACCAATGGGTCCGAACTCCCTGATGGCCTCGATCCTGTCGACCGCACTGGGAGAGCTCCAGACTGGGAGCACTGGGAGGGCTCCAGACTGGGAGCACTGGGAGGGCTCCAGACTGGGAGCACTGGGAGGGCTCCAGACTGGGATCACTGGGAGGGCTCCAGACTGGGAGCAGCACTGGGAGCAGCACTGGGAGCAGGGGTGGGCAGACCGAGCAGAAGACGAGACGGCCGAGTGTTGACCATGAACCGAGAGCATATGGAAGAAAGCCTTCATGGAGGGGGCTTTTAGAACCCTATCGCCGTGACGATTAATTGATCAAACTGCCAGTGTGCCATTAACAGTGGAAGCTGCTCCCTTGCCTCTCAGGACATTGCCTCCCACCTCCCGGCTTATGGCCTGAGAACCTGATCCATCTTGTTCCTCCACATCTTGTTCCCTCCTTCCCCTTCCTCTGCCTCCGCCTGCCTCATCTATTACCTGCCTAAATATAACCACCCCCCCCTCTGTCGCCAGCCAGGAAATTAATCCAGCGTTTAATAAGCGACACCTCGTTAAGCACCGCGATGGCCCGAGGACATGTGTTCCATACAAATGATTGATTGATTATTAATTAATTCAAAGATGTCTATGATTTATTTGGAGGGGGAGGGGGGGGGGGGGATGGGTGAAGTCGGGCATGGAGCATAAACTCGATATTATGGTTTGTAATCCACGTTGGGTGGGGTGGGGTCCATTGCCATGAAACACAGATATCGACGTCGAGGGGTGTCCTTATAAATGTGCTTCTGGACGATGTGATTCTCATTGTTTTAGTCCCATGCCCTAACCTGTTAGAATTATATACTGTATTGTAATTAAAAAAAGGGAATAACATTTCATTATGGTCATGACAAGACAATATTAGAATGTTGTTTTTACCTGTTCCTTAGCCTGTTTACTATATGCGTGTTGAACAGAGAGGACATTTGAGTGTTGCATAATTTGGCATTGTATGGAATGTAACAAGTGGTCCTGGATCACACCAGGTGTGAGGTACCAGGTGGGTGGTACTATCTCTCTATGGTACCAGGTGGGTGGTACTATCTATCGATCTATGGTACCAGGTTGGTGGTACTATCTATCTATGGTACCAGGTGGGTGGTACTATCTCTCTATGGTACCAGGTGGGTGGTACTATCTATCTATCTATGGTACCAGGTGGGTGGTACTATCTATCTATCTATGGTACCAGGTGGGTGGTACTATCTATCTATGGTACCAGGTGGGTGGTACTATCTATCTATGGTACCAGGTGGGTGGTACTATCTATCTATCTATGGTACCAGGTGGGTGGTGCTATCTATCTATGGTACCAGGTGGGTGGTGCTATCTATCTATGGTACCAGGTGGGTGGTACTATCTATCTATGGTACCAGGTGGGTGGTGCTATCTATCTATGGTACCAGGTGGGTGGTACTATCTATCTATCTATGGTACCAGGTGGGTGGTACTATCTATCTATCTATGGTACCAGGTGGGTGGTACTATCTATCTATGGTACCAGGTGGGTGGTACTATCTATCGATCTATGGTACCAGGTTGGTGGTACTATCTATCTATGGTACCAGGTGGGTGGTACTATCTATCTATCTATGGTACCAGGTGGGTGGTGCTATCTATCTATGGTACCAGGTGGGTGGTACTATCTATCTATGGTACCAGGTGGGTGGTACTATCTATCTATCTATGGTACCAGGTGGGTGGTACTATCTATCTATGGTACCAGGTGGGTGGTACTATCTATCTATGGTACCAGGTGGGTGGTACTATCTATCTATCTATGGTACCAGGTGGGTGGTACTATCTATCTATCTATGGTACCAGGTGGGTGGTACTATCTATCTATCTATGGTACCAGGTGGGTGGTACTATCTATCTATCTATGGTACCAGGTGGGTGGTACTATCTATCTATCTATGGTACCAGGTGGGGATGAGTTCCTGTTCAGAGCCTTTTCTGTTATACTCTCACCAGTCTGTGCTGCTTAAAACATCCCAGACC
>NC_136943.1:407782-410282 GCF_949987615.1 Pollachius pollachius
CACCCACCCACACACATAAAAATGCTTGCAGGGTGTGTCGACGCGGCCTTCCCGGAGCGGTTTAAAGCCGGCCTGTCGGGGCTGATGGGAGTGGAGAACAGGTGCGAGGAGGAGGAAGTCTCCGGGACTGTTCAGAGGACACAGGGGAATTTCAATCAAGGGATTTGGTGAGGAGCACTGGCTCTGTTAATCCGAGAGAGAGAGAGAGAGAGAGAGAGAGAGAGAGAGAGAGAGAGAGAGAGAGAGAGAGAGACCATAGTGGGTGTGGTTCTGGAATGCTGCCGCGTGCAACTTGACTCTGTGTTTGTCTTCCGTGTTCGGTGGCATGCAGTGTTATGCATGTGTTATTCTTTTTACCAAGACAATGAAAGCATTTGTTTCCTTCGCCCTTCACTCCTCACCCCACGTGTGCCGACACACACACACACACGCACACGCACACACACACACACACACACACACACACACACACACACACACACACACACACACACACACACACACACACACACACACACGCACATCACACACACACATGCACAGCCCATAGCCATAGCATTGGTGTGCTGTTTCATTATCACAGGGAGGTGCTGTGTGACATATGCGCGCTATGTTCAGTGTCCTTGTCAGGGAGCAATGGCCGACCACTGGGCCACTTGGCAACGCAAGGTTACTGCCACCCCCCCCCCCCCCCCCCCCCCCCAAACACTATCCCCCAGGGGAAGGGGGGTGGGCTTTGGATGCCAACAGACTTTGGGGATCCTGGGGGGGGACAGCGGGGGACTGGGAATGTTGCTCGGAGTGGGGAGCCAAAGAGCTCTGAATGCCAATAACTCCCACTGGGCGTGCTGGTTGCCGCATGGCCATCTGTGTAGGCATTTTCACTGGGCAGACTGGGAAGAGGGGCGGGGGGGGGGGAGAGATGGATGGGCAAAGGAAGCGGGAATGCTGGTGGGCGCTGAAATGTTTCTTGTCTAACTTCAATGTTGAATGTGCCCAAATAAGATTTAGTGGCAGTATTATTTACAGTAAGAGTTTTACTATTATATGAATGGATATGAAGAATGCGCTTTTGTTTTTGTTTTTCTTTCCCCGGGCACTTAACTCCTAGACAAACCCAAGGCCTCAGACATAAGTAATCCAATTGATGCGCTGATCGTCTTGTTCTTCAGTGTGTCTTACATGCATCGCATGTCCAATGACGGGAGGTAATGCAAACCCCGGTCTAGAAATTCAAGACGAGTCTACTCTTTCAAGAACACAGGAAGTGATAGACCTGAGAGCATCGCTCTGTTTGCTCTTCATACAATTACAGACGAACAAACGTACCTAAAGATTAACAAGACAAACTGTCTGAATAATTAATTTACTGACAAAAATATTAGGCCTTCTTATTAGAAAGTAGATCATCTAAATGAGATATCAGCATTTGTTCTTGTTTACTAAGGAGGAGGGCAGCAGAGCAGTTCAAACACCACACAGCTTCCTCTCTACATAACAACCAATCAAGGCAGAGGAAGGCACACATGACCTTTGACCCTCTCAGGCTGCATCCTTCCGCAGTGAACTCGACCAGCAGGAGGTAAACAGGTAAAAGCAGCAATAACAAACAACAGCTGTTACCAATACCCATGCTGCCTTTTCCCTCAATCTGATCTTATAAGTACGCCAAATATCAAATGCTGCTTCTATTCAGCGAGGCAAAAACAGAGTGTCTGTTAGTGTATTCTGCGAGAGATCATTACAGTGAAACTACAGCCAACAACTAATGACCTGTCACACAGTATCTCTCTCAGCAGGATAACTGCTGTCACCATGGAGGATCCGGTCCATCCCTGCTTATAGACGGCACTATGGCTCCCGTGTTGAGCATGACGCCACATTGTCCTCACGTCCCCTTGGCTCTGACCGTGATGGATGAATATGGAGAGTGCTGTGAATGAATCACGGCCGCTGCGCCGGTGACATCTGCCGAGCCGCGTCGGCCCTGATTAGGCGTCCTGCGTCTTCTTAAAGTCCTGCATCTTCTTTAGAGGAGGGCCCGCCACCCGCCGTCCGTCGCTGGGATGTGACAGAGTCCCCAGGGGGAGATGGATAGAGCGTTAATACAATGAACTGGAAGGTATCAGGAGATACGAGCACAGCCACCGCTCTCTCCAGTGTCAGGGCTCTGAAGGGTGTGACCTTTGACCCATGGCCCTTTATGTCCAGAGCTGGAGGTAGGGGAGGTCATGGAGGATGTTTGGATGGGGAGAGCGGCTCGTCTCAAGCCTTGAGGGGGTGATCTGTCACCGGGAGCAGGGTGACCAATGAGACGCTCTAAGCACTGGCTGCCTCAGAAGACAGTCAGCTCTGTGTCATCACCTCCGTCGAGCCAGCACACTAACACACACACACACACACACACACACACACACACACACACACACACACACACACACACACACACACACACACACACACACAGTTATACATACACACCTAGACGCAGACACAAAGG